>NW_027175932.1:13499403-14019403 GCF_023055335.1 Clinocottus analis | reverse complement strand
AAGACGAGCAGCGGAAAAACGCTGCAAAGCCTAGAGAGCCAGGGTGAATGAGCAAAATGAAACAACTTCATGCTTCATCCACACACTCAGGTCACAAGATGGATCAGATGACTGACAGCTTTTTTGCCTCATTTTCCATCACCAGTGCAGCATTTAAGTATAGTGGAAGGAGCTAGCAAGCTAGCTGCCTAGCGAGTTGACGGCTGGCCAGCTTGATTATGCCGCCATGCTACATGCTGGTGGCCGGTCCATCGGTCTCTCCACCTCACTCACTGTCTGGCGCTCTGGAGAAGAGCGAGCTAGCTGCCTGGCTAACTGGCTAGCCGTCCGCCTCCTCTCCCGAGCTGCGACAACACTCCATGGACTAAACCAATGGATACTGTCACCACGACAATGAACAGCATGGATATTTTCTTTTGCGCTCGACCAATGACGATGAAAAACCATTTAAAAGTTTGTTCTACTGCTGTTCTGCTTGTAGCTGCTTCACATTCTCTTTTAAATGTGGGCTACATTTTCTTTAGTCTGCTCTCTCACACAACCACCCACACACATTTCTTTGCCTCTCTCTCTTTCTCTCTCTCTCTCTTTTACACACACACACACACACACACACACACACACACACAGTTGACTCAGCAACTCCATGTTTTGTCGGTGTGTTCCTGGAATCTGACCGGTGTTTGTGAATGGCTGGGAGTGGAGGTTTATGGGGGGTTGTGTGGGTGTGGCACTTCTGTACCTTTGTCCCACACTGCAACGACTTCACATTCATAAAAGTTTTATTACCCCCCCCTCACCCATTACATCTTGATATCTAGCAAGCTGACAGGTGGGGGCTGCTGCGTTGATGTTCCAGTTCCATTTTGTTGTTGGAAATGTTTGTGTACATGTGTGTGTGTGTGTGTGTGTGTGTGTGTGTGTGTGTGTGTGTGTGTGTGTGTGTGTGTAAACAGAAACAGGGGCCTCATTCTGTCAGAAGGTGAATCTCTGCAGGGGGGCTATCACTCGGCCTCATTAGTGAGAAACCTGCTCATTGCTCAGGTCACAAGTGTGCGGTCGCTCTCTCTCTCTCTCTCTCTCTCTCTCTCTCTCTCTCTCTCTCTCTCTCTCTCTCTCTCTCTCTCTCTCTCTCTGTATTAGCTTCGACCCAGCTGTGCGTGTGCCGGTCGCCGCCATGGATCATGCTCGCTCTAATTGGCGACGCGGCTCCCTTTCTGAGCAGCTGTATTTATGTTTACTTCCGTGACCCAGATACCTCCACCGCCACACGCCAGAGATGGATCGCTATGGCTGGTTGGCGGGACAGTTCCCCCCTCCAAAAAAAAACACAACGAACCTTATAGCTTGTCACCGGCTGGCTCTAGCTATCTTATCGTCTCCATCAGAGTAAAAGCAGCCTTTTCATTTCACTTTGCTTCAACTTGATTATTAAAAAGCAAGAACTTGGCAGTAGAAAAACCAGACAGAGGAAACCAATGTTGCTTTTTAGTTCAGTCGTCATCAGTGTAAACAGATATGACCTCTGATCGGTGGAAGGGGTCAATCAGGGACACCGGACAGAACCGCTTCCCCAAGGAGACTTAAAGAGGGGCGGGGAAGGGGGGGGGGCATGTGTGTGGTCCTGCCGGCGTTGTCGGTTCAATTCCCTGTAAACTGTCCCTGTTATCCCTCCGGTGTTGCTGGCTGGAAAAACTTCAACACACAATCAAACACACTCAGTTGGGCACAAAGTGTGTGTGTGTGTTTGTGTTTGGAGGAGATGCTGTCAGAGAAACAGAAAGAAAACTCTCACAGTCACACCCACCGAATGCACACAAACACACACAAACACACACACACACACACACACACACACACACACACACACACACACACACACACACACACACACAGATCCAGAGTCTGCTCCCACGTGGGTCTACGCTTCCTCCTCCTTAATTCCTTAACATTTTTCAGGCTTATTTCACGGAGACACACCCACCTTGTTTTGTAAGACAGGACACACACACACACTGAGGACGAGAGGGAGAGGGAGAGCGGCATGGAGCTCTGTTACTGTCAGGACGCAGCGAGAGGCAGGAACCACCTCTTGCCCTGTTGGAGGATGGAGGAACACTTTCCTCTGGTGGAACGCTCTCATTGTGGCCACATTTTGGAGAAAAAGAGGAAGGTTAGTCCTGAAGGGGAAAACTGGGAGGAGAGGACAAGGAGACAGTGAGTGAGTAAAATGCTATTGTGTTCATACGGGTTGATGTTCTGCAGGTGGGTGTGTTGTTTACCGGCCCTTCGTGCTCTCCCCACGTGAAGGCCGCCGTAGACGCTCAGCCTGCGATGTGTTAATAGTGCGCTGGCGGGCCAGGTAGACAGAGCAGGGAGAGGCTGTCAGACGGGCGGAGGTCCAGAGGAAAGTGAGGGAGTATGACAGGAATTAAATGAGCATGATGTCTTTCTAAAAATACTGTGAGAGTCTCTTGTTTTCTTCCCCAGTGAGGATATTCTACAGTGTGGTACTGTGGTTGTCTGCACTTTTACAATTGCTATCCAGCATCAATTTACATATTGGAATATAAAAGCTGATCACATGAGTGTAAAGTGAACGTGGTCGCTTGTAGTCAGATGTAATGTTTTCAACAAAAAACAGTGCCACTTTAAAATAAAGACGGCATGACGCCCCTTTTCTTCCACAGTAACATTATAACCAGCCTGAAATCAATTCATAACATCGTCAAACAAAAAAACATACATGTATCTTAAATTGTTCACAGTATAATATGAAGGAAAACTGTTTGTTTAGACGCTAACAAAAGTAATCTCTTCCAATAACACAGTTTTTTTATTTTGCTGTTTCCGTCATGTTTCCTGGTGTTAACCTTTGTAGTGTGAAACCACCACAACCTTACTTTACTCCTTCACCAGTCATTAGTATATAGCTCATGCGCTTCCTCTCATTTACATAATTAATGGATGCTTCTGATCCAATAGGATGGATACAGATGTGGCTGAGCTGGTTTGGTGATCAATATGTTATAACTTGTGCGACGAGGTGGAAGCATATATTGTAAATGAGAAGTGGACGTACTTAGTGGGGACAATCATCTGTTGCTTTCTGGACTGTCTTCACCTTGGCCAGCTTGGTTTTTGTTCGTTGCCATCTTGTTTTTGTGCAACCAGAAGTGACATTGGAGGGAGTGACATAGAATGAGACATTTACTACGACCCAAGTGTAACAGTTACCTTTCATGAACTAAAAACACGCTGTGGAAGGGTTAAAGATCTGAGAACACACAGACAACTCTCAGACCGAACAACATTGTACTAGCGCCATGTCAATCACAAGGTAGCCCCGCCCTAAAGCATACTTTACTTTATGGTGTATTTGATTAGAAATAGACCATACTTTACTAAATCACGCTGTATTGAAGAAGACTTGAAACTGATCGAGATTGAGACATAATCTCATGTTTACAATGTTTACTGAGGGAATAAATCAAGAGAGAAGTAGAGTCATTTTCTCATAGACTTCTATACAACCAGAGGAGTCGCTCCTGGTGGTCAGGAGAGAGAACGCTGGAAGCTGAGGAGGAACGGGACGAGAAACAAGCCGTTACATCCTCTGAATGGAGCTGCAGTTGCGACACAATGCCAGCAAGATACACATAAAGCAGGAGCTATTGGTGCCTAACTTTGTATAGATGAAATGTATCTCTCCAGGACAACATGCCCAAGAAAGTGTTGATTTTGCTTTTAAAGTTGTTGCATGGAGTAGCTGTAAGAAGTAGCAGCCCCAAAACACTCAACATTAGACTAAACTGCTGGATACTCAGACAGACTCCAGAGAGTGCCGCCTGTGTTTAGGCAACTGTCTGCTCACTCAAAGTATGTTTAAACTCAACTTCAGTGTAATTTTGTCCTTCCGTGTTCTTCCACATAGGACCTTGCTCTGGGCTCTTTGATATTTCTCTCATATTAAGGTAATTTAAAGTGCAATACCAGCGTCATATAGAGTCATACGCTGTATCCACACGGTTGTCTCCACGTAGTTGCTTCTGCGTCACGTTGCAGTGCATGGCAGACGTACGCACACTTGATTTTGTCTTATTTGCCAGATAGTCAAAAGGGGAATTTCCACCCAACGCTGATCACTGATGCATTTGTTTAATTGCCCAACCCTAATTCCTCTCCGCTTACCTGCACAGCCTGTCCAAGGCAAGGGATCGGAGCTGAAAACATGTTTTTCACCAAACCCCGCTAACATTTGATACCGGACCATTAACAGGCATTCAAAGGAGCGCCCTCGGGCTGAATCCAGAGTTGCGTACGCAAACCTAACTCACATAATTTCCTGCCGGGGCGGGAGCTGGCATCATCCCGCGCCAAGCACTTTGTTTGACTTGGAAGTAGCGGCGGAGAGCCCGTGTCACAGCGAGGGTGTGTTTATGTGCCGCGGTGAGTGTTGACGCGCCGCGGGAAGGGCCTCTGACTCGGCAGCTCTCGATGGAAGCACAAGCGCCGCTGAGGAGCAGGAGCTGTGATCTCATGCTGCTGTTTGATATCTGTGTGTGTGTGGCTGTGTGTGTGTGTGTGTGTGTGTGTGTGGTCAGAGTCGGGGTTTGGATCAAAATGTTCTTGGTTGAGGAAGAAACGTCATTTGTGAAACTCTAACTGTTTAAACTACATCAATGGTTCCAGTGCTAATCCTTGCTCAGGTTTTCTGAAAGTCCAGTTATACTTGTTTACAGGCCGGTCCAACAGGGGGCGGGATGAAGGGATGGCAAGGGCTGGCCCTCAAATTGGATGGGTCAAACAGGAATGGCAGTACGAAGTACATTGGCATGCTCTGGCAGGAAGAACAGGAAATGACATGGGGAGGCTAACGATGGCATTTCACAGCGCTGTTTCAAATTACACAAAAGATCAAGCCCACCCTAACGCTCCAATCGGCTGGATATGAGTGACTGAAACTCATTCAGACTGAAGTCATGAGTGGAGCAGCCAAATCTATTTGTGAAACCAATGTAAAATCAATCTGGATCAAATTTTGTTATGGTTGTGGATTTAGGGTGAGGTGCCAGCATATGTTGTGATTTATAATCCATGTTAAAGGCAGGGCCATCTAACCGGCCTAATTTATCTTTACTCCACCCATGCAGAACAAAAAGAAGAAGAAGACATAAGCGGAGAGGTTGAGATGTGTGACAACATGTTGGACTAAACCAATGCAGTACACATCTGCAGCTGAAAACAGTAAGTCATGTTGTTGTATACATTGTATGTGTTGATGTGTACTATAATAACATTTTCATATTATATATATATATATATATATATATATATATATATATATATATATATATATATATATATATATATATATGTATGCTGCCGTTCAAAAGTTTGGGGTCACTTAGAAATGTCCTTATTTGTCAAAGAAAAGCACAGTTTTTTTCAATGAAGATAACTTTAAATGAATCAGAAATACACTCTAGACATTGTTAATGTGGTAAATGACTATTCTCGGTGGAATTGTCGGGTTTTAATGAAATATCTACAGAAGTGTATAGAGGCCCATTTCCAGCCAACATCACTCAGTGTTCTAGTAGTACATTGTGTTTAATAATCGCAGAGAAGACTAATGGATGAGTAGAAAACCCTTGAAAACTCTTATGCAATTATGTTACACAGCTGAAAACCGTTCTGCTGGTGAAAGAAGCGATAAAACTGTTCTTCCTTTGAGCTGGTTGAGTATCTGGAGCGTCACATTTGTGATTCCATTATAATCTCAAAATGGCCAGAAAAAGAGGACTTTCATGTGAAACTCACCAATTCTTGCTCTTAGAAATGAAGGCTGTTCCATGAGAGAGAAGTTTTGAACGATAGTGTGTGTGTATGTATGTTGTATATATATATATATATATATATATATATATATATATATATATATATATATATATATATATATATATACATATATACATATATATATATATATATATACCTTTCCTCTCCATTTCTAAAACTCCTGACCGTATTGTCTCTTTTTGAGTTGTCCGTTTTGGGTTGCTTTGCGGTATAGGCAGATGTTGCCAATGTTGGAATAGAAACTTTTCCTGGAGGTTATGCACAAACATATATGCAATTGTAGCACAAATTAAATCACCTGTGATTGGTCAAAGTCACCCGTCATGCTGAATTTTTGAAAGTCTGAAAACAGAGGTAGTAAAGTAGAAGTCTAGTTTCCTCTCAGACCACTTCAAATACAATATCTTTAAATGTTATCGTGGATTGTCTTCTTTTCCCCAAAATAATCTACCTACCCTATCTTTATGATGCCTGTATATGCATAAAAGTGATGACTAAATGAAGCTACGCCTAATGTAGCCTTTTGAAGCACTTTCTAATTGCATTTATAGATTAGGCAGAACTTGTTCTTCTGTTTCTTTGTTTCTTTGTATTCCCAAATCTAATCTCTCTCATACATGTTTTAGTAGCATGAAGGATTATGTCCCTCCGCGCCTATCAGTCTGTCATCACGGCCATGCTGCCATTGTTGTCTCCGAAACCAAAAGAGTTTCTGCAGAGTTTGGGGGGTCAAAACCCACAGTTCCTGTTTCCATGAAACAAAAAGGCCTTTTGCCTGACTGACACACCCTTAGATTTAAAAATTAAAAAAAATACACAAATGACATTTTGACTTCCTCAAACACACCAACCATGGTCTCTCGAAATAACTTTAGTTTCTCGCTATTCTAATTCTATAGTTAGGGCTAAAAGGTCGCAGTCCATATTTCCATAATATCAGGATGAATAGACCAACTTTGTCTGGTGTCTGTGTTTGTGGTTATGAAGCTCTGTGACATTGGGGACATTGGATCTAGAACTTTTTCAAACTGGCCTCAGTATGCTTGAAGCAAATTGTTTGTTGGATTGTCAAACAGTGTTGGAAGCTGATGTCGACATTGGAGGGGCCCGTGGCCGACAATATTTGGACACTGAAAATACGCCCAAACTGAAATTCAGCCTTGCATGCAATATCAGTATTATTTTCTGATAATCTTTACACATATATCGCTGTCACTTTTCACAAGTAGCACTGAGCATGACATGATGAATGTTTGGAGTGGGATGGGGAAGCTTCTGCCTCCATGATCCTACAGTTTATGGAATAGTTTTTTTAAGTGTGCTCAACCCCTTTTTGACTTTCTCAGGAGGTTCAGCTTCATCTCAGCCTCACCTGTCTGACACATATTCTTACGTTAGCTAGACATTAGTATCTACTGCTGATTTATTCACCATCAGCTTTTAGCAGGCACCTGCTGACAGTTTCTTTCTCTGAGACGTTTCATATCCAGTTGCCATATCTCAACTCTGAAAGCACCCGCGGAGGTCAGGGTCTTACATGGTGACGCTTGAATTTCTAAATCAAAAGTAGTATCTCATGAATTTGAAAGAAAGAACCAGACTTCCAAAATCTAATGACTTAGCTCCTCAAGTAGCATCCAACAAAAACATCCAGTACACCTCTCACTGTCCTTGCATGCTTTCAAATTGTGTTTTTCACTGGCAGGACTCACATTTTGGGCTTCCAGGGGGTGATCACTGAGGCCGCATGTGGTTTGTGCTTGTCTTGGCTCTATATTCCTGCAGAGCGATATTCTCCTCATTCATATTTGAAACGAGAGATCTCAGGTGGTTCCAAAAGTTCAGTGGCTGTTTGTGGATGTTAATGATTAATGACAGTGTAGCGAATGCGTAGGTGTTTTTCTCAAGGTGTGGAGGCCTTTGAAACAGAACTCTCCCTGTTGTCTGACTGGTGTCTTTTCCATCCTGGGCTCCGGTGTTGCAAAATGGCGTGATGGGAATGACGCGCAGGACGTTATTGATTTCTGTCGAGGGGGACGGCTCAGGAATGTTCCTCTCCTGCTCGGCCATTGTTTGTTAGGAGACAGAGAGTTGGCATTGGCACTCGTGGGAGTGGTTTGCTGTTACTGGGCAAACTCTGCTCTACCTTGATGGGAGCCGCCTCTCCTGAGGAGGAAGAGGCTCAGAGAGTGAAGAAGATTGACCTTATGTATTCGTGCCGCAGGATGCTGTGCTGCACTGGATGTATTTTATTTCATCGGGTTTCTGATGAATCTGCCCCAAAGGTGAAAAGAACACTGCAAAAACTTAAATCTAAGTAAGATGAAATATCTTAAATCAAGGCATTATACGCTTGTTTTTTGATTGACAAGATATTTCTTCTTATCAGGCAGTTTTAATTTTAGAGCATTTCACTTGTTTCAAGAAGTCTTGGCAAGTCAAATGTTCCTGTTCTGTTGGCAGATAATTTGTCTTATTTCAAGCAATATTTCCCTCATTTTATTACTTTTTTTTCTTGTTTTTGGAAGCTGAATTTTTGCAGTGAAAACCAATAAGGACTGAGACAAATAAATAATGTGTGGGTCTCAAAGTAAGGATACTTATAAGATAGACAACTTTCTGAAAAAAGTGACACATTAGAAAATGATCAGTGGCCAAAATACAATGCCAACTTCTTAGACTAGTTTGGATTTTTAATAGCTAATTTGGAACATCTATTTTGTGGCCTCTGTCGATTATTGGCCGCAACCCTGGTTTGGTTCACATAATCATTAAACCTGCGTTTGTATGAGAGATGATTAGTGCGGCTTTAAGGGGAATGAAGTCAACAGCTGCTTTATTTGGGCCGCACATACTGTGACTTGGGCTGTGTTTGCTGTGATCATGTGGGACTGATGTTCCTGGATCATATTTTTTATAGTTTGGGCAAACTCCAGTGGCTGAGATCTGAAGGTTGTGGGGACATCGCGAAAGAGAAGTCTGACGTGGTTAGAAACACATGCCGAGAACCAAGCTGCACCGTGGAACTGCTACTTCTGGGTTCAACTTTGACCTACTGTAGTTACTCACTTGCACACATTTTTCCAGTGCAATGAAGAATCGTTCCCAAAGTGTCTTGTTTACGAGCCTCGGTTGAGTTGGAAACTTGGCCAATTTAAATACAACGTCAAGCTTTCCACCAAACCGGCTTCTTGGTCCTCGGTGAATATGAATATCAACACATGGACAGATCAGAGTTGTACATCTTCACGTATCGAACACTGAACTGCTGCCAACTGTTTCATTTATTCAACTAGTTCATCTCGTCATTCGCACACAGACTGTTTACACTCGAGCCAGCGGACCTTGACATACATCTTTCTCTCGCAAAATCAATTTGCCTCCACTTTCTAACACACCACTCACATGCCCTGCAGCGCAGTCAGACGTCAGAAGGGATATTTGGCTTTAGATGAAAACATTTCTGTGGAGTCATAGCGGCGGCGTGTCGGCAGACAGGCGTTTCCAGGAACGTAACGGCTCTTACTGTAACGGGCTGCTCGTTGTGGGAAGCTGTCATGGCAGCGAGCCAAGAGGGAAGCAGAGGGGAAGTTGAAGATTTATAAGTTGGCTTGCGGTTAGTGCTTTTGCTGACTAACTCCGAGTGTGTGTGTGTGTGTGTGTGTGTGTGTGTGTGTGTGTGTGTGGGAGGGGGGAGGGGAGGGTATGCGTGCGTGCATGTGTGTGGGTCTGTGTGTGTGTGTGTGTGTGTGTGTGTGTGTGTGCAGCCTAAATGCATTTATCACACAAATGCTATGTCTGCCCGGCAGCGAGGCCAGTGTTTGAGTTACGTGACGAGGTGCTTTTGGCACCAGTAAAGGCTGCTCTTTGTAATCGCTCTCTCTGTGTGATTGTGTGTGTGTGTGTTCGTGTGTGTGTGTGTGTGTGTGTGTGTGTGTGTGTGTGTGTGTGTGTGTGAGAGAGAGTGTTTTTCTGAGTCACTCCGCTTTGTGGGCTTCAAGAGAAGTGTGTCACACTCAAAAACAACTGCAGTGTAATCCAGAAAGGTCTCAGGGGTGTTTTAAATTAGTGTGCGCATGTGTGTGTGTGTGTGTGTGTGTGTGTGTGTGTGTGTGTGTGTGTGTGTGTGTGTGTGTGTGTGTGTGTGTGTGAGATGAAAAGAGGGGGAGTATGTTCTGTTATTATCAAGGAAATGACTAAATATCTTGCTTTACCGAAAGTGGGTGATGTGTCAAGATTCAGTCATGACCTTTTTCCTTTTTTTGTAGACACTCACACACACACACACAGAGAGAGAGAGAGAGAGAGAGAGAGAGAGAGAGAGAGAGAGAGAGAGAGAGAGAGAGAGAGAGAGAGAGAGAGAGAGAGAGAGAGAGACACACACACGCACACAGATACATGCATGCACATTCTATCCCAATCACTCTCTTTTAAAACCAGAAGACTGAAAGCTGAATCATCTAAAAATGACCCAGACTGTTGTCATGGCGACATCCACATCCACCCCATCCATCTATCAACCATCCATCCATCCCTTTATCATCCATCTTCCATCCACCCATCCCTCTTTTATCAATCTATCATCCATCCATAAGTCATCCAGCTATATATCATCCATCTATCATCCATCAATATATCATCTATCTATCTGTCTGTCTATCATCCATCAATATATCTATCTATCTATCTGTCTGTCTATCATCCATCAATATATCTATCTATCTATCATCCATCCATCTGTTCAACCATTCATACGCCTGTCGTTCCATCATCTTTATCCATCCATCCATTCACCCATTTATCCATCCATCTGTTCATCCATGATCCATCATCAACCATCCATCCGTCCATTCATCCATCTGTCCATCCATCCATCCATCCATCCATCCATCTGATATTAGTCTTTAAATTCTTCCTTCACTCTCTCTTGCGTCCTCATTGCGTAACAGCTTCTCCTTCCGGACGGTTTTCCAGTTTACTTCAGATCCACTAGCGGCAACATGCTGCTATTTTTAGCCCCGCCTCAAATTGGCCCATTAAGATAGTTTATCCGTGGCCAGGGAGGAAGGCCTCCCGGCCAGGCCGGCTGGCCAGCCGCCGCAGCGCTGGGAGTGGACCGGGGTTGTGATCTGTTCCCGGAACTGGGCCCAAACAAAGCCAGATGTTTGAAATTCTCCAGAAGGAAAAAAAAAATGTTTTGTCCTCTTTCCTTCCCTGGACGGAAAACAGGGAGAAGAGAAAGACGTCAGCCTTGTTTGTGTTTCAGAAAAGGCAGGAACTCTTGAGGCGTATCTTGTGATGTGGCCTTCATTTCCTAAGGAATATTGATGACCTGTGGGTACTGTGGTGTTGTTTTTTCTGTTTTGACTCTTTTAATGTTTGCCAATATTGTAGATCGTCCATCATTTGGTCTTTCTGACAAAGTTAGTCATTCTGTGGCTTTGGTTCATTCAACAACTATGTCAAAAGCACTGCTACCGGCCCGATTGCCATGAACTTTGGTTTATATATTCATTGGTCCCAGATTATATTACTGATGACTTCTAGATGTTTTATCCTCTCAGCACTTCATACATTACACACGTTGGTGTTCAGGCATACCTTCAGACATCTGTCTACTCGACCTGGACTGATGAAATATTCAGTTTTCTTCAATATACTATACTCTGAGGTGATGCAGTCTTGGTAAACATTGGATTTTAAATATTGGTTCAGCCAACATTTCATGTGTGATGGTTATCGTTGAACTGGTTAATTCATCCGCGGTTACCTTAGAGGGGATCCGCAGATCGACCTTGAGCCGTTATTAAAATCAGCTTCCGCATTCTGAGGCCACATTTGGCCTCGTCAGAGTTTGTGTTTCATCCTGATTTCATTGAACCTGCTTTAGATGTTTCCATGTCCCTGCCGTGCTACTTTACACCCTCTGGGCTGACATTCACGAAAGTAATGGAAGCCTCCTCCAGGAAATAACAACAATCATTCTGAATCGTCACCTTCACGTCGTCTGGGCCGTCTTTTGTTTTCCCCGACAGCCGCTGAGTGTAAGCAGCAGCCGGTTTGAAACCGCGCCGTGAAATGCAGCATGAAATGCAAAGTCGACAAAGGCAACGGGAAACTGTAAAATCCACTGTTGTTCTGCATAAGTGCGTCTCTGGCTGTGCACTCAGCTGTGTGTGTGTGTGTGTGTGTGTGGCTCTGTGAGGCGTAGCAGCCTTGCTGACTTAAAGTATCCTTATGCTCCTTAGTTGAGATTGATCCTCTCCGCTGCCGCCGTCAGCAACACTCACATTAGCATAACTGTGCACGCCGGGGATCGTGCCCGCCTCCCTGCGGGCTTTTTACTCTGCACGACCTCCATCTGAACCGGCATCGCTGACTCGCGGTGACGCTAGCAGGAACCGGGGGCTGTACACACCACCACGGCATGAGCCGCTTTATGGTAATGTCATCTCTGTCTCGGAGCCTGACATTTGTCTATAAATCCAGATGTTGGTTCACAGAGATATTCACGACGCAGAAAGGAGCCTTATGGCCAAATGCAATGTGGGATAATAAACCATGTCCAAGATTAATTGTCCCCAGAGACGAGCCATTGCATTAGGCGGAAGGCTTCGGATTGTTTCTCATGTTTTGATTTAGTCTCGGCAGCATTACTCATTTTTGTTTCAGGTCTTCGTGCCGTAATATGGATTATATTGAGAAGGCTATGATAACTTTGAGATTTATCTTATCTGATTTTGATAAGTCTTTCAGAGATGATGTAACCTATTCTGGGATAATTATACTGATCAAACTTTGTACAACAATTATAGATACAAGTTTAAAAGTGCAAGATACGAGATTGGTGAGCAATAGCTTTAACGATGCTAAAAGCTTGAACAGTGCGAACCACTGTAAATGAGCTGACGGAGCAAACAGGGTTTACCTGAGGGGGGAACGAGAGGCCGGGTGCGACGCTTCCACGGTCACGCTGTCAGTCAGGTCGGCGTTAAATTCAATTCAAATTCTTTTACGCAGCCCAAGATACCAAATACAAAATTTGCCTCGGAGGGCTTTACAATCTGTACACATGCCTGTCTCAGGACCTCCCATCAGATCAGGAAAAACCCGCCCAAATAAAGATTGTAAAAAACCCTTTCGCAGGGTGTACCAGCTGTACAGAGGCTTGAGACATATGGACACAGTTCCCGCCTCTTAGTACGTAGCATCATCAACCTGATGGAGGCACCAATAACTGGTTGTTGCTTTTTTCAAATTATTGTGATAGCTTAAAGCAGTTGACGCAACAATGACAACAAAGTCATCGACTAATAAAGTTGTAAAGCACTGAGTCATTGTGGCAAACACCAGCACCCATCTGGTTGAATACAAACAACAGTGCTGCATGCTACTGTTATAACAAGGTCTAATCGGCCCCTCGGAGGCCTGGGGGACTTTCATCAAAGAGCTCGTTGATTCAAAGAGGAGAACAGTCATTTGCGTGGTTGGATAACAATTTGAGTTTGTGCACTTCACACACACACACGCACACACGTGTTGAGACACATTCTCCACACATTTCCAGACACCTGTATGCTGTGGCTGCTTTCCCAATGATGCATGGTTGGGTTGGGGCCAACGTTCAGTCTCCCATCCCAGGAAACAAATCATCCCAGACTACAGAACGTCGGTGCTCTTTAGGGGATGTCTAGAGGATGGCATCATTGCGTTAATCAATTGCGTCGGCCGAGCGGTGACGGCTCTGTGATTCACGCATCAAGCATCTACACGTGGTGTCGTGCTTCTCTTCTTTTTCCCGGAACAGCTACATATGAACAACACGACTGTGGCCCTGAGGTGCCGGAGAGGAGAGGTCCACCGGGAGTCACGCAAATGGATGTGTTTTGACCAAGTCTGTCCTCTCTCCACAGCAACACCCGGGTGGTTTCATCCCACCACAGCGCATGCCTCCTTCAGGAAATGAATGTTAAGTGATATTTATTGCAAGCTAAGACGATAGTTACTCAGGGCATTAGAGCCTAAAATGGGGTCCTGGGACCTCCACTTTATGAGGAATAGATTAATTCTGTGCTCATTTCACTGGCGAGGAATCAGAGCCAAAGTAATGACATGAGATTACAGGAGCCACTGTCTCTGTAATTTTCCACAAAATCTAATTATCAACATTAATTGACGACAAAAAAACTCCTCGGGTGGTTTTACTTACGGGATGCGATCTTACCGTGTTGATCGGTAGCAGCATCTGTGAAAAGCCGTCTCTTGTGAGGGAATGATGTTAGTTTGAGGTGAGAGTTCATTCAGTTTGAGTTAAAGGGCTCTGTAGCTGACCGGGGAAGAGGCTGAGAGAGAGCCGGCCCTCCAGCAGTGTGTTGGACATAGAATCAAGCCACCGGCTTAGAAAACCAAACGTGCCCAAAGAAAAACTGACAATAACATCGAAGGTTTTAATTTGCCATAATATTCCCTCAAAAACCATCTCCGTCATGCTTTCTTTCTTTTTTTCTGTTGGTTAAATCAGCAGTGGCATGTTTGCCTCATACCCAAGCTAAGTAAACTAGGAAAACACATTTTAAATTAAATTAAATCATTCTTATTTTCCTACATCATACACAGATATGATGATTTCTGGGTTCCAGTATGCTGATGTTTGACAATGCAATGGTGTGTATGTGTGTGTGTGTGTGTGTTCCCATTAGTGTGCCCTAGCGGGCCTCCGTAACTCCCACGCGCCACCGGACTGAACTGCATTTGATACCAGAGGAAAAAGCTGTGACGCAACTCGGTGTGACAGCCGATCCATTACGTGACTGTTTATACAATTTGGGTATTATTACAGGACCAAGTGGACACCACGAGCTCAGGGAGAGTCTTGCTGCAATCTTTTCATAATCGCCATAATTGCATGGCGACGAGGCTTCAAACACTGAATTGAACAAGCGCTTGTGTAGTTTTCCAGTGAAGCCCGTCACCGACAGCGTGACTAACGCTTGTTGCTAAACGGAGTGAACATCCTGAACAGCTATTCGATTCCCACTCACCTTCCCCTCCCTCCAGTCCCCGTTCCCCTGCTCCCATCCGGGCCACCAGAAGCTGCAGCTAGCCGGAATAACGACGACTCACAAAAGACGTGTATTCGACCCCAACAAAAAAACAAACTTGTTATGAAAGGGGCCGATTATCAGCGCAGTGAACTATTGCACCATGACTCAGCAAAACTCAAACCAAGGGTCCGAAAAAAGAAACCTTGCAACTCACAATGGTCATTGTGTAACGTCATCTCTACCTCTCTTCTCTTGCAGGCGCGTGAACGGATGGAGCACCACGGAGGATGACATCACTGTGACTCGTGGGAGCCGGAGGCCTGCCAGGGACGTGTGTGTGTGTGTGTGTGTGTGTGTGTGTATGGGAGCGCCTATGTCTCTGTGTGTCACTTCCTGGGAGAGAATAGAACAGGAAGCCGGAGTCAGAGTCAACAACAAGCGCTCGCCTCACCTCCACAAGGGAGCCTTTCTCCCCTTGGAGCAAAAAGGAGTGTGTGTGTGTGTGTGTGTGTGTGTGTGTGTGTGTGTGTGTGTGTGTGTGTGTGCGTGAGTTGTACAGCTATCCTCAAGTGCACAACTTGAGTTTAAAACCCCTGAGAGTGAGGACGCTTTTGGAGAGTGAGGACGTCCTCACGTTGGGACCTTCAAAGGGCGATCAAGTGAGAGGCAGCATGGACAGCGGGAGAGCAACTCTTAAAACTGAAACCTAACTTCGCCGTAACTCACAGTAAGTCTGATGTGACTACAATGCGGCCGTGACTCAGCTCACAGTGTTCAGAGCGTCGGCCCTCATATTTGCTCTTGTTCCAGACACAAAAACATGAAGCTTTACACTTTTACTTACAACAGGCAAATTTGTGGCCATCACATGTGATTTCTGAGACTTGACTCTATGGTGTTGCTGTGTTGGATTGCAAGGGTGATTACAGCTGACCCTGACCTTTGACCTCCCTAATCCTAGGGCAGGAGAGATGAGAGCTCCCTCCCTCCCCCCTCCACAGGCAGCCACATCACCATAGTAATCATTTTTCCCAGAGTCGTTTCTAGACATGATGTCGCCCTCTTGTGCCAGTGAGCAGAATCACAGGATTCCATGGTGAATTACTGTGTGGTGGGTTTAAGGGGATCTGTGTGTGTGTGTGTGTGTGTGTGTGTGTGTGTGTGTGTGTGTGTGTGTGTGTGTGTGTGTGTGTGTGTGTGTGTGTGTGTGAGTGGGGTCCTATCTGTTCCCAGCCTCCTCTCCGTCCACTGCCTCCACCTGGCTGTCACTAAAGCCTCCCGAATGCAGATCCTCCCCCACCCTCTTCCTCGCCGTTACGGGTCACCTTACACCCTTCAAACACCTGTAGGACCGCTGGGACAAAGCAGCATTTACTGTAGCCCTGTTGTCATGACGACGACGGCCGGTTACATAAGTGCCGGGCGCCGGTTCCCACAGATGGATGGCTCACGAAGGTCTTTGTGCTATGACACAAGACACCACACACACACACACACACACACACACACACACACACACACACACACACACACACACACACACACACCCTGTCACTGTTTGTACATTCCTCCAGCTGGATGTGCTCCTCTGCTCGTATGTCATGGACAACATGGAGCTGTGTGACAAGCCACGTGAGCCAGCGTTGACGTCTGAGATCCTTTTTTTTTTCTTGCTTTAAGCCAGTAGGGAGGAGCTGCCTGCTGGATGACACAATATGCCCCTCCATGCAAATAGACTCAACAATTTCCTTTTTATACTCGATATATATATATCAGAAATGAAACGTTGGCGGTTTTCTCACTAATAAAGTGATCTCACTGAATTTCTTCAGCTGGACAGACACAGCGCCATGTTGTTGGACTCATACATTGTGTGAACTCGCACTACTGTTGCAGTTTTAACCGGCCGGCCCGCCAGAACCAACCAGTTTCATGCTCACACCGTGCAGACCAACGTAAGCATGACACCCCTGGTTCTTAATTAACACTTTCCATCGGGATTATTGAGACAACAATATTGACAAAGGTGAGAAACATGAGAGAAATCCCACACTGGGTCCATTGTTTCTATTTGGTAAAAGCACTGTTGCATCCTGTGATTGGCACTGGCCAAGACAATTATGATTGGTTTAAATAATTACAAATTAGCCAAACTCAAGCTGTAAAGAACGGCAACGAGTGTTTCAGTCTGACAAGCGACCGCAGTAACTGGTGACTTTTAGCCGAGCTCGTCTAAAGCTGCTCGTGATGTGTCGCTGCTGAAGCGTCACACGCTTCCACCAATTACATGTATATATATACCTGGCTACTTAATATTGGGCCCTTAGCTAATGTGTTCTACCTTACTCACTAATATCAAAACTAACTAATATATTTCCATCTCAGTCTTTCAGCGCTGTAGCACTGCGCTGCAATTCCAGAACAATGCTTATTTCCTCTTAAATTTGAGGATAGTGGACCTGTTAGCTTATTTAGCCGCAGTCTTTTTGCACGATACCATGTATTAAGCCGTTAAGTCAACATTTAAGAACCTTTTCTCAAGATTCTTGTTTTAATACAAGTCGGGTGGAGAAGGCGTTCTCAAACAAATAAGCTAACTTTAGCTTAATTAGCTGGTTAGCTCGCTACGGCTTACCAAATCTGCCATCAACAGCGGTGCTTTAGCTGACTGGAATTGATAAGCTGCTTGCGTGTACCACTGTGTGAAATCATGAACCAACGTTTCAAAAACAAAAGAAATCCCCATGAATTGATGTTAATTCGGCTGTTGTGGGAGTCAGGGTGTGTACAGTCCACTCATGAATACTAATGCACGTATTCCTCCATTCACAAGGGTTGTTACGTAATGCTCCTGTAGGAGCGGTGGCAGCCAGCGTGAGGCTGCCAGTACCCAAACGGGGTTTAAAACAAAGCCAGCACGCATCATTATGCTCGCACATCATTATATAGATATAAATATGTTATAATGTCTAAAATTAGGCCGCACTTCAGCACGGAGCCGAGACCGCCAGCTCTGAACTGCCAGGTGCCGTCAGCCTTGTTTGCTGTGATGTGTGCTCTGTCTGAACTCCTCTGCTGCCGGAGGCAAACGCTCACGTGCCAGCTGTCCAAGTCGTCGTGCTGCCATGACAACCACGTTCATGTTTAGGACAGATTTCCGGTGAATAAGAAGCGCTGTCACGTTTATTTGCTCCTCTTGACTGGACGGCTCATGTGCCGACAGAGTGACGTACTGCAGGGAGGACGTCGGTCTGAAAGTAAACGGTGAACTGACTCGACGGCCAACGATGCGATGCTTCTTGAAGCGGAGCTTTGCATGGCGGTAGTTTTTGTTGCATTGTTTTCATTATCGTGATGTGCTTTTGGTAAAGAATGGGCCTTATTGCGCACAACATCTGGTCGATCTCTGAATAGACCTCCTCGTCTTTATGGCGTCGTAAAACACACTTCCTTCCAACTCAAATAGAAGCAGCGTGTACGCAAAAGAAGTCGTCTTCGCCATGTTTCTACAGTAGGCCAGAAGGGACAAACCAAACATTGGCTGAACTCACATTTACGCAGTCTTGGAAAGTGAGCTGAGGAGGTATCCAGTTGGTTGCAATCTACAACCACACCGCTAGATACACCACACACCCTTTAAATGTGTCTTAATATAATATCTACTTAGTCAAGGCTTTCAACTGCATCTCACTGTTTTCATCTGCAAATGACACGTGAGTGAAAGCTCCGGTAAAACTAGTAATTGGAATTTAACTACTTTGCAATGTATTTATTTGTTTGTTGACTTACTTATAGCCTTTATTTACTTATTTATTTTTCCCTCAACTCTCCATTATGAGGGACTTTTTTTTCTTAGTTTCCTGAAAAATCACTTCCTTTAGTACCCAACCACGAAATATGACATTCCCAAAATACAATGATTGCGGCTCTTGAACCCTTTGAATACAGCCACAATCCACAATGATGAGACTCTATAATTCATCCAAATTATATTTAATCAAAGTGAAACAAAATTGGTGAAAAAAAATATAATTTTTTCCTCCAACTGTTCTTTTGATGCTTTGTTTTGAATTCACTCTTGTGAGAAAAGAAGTGACGGGGGCCACAGTGATATTGGGACATTAACACTAACCACTAACACCATTATGTTCAGTCAATCGACGTGTACTTTATAACACTTGAGTGAGGATTTAACTGCATTCCATCCCCAACCAGGTATGACCCTTATTAGCCTTGAGGAGCTAATGAAATACTATATATTAAAAATACATAGATGGAACTAGTGACTGTAACTCATCCCACTGCTGCAGCTGTGACACCAAAACAAGCGTCTTCCCCCAGAAGCTGGTTTCACATGGTGGTTTAGATGTGTGTTCCCATTGTCTAGCACCATTTGAAATCAGTGTTCTTGAGGACAGGAGGACAGCTCCAGCAGTCTCAGGAGGATAAGCGCAGAACCGTCCTTCCTCCTCCTCCTCTTCTTTCTCCTCTAAAAGATAACTGATTTCTTCTGGTGCATAGAGCCCGCTGCAGCCTTCTAGCACCATTTGAAATCGGTTATGAAACTGTGGATCAATGCATCTGTGAGTATTCAGAAAAGGCGCAGAACACCAAGAAGAAGGCAACCACGGCACCTTTGTTTCCTGGCGGAAGCTGGAAAAGATGCATCAGGAGTTTTCAACTTCTACCACTAATAGATTATAACGTGATCTCTGCTCTAAAGAATCTTGCTTGTGTCTTTTTATGAATATAATACATAATGGGAGTTGATTTACACTGCCAGCAACAGGTGGATGTAACTGCAGTTCCTGCTGACCACCACTAGAGGCTGATAGAAGTCACAGAATAGGCCTCTATGGTGGTCCAAGGAAAAGAAAAGGCCTTTTCCAAATACACAATAAACACATCTTTTACATGACAATGATTTCACGTGTTTTGATTGCCTGTAACTCGTGAAATGTTTTGCATGAAATAAGATGACGGAGTCACAGACAGCAGGCGGAAAGGAGAGGAATTGCCACAAAGACTTTTCCTGAGAATAAACAGCCGAGGTGCTGCAGGTCAAGAGGAGGAGTTATTTTTCCATGTATCTTTTTCTGTTGTTGCTGAATAAATCACTATGGCGATTATCTAAAAAGAGGGACGTTGTTTACTATGAGTATGCGGCCACAATGATACAGTAGAAGTGCCCAAAGTCACAAGAGATTAGATACAGAAGGGTGTAATGCAGTGTTGGCAGAGACGGTGGCCACTGAAGGTGAAGTTCCTCAGTATGAAAATGTCAGTGAGAGGCAGTCTGTTTTGTATTCTCTTTCCCAATGAGCTCTTTCCACCTGATACGGTGAATGGGTGCACAACGCTTGCACAGGGTTCAACACCTATTAAATAATGTGTTTTATAAGTAACTGGCTGTCCCTGTTTGTTGTTCTCACACTATCAATACATGTAGTTCATCTCGAGAAATGGAGACTTTAAGCCACTCAATTCCACACTTTGTAGAATTAAAAAAGATGAAAATGGAGAGAACATCCAACATCAAAAATACACATTTGACCTCGTACCTGTATATTACTATTTTACAATAGAGTTAGTGTTGGTGTGAGTTGCTTAGTTTTTCAGATATCAGCCGTAGAGATGTCTGCCTTCTCTCCAGTATAAAGGAACCAGATGGCACTCGGCTTGCGGTTCTTAAAGCGCAAACAAAAAACCTGTATTCTTTCTACCGAACTACACAGGCCAACACAGGCCAACACAGGCCAACACAGGCCAACACAGGCCAACACAGGCCAACACAGGCCAACACAGGCCAACACAGGCCAACACAGGCCAACACAGGCCAACCGTCTCAATGCGCTGAACTGTTTTACCTGTGTTTTCAGTTTGAACTGATGGGGCACCTTGTTGTTTGTTCTTTACACCTCGTTGTCTGTTCTTTGCACATTGTTGTTGGTTCTTTACACCTTATTTTCTGTTCTTTAAACGTTGTTGTACAAATAATTCTTGCATCATTGTAATTTGATGTGATTATGTTATAGAATACAATAATTATTTGGTGTATGTTATGAAATCTTCTCAAACTGCGTGCAGTTTTTAGGTCTTTTATCGTGGCTGTTGTGTATTTTTGCAACAATTGATGGAGTTGAATGAAAAGGCTGTTGCTATAAATCTATATACAACCTAAAAGTATATAACCTGAACAAAAGTATCTGGTGACTAGAACATGCCACCACTTGTTAAAATGCCAAGCCACAGTCAACAATCCACTGTGTTACTTTGCTCTTACTTTTCTATGAATATATTCAGGAATTTAAATAATGTAATTACAAAAACTACCACGGGCACTGGGGATGAAGTATAGAGCCTGTGGCTTTCTGATTACACGAATGTCTGTCTTAAATGGAAAAGCTAATGAACTGTGACTTCAGACGGTTGTATTGCCTTACGTGCCCTGAAGTTGAACCACTCTGGCCCCGCCCATTGAGGCGTAATACCCTCGTTATGATCTCCTCTGTTCTCCGCTCATTGGTCGCTTTTTGGACATCCGCCACATTCAAATAAACAGCGGCGAGCTTCCGCCATCGTAGTAGAGCCGTAGAATAGAGATATTGTTATTATTCTGGCCGGCTTTGAAATGGGTGACACCGGGGAGGCGCGAGCTCCTGTTTCGACGTCAGAGAAACCAAAAAGACCACCGAGCTCCGGGACCCTGAAGAGGAGGGTTTCAGCCCATGAGGAAGAGCCTCCTCACGAGCACAACAGCAGGAGTCTGAGACGGTGAGTCCGTCTGTTCAGACTCTGAATGAAACTCACTAAAGCTGCTATAATAAATAAAAAGCAGCAGAGCCGAACAGTTTGCTAATTAGTAAACTAGTGTTAGTCCGGGAATACGTTCATAGGTGAGCTAACCGCGGCTAGCATGTGTTAGCTTGCTGAATTCCTAGATTAAGAGTGTTTGCTAACGAAGGGGCTGAAAGTCCCCAATAGTCATGAGAGTATGAGCTGTCATTTCTAACAAGCTATTACATTCTCCAAATACATACAAGGCTGTTTGCAGTCTTTTTAACCTGCGTGTAGCTGTTTTCTTTTGCGTCAAATCGCCACAAGATGTCAGCAAAGATCCACTGTGGGACTTGTCCTGCCGCTCGTTGAGCCCGGTCATTGTTCCTATGTATGTATGAATGTATGCATGTATCCATCTATGCATGTCCATGTATGCATGAATTTCCATGTATGCATGTATTTCCATGTATGCATGTATATCCATGTATGCATGTGTCTGGTATAAACTATATGTTTCTATATAACATATATGAGAGAGATTTGTTGTCATTAAGCACATATGAGACTTTGAAGAACAAAACTCAACAAGAACAAACATTTCATGTTTCTTCTTATGGCAAATAATCCGAAAATAAAACTCTTCGGGACAGAAAAAGACTCAAGATTTAACAATTACTACATTTGTTCTTCATATTCATAATTTAACTTGTTTGATTAAAGAGAATTATTTACAAAAAAACTTTAGGTTTTAAGACTTTGAAAATCCTGAAAACAAACTAACAGCAATACTCGTTTGTTATGAGCGTGAGACAGTACCCAAACTAGTGAACCATAGTGTGTCTGCAGTCCCATCTCTGTGGTTACAGAGTGTGTTATTCTGGATACCGGCAACACAAACCCTTATCATTGTCCCTTCAGGTATTCTCTTTAATTCATTGGCTCTTTAAATAACATGATTTGTATCAATACAGTGAGATTCATCTGGTAAGTTTTTTTTTTTTTTAGACTGGCTGACATACAATAACAGCAATCAGAATGTTTTGGGGATTATAAACCCCTGCGAGAGTTTATACTGGAGTCTCGCTTTTTTTTTTTCAAGGGTTTTCCACGTTCTGTGCCAAAGTGGCCGAGCCCTGCCCAGTGCCCAACTGGATACTCTGCAGACAAACATGGAAAAGCATCACCCAATATCTGACCTCCATAACAAAGTTTATGGGAGAGGGGAGGGGGGGGGGTAGTGAGAGAAAATAAGTTTTGATTTCCCAAGTGAGACTGGCATCAAATAGTAGACTGGCAGTGGAATTCATCAGACGGCAATAAAGACAATTTTCAAAGCCTGTGAACTCGGCATTGTAAGTTCTCTGTCCATGTAAAGCACTTTAGTGAGAACGGCACGTTAAATGGGCGGAGGCAGAGATACCCAGACCTTCTCTTTTGGTTGGGTTTGGGCCTCAAAAACTGGGAACAATAAAGTGCACTTAATGGAACAATTAATACAACAGCAGTATGATCCCATTGCCACGTGTGAGCGTTCCTGTGCATGCCTTCCACAGTATCGGTAGAGAGGACGGACGGGGGTCAGCGCAGGGTTTTAGAGTCGGCTTTAACAAACAAGGGCTTGGCTAACCGGGATTGTAATCCACTGACTCACTGGCCGCACTTCCATCAACACGTACGAGCAGGTACGCAGGGACACAAGACCTTTGTCCTCTGGCTGGTGGCTCTGAGGACTTAGTGGAGATACCGATCACATATTCATGAAAAAGCTTTCACAATCGCTCATCTTGTGGGGAAACTTGCCACCGAAGGAGTGGTTATCCATTGGGGGATTTTATGTTGAAAAATATGTTTTCATGATCTGATAGTTTGCTAAGATGTCCTCAGTAAAAGTACAGATGTCAGGTTGTTTTTCAAGTGGATGTTGTGCGTCGTGACATCACTCTCGTTTTTACCTAGAGTTTACGCCATGTGGCTCTGGAAGAGACCTGTCAATCACAAGGTATCCCCGCCCTGAAGCATACCGTGCTTTATGGCCAATTTGACTCTAAATGGGCCATGATTTACTTCATGAACATCATGCTGTAATAAAGAAGGCTTGAAACTAACTTTTGTTGCGCGTAATTGTAATGTCTACAATGTAAAAGTTGTTATCTAGGAATGATAATTGGCGTCAACATTTCTTAAAAAAGGAGTTTTTCCCTTTTTTAAACTCGCATAAAAAATCTCAATACGTAAAGTCTGTTTTTCGAAAAAGGTGGAGACAATTTTTTTAACAAAAGGCATTCTGACAAATCCTCTAACAGGATACACCGTCCTCTCTCTTCAGTCTGTCGAGGCTCACTGAGTTTCATAAGCTGCACACTTCCTTCTCCTTGTACGGCAGTAAAATAGTGCTTCTATAGAAATTAAAATGATTGGAGGGACAAGGTGAATGTTAAACACTGCTTCAATGTTTTCCTTCTTGCCACCTTCATCCACTAGCTGAGCGCAATATGTTGTGTAATTGTCCTCAGCGTGGCCTCGACAATGGACTTTAAAGGGGGAATGTGTGCGGATCTGGCAACACGCTCCAAAGGAAAAGAGGGCAGCACTTTACCTCGACGAGGTCCATATGATGTAGGATAGACAACACACAAGTTGTCTCATTTCTGCCACTTAGCAATCAATCCAATAAAAGCACTTTGTTCTCTCATGTTGGACTGAAGACGGACTGGATGATACAGCGACTCACTATCGCCTCTGGAGGTACAAGTGGTATTACAAAACAGGACGGACTAGCCGGTTAACACACTCATTCCAGCGGATAGCTCTGCAACACACCACACCACATTATACTGATTTGTTTATTCTTTACATTTTTAAACTGAAAATGCTGGGCCAGACTACTGCTTTGATGATCATACAGGCTGAAGATGAGTTGTTTGACAAGACAAGGATTAACTGTGTGCACAACCGTTTTTTTTGGGGGTGGTTCAGTCTGCACAATCTCACCGTGCAGTCCCAAAAAAGGCGAAGCTGTCCGCAGCCAGAACATTCTGATAACAGTAAAAGGATGACTCCCAGTCATTGTCCCAGTAAGCTAAGCTCATAAACTTCAACCTAATTCATTGCTTTGCTGCAGTGCTGCGGTATAGCGTGATAACTTTCTAGAATTGTGAAACCAGACATTGTTTCGACATTCCATTTCTGGACTTTCTACATCATATTTCACGGCTTTGGCCAGACGCCTGCACTAATGCAGCCCATAGTTGTTTTCTTTCATAGTGCCGACCTGGCGATGAGCTTATTTCCCCGGACTCTTTTATTACAAACATCCAACAAAGGTTAGGATTCAGCACTGAGACATTAAGTCAATGAGCGGAAGAGCGGTCATGTTTAATTGCTGCTGTCTCTCATCTCCCTCTGCAGGAATTCCCAGCATGCCGTTCTACACTAGTGTGAAAAATTGGCCTTGGCCAAAAGCCTAATGATGCAACAATTGTCGGGTAGTGCGTGTGTCCACGCCGCGCTCCTGGGCCAATCCTTGTCATTCCTTTCAGCAGCGAGCCACGATGACGGTCAGCTCTCCTTGAAGCTCGACCCATTCGACACGAGCCTCTGTCTTTACCGTCATCCATCGAGCAGCCCGCTTCTCTCCTAACTATGTGTCAACATAGCTTTAAAAACTACGGGATGATGACTCGCTGTGACTGAATTACTCATATCATGACTTCTTCTGCTGGGTGGGCTGAATGAATGATCTTCGTAGGATTCTACATGACAGCTAAAGGAAGTGCTCCAGCAGGGCTGCCACAAACGACTAGTTTTCTATCGACTGTCCATTGTTTTAATTGGTTAATTTAAAGAATGGCATTTCCTCCAAAAATTTAAACGAGCAACTCTAATATGATAGAATGTATTTTTAACAGAGGATTATTTAAATTAGTAGTGCAAATCCAGATTAAATACAAGTTTCTATTAAGCCCCTACCAAGTAAAAAAAAGTAGGCTAATGTCTACATATTCAGCAAAGTGCTACAGAAGCAAATGCTTTACAATTATTTATGATATAAGTATGATGATTATGGATTAAGTAAACGTGTCAGGAGCATCAAAGTGGAGCTGCACAATAACTCAACATCGTTATTGAAATTGCAAGATGGTATACTAAAGTTTTCACATGGCAGTGGGTGCAATATGAGTCAAATACACGTTTGTCATGATTCTACAGACTCAAAAAAACATTTCTTTAGTGCACATCTCAGCAACAATCACACAATAATCATTTCATCATCATATTTTTTAAGAAAATGAGAATAATGCAAAAATCATCCCTCCAATATCACAAACCTCACACCTCCATTTGAATCGGATTTTGGGAGGTATATCTGTCATCTTTAACCACCAAAGACGTGCAGTCCATCGCCTCATCTGGAAGTTCAGATTGACATGTTGAGTGTCCAAAATTGTGAGATTGAGGGCACTTCCTGTGCAGGAGCATCAAGTTAATTCAGCCCTTTGACAGTTAGAAGTCTGAACAACACCTGCGGTGACCTTTGACCCCTGTCTTGCCTCCAGGACACCCAAGGAGCTTCTCGTTTTCCTTGTCTCTTGTTGTTCTGCAAACACATGCTGGTCACCCTGAACCCCTTACAGTAGCATCGGTGCACGCAGCATGGGTGGTCCCAACTGGAAACCTAGCTGAGTTCATTAGTGCGCGTTGGTGCTCCGTTCCACTCACTGAGCTCCACGGGACATGTCCGCTACCCGCCCCTCTTCATTGTACCGCTCAGTCAAACATGTCTGTGATGTCGTTTACTGGGCTTCAGTGGTGGGAGTTGCTTCTGCGTTTGTGGTGCAATGTAAGCATCATCACTGTTTGTGCACCGGGTTTCTCCCGGGGATCGTTTGTTCCTCACTGAGAGTCGAGTTCAGCTGTGGTGGATATTCAGTTGACTTCGGCTCCCCAGGTCTGTTCCACTCGTCCCACACAAAGCGCTGTGCTGCATGGGGTTCTTACAACAGCAACGGCAACGCAAATAATTTGTTGTTCTGATGTTCAAACACTGCATTACAGTAAAAGACTGTAAATGATTGCACAACTTAAAACTGGGACAAATGTTTGTTTTCATGGTCCGTTAACCTGGTTTAGTTTCTAAGAAACAAAAAAATCCAATTCCCCAGTGCGACCTCTTCAAAGGTCTTGTTTTATCACCGAAAGATATTCTGTTTTTTACAACATAAAACCAAGAAATTATTACGTTATTTATTGATTATCAACATATTAGTTCTGTCAATCTATTGATCAGTAAAACTCAATATGTATCGACATGAAAATATCACATATTTTTTGTTATATATTCTTTATTATTTGTAAATAATGGCTGCCCTTTCTGTCAACTTGGGTCAACACTATAGCTTGTCCAAACACTAGCAGACATGGTCAGCGACGTCCAAGGTGGCCGATGTACAAATATTGTATTCAAGTAAAAGAATGTAAATGTTGACGTGGCCTCCACTCCGACTGGGACAAACAATTGTTGTCATTATTTTCTCAATTTAAAGTGTAAAAAAGCCAATGTGACCAGTCTACATGTCTTGTTTATCTGACCAACAGTCAGATAAACAAAGGAGATCCAGTTTCTAAAGATATATAACAAAGACGAGCAGTAAGTGCTCACATGTGAGAGGCTGGAATCAGGGAATGTTTGTGATAGGTGATTTAATAGTTTTACATGTTCTCATCAAAATGACTGGCCAATAATCTTCTGTCAATCCACTTAAATGGACTAGCTGAGTGTTCCCCCAGCCCACCGTCAAAGGTGTCAGAGCAGAGAGCGAGTGGCTGCAGCTGCCCGCAGCGCTGGCTATAGACGACAGTCGGCTGGACGACAGATAGATGCCAACTGGAGCGACAGCAGCAGCAGGAGTGGTGCGGCGGTATAACAGGAATGAGTCAGCCTTACGAGTCTTATGAGCAGCACTTGCCGGACACACACACGCACAGAACAAGTGTTTCTGAGCAGCTCTGCATTCTCCGGATTACTGTGGCCTTTTTAAGTCCCGCCATGCCCCCCCACACTCTTCGAGACATACATCTGCAATAGAATCAACCGCCTTGACACCATTTATGATTATGTCTGAGATAATACTTTACGAACACAAAACAACGTAGGAGGTTTTGATTCACCGTGCCGTCATGTCTGCTGAGTGTGATGCACTATTGTTGCGTGATAGATCCCTAAACACACTCCACCGTGTCCTAACATTCTGCCTAACTTTCCACATGTTCATTTGTGGTGTCGAACACGGCTTTTCTTCATCTTTTAAAAAAAACAACTAGCAACATACAATTTCTGCCAACAAGAATGCAAACGATTTTGATCAACAAATACCACAACGTCAAATGTCAAGACAATTCATGGGATCTGGAGGCAAAGGAGAAAAAAGGTAGAATTTAAAAAGAAAGTTATGAATAAAACACAGAAGAAGAAAGACATGCCAGAAATCCACTTTAAACAGAATGTTCAGAACGTAAGCGTGTTTTAACAATGTGCACCGTCGCCTCCTTGAAATATATTTATGCATTTTTAACTAAATTCCTTTTCAATGACCAGACGCCTCTTGTTTTGTCAGGTTCAACAGTTTAGTTTTAGAGCTCCATCAGTCATGAGGTTAAAACAAATAAAAGCCTTGAAAGGTGAAAAAATATCTAGTACACACAAATATATGAATGTAAAAAGGCAAACTACATGCATTTGTAAATATTGCAACAACAAAAAAGAACACATTCAGCATTATAAAACTCAGTGAGCACGCTGCATCTTAACGGGATACAGTGTGCTCAGTGAGTTTCATAAGCTGCACACTTCTCCTTGTACGGCAGTCGTGAGAGTTCTCCTGTTTCATCAGTGTGAAATAGTGCTTCAATAGAATGAAGATGTTCGGCGGCACAAGGTGGATGTGAAGCTTTGATGTTCTCCTTCTGGCCGCGTTCATCCTCTCTGGGGGCCGCCGCTTCCTGTCCTCAGGGTGGCCTGTAATAACACTGTAATAATCACACAGGTTGAAGAGATTATGTTTGACATGTAGGGTTTACAGTATGCAGAGCAGGGGTGGGGGGTGTTCCCGACAATCCCATTGTGGAGATCCCCCAAAAAGGCAAGGCTGCTCCCTATTCCCAGCAAAAAGAGACATTTGGTTGACGTCCAAATCGTCGGAGAGGAAGATGATGGGATAAGGAATGACTCCTCCTTCAAACACATGGGGACAGCTTAGCAGTTGATGAGGCCGTTTTTTTTTGTTTGTTTTTTTGAAGGAAGTGGACCGTGGGTCATCATGTTGCCCTTCCCGCCCTGACTTGGGACGCTCCTTGTCTGAGTTGGCGGACAAGCGGAGAGGCGACACCATGCTGAGGCTGTGGTAGGTCACTGGATGATGTTTTTCCTCTGGACACCAGTGCTCCATGAGTCACAGTTCCCCCTCTTATCACCTTCTGAAGCTCAGCTCACTAAGTCACCGGCTTTACTCACTCCTCTGCTGGGACTTTAGGTCAGAGTGGACTCCACTGGGGGGCCAGTTGGGGTGAGATCCAGCTGAGTCATGTTCCTTCACAGCGGTGTGGTTTTTAAGGATGACAGTGATGACACTCAGGCTCCAGCGATGCACCCTGCAGGCCTTGTTGATATTTTTTGTAGCAAAGGATGCTTTGATCTTCTGTTCTAATCGTGACCCCCCCCTCATCCCATGTTCAGGTCGCTGCGAAGAGGAAGCTCCTTCACCTTCCTCACCCCAGGACCACAGTGGGACTTCAGTCTGGTGAGTAATGTAATGTAATGAGGGGCTCATGTTTATGTTTTAGCAGATGGTACTGGGCCACCTGCCAGACGTTCAGTTTGGTGAGTTTATTCTTCATCTACCTGACAGAACGGGCAAAAAATGTGCCAAGTGGTCCAAAGCCAAGATACGAAAGTGTCAAGACGATTACCTCCGGGCTTTATTTACTTTATATACAGTATACAGTACTCGCATGATGGACGCACTTTTAGGACACATTTACCGTCGGCACATTCCTGCAAGCTGGCTTTGGGCTGACTTCTGTCCTCTTCGCTAGGAGCGCCGCTTCCCATCACGGCGGCGTGTTTTGGTTTTAAATCTCCCCACTGAGTTTTTCAACAAGGTCTCGGAAACGGCAGCACTGTTCATCGTCACGGCCAATTGGGCGGCAGCTCCCTGTTGGCCGGCCGCCACCGTAACCCCGATAAACCATGCAGGCTGGAGGACAAATGTCTTATTTACTTGAACTTTCTCCTACTGAGCACGGTGAGCGCTGCGCTTCATACGGCGTCTGGAGAGCGTCACCTTGAGAGCTTAATGTGTAGGAATACAGAATGTAAGTAGGACTGCTCTTTATTCAGTCATGAATGTGTACTGTTAGAAATAAGGACGTCCCGATCAAGTTTCTCCTGGTCCTGATCCCAGTCATCGTCCTCCTGCTTTTGGGTGAATGTATGTGAAATCACAGCTGTAGTCTTCTAAATTCCTTCAACTTTATTTTTCACGAGCTACTGGATCAAAATACTGAAGGTCCTGATTCAAATGATTTTTCAGATTCATACACTCGACTCGTACAGTGAAGAGTCGCATGTTGAGCATTTTAATTCCCCGCTTTCATGGCCATTCATAAGATAACTAAGAAAATTGTTTGTAAAATATTAAATAATTGTATTGTGCATTTGTAACCTGTAGTTTTATTGCGCACACCTGATGTGAGCATATATGGATGATTTAATAACCCAACCCAGTCTAACTGACATCATAATTAAAACAACAAACAAACACAAATATGTATTTATTTAATTCTAGTAAATCAATATTTGGTGCACCTCAAACCGACTTTAAAGGTGCAGAATCGGACGGTGTAGATCAGCGGTGCCCAACCACCGGGCAGCGGCCCAGTACCGGTCAGAGGGTCCCTTGGTAATGGGCATTAAAAAATAATAATAATAATGTTGATTGATTATCCAGGTTATGAAGTCTGTGCGTCTGAACCTCTTGACTCGGCACAATATCCTGAGATCGCAAACAAGCTCTGAAAAGCTGCTTCCATTTCCAACATCCTGTCTTTATAAGCAGGTTTTCGCACACAACGTGAAAGAAAATATTTTCTCACACACAACCGGTCCTTGGCCCAAAAAAGTTGGGGATCGCTGGTGTTGATGCTGCGCTAGAAATTTGCCTTTTTTTATATGATCAGCTGATCATTTATCAGTTATAATGTCATGATCTTAATAAAACCAAATCAAATAATTGTCCCATTATTGGCGTGTGATTTATCGAGCCCGATATGTATTGTGCATCCATAATTACAGTGGTGCATATGGTTTAAGTAAAATAAGCACATTAAAATCTCACAAAACGCAGACAACAGTCATTGACACACTGTTTGAGGTTCTCAGACTTCCTGGCACATGGTCTGACCGCCTGTGACGTTTCATGTTACTGTGATCGATAACCGCATTGTTGCAAGTGTAGCTGGAGTTGGAAAGTTTTTGTCCTGTGGAGAGAGCACGATCCATCCAACAGCCTTGTGCCAAATGTCATTTATACTCAACCTTCACAGCAATCGCCCGCTTCGATCTTCTGCTTCTTCAAATGCCGTCAGACGTCCTGGAACGGCTCCACGTTCCAGGACGTCGTTCCCTTTGGGCAGCTCCCTGAGTACATCTCCATGGAACCATGATGGCGGTTCTCATGCGGCTCCCTCATGGCTGAACGGGGCCCGCTCATGTTAGCCAGAGACCAAATGCTGGATAAAGGAAAGCCAGCCTGCTCCGATTTCTTATCCGGCCCTGACTCGTAGGAGCATAATGGCCTCCAAACCGCCGCCTCTGGTGGACCAGGCCGCTCGCGGTTTTACAGTCGGCCCTCAATGAGACGCGCTGATTAGGAGCAGAAAAAGAGCGAGCCGATTACATGGCGAGCAGCGTGACCGAGTCGCGAGGCGATCCAGGTTTCTTTTTTTCTTTTTCTTTTTTCTTACAGCTGCCTGAAACACGATCCATCGCTAGACTGAAGGCCGAGGAGCAGAAATGAAAGCGTGCTTTTGGAGAGCGAGGAGGCCGACGGCTCTTTATCTCGTGCCAGCCTGCTGCTCTTGATTCTTAAACATGGCACGCTTAAAAAGCCATGTGGGCCTCGTTAGCTCTCACCCCTCCCTGTTCTGTCATTTATAAATCTACCGAACAGTAAAGAATCTTGGAAGTGTCTTTGGTCTCGTTGCCCTTCTTATCTCAAACCCCTGCCACTTTCAGCTGGAAGCCTTTGCCAAGGCTTTGAATAAAACTTAGCCGAGCCGTTGGGCTTTGAAGTGGTTGGGGTGGGGGTCTAGGTACAGGTGGGGGTGCATTCAGGCGAACCTTGGAAGCGGGCGAGGCGAGCATTCCCCGGGCGCTTGGTGCGTTCGCTCAGACTACATAAAGTACGAGGCCTCCAGGGGCTTTCTGTAACGGGAGAGAATGTGAGTCAGGTTTCCAACCCAATGCCAAGGTGGAGCAGATCAAACCAGACTGGCGTTTGTTGGAATGCAAAGGTAATTAACAGACGGCGAGAGTCAGATTCTTTTTCTATTTGTCTCCTCAAGCAACAAGTTCAGGCGGCCAGAGATGTCAGAGAGAGAGAGTGGCCCGTCTGATGAGCGGCATTCCAGCTCTTAATCGGATGATGTGTGATTTTTAATGTGGCTGCCGCGTCGGGCTTTTCACAGATAAACATTGATAATCACTGTGGGAAGGCCTTGCCCATATCAACGGCAATTTGTGTGCAAACCGAGCCGACGTCTTCCACCACTGACTGCCGGTAGATTCCTCTGCGTTCCGCAGAGAGCAGGATTTATATCACCGAACCCTTTGATAACGCGTGATGCGTCCAACGCTTCCCAGAGGCCTCTCATCCATTTCAATCAGAGATCCCGGTCCGGCTGCATCATCATCATCATCATCATCATCAGCTGCACTTTGATGTTTGCACTGCAGCTGCTCCGCATCCTCGCTGCGCGGCCCTTACTGGTTGATAACGTGTTTCATGTTATGAAACGGGATTTTTTTTCATTTTATTTTTATTAGCTCTTTGTGATGCGCTCCAGACTTTTGACAGGCCGGGCTCAACCGTACGGCTGGTCCGGGGCTATTAAAATGTCGGGCTATTGAGCCAACTTCCTCGTAGGATTGGGCAAGTGGTAAAAACAGAATTAAAACATCGATGATGGAAGTAGCTCAGGAGTAAGCTTTCCATCTCTCTTCCCTCTCCTCTCTGTTGAGAGCTGCAAAAAGTCTATTTTGAAAAAAAGTAGATTTCAGTGAAATAAAACATTAATGTTGAAACTTGAAGGGGTCACAAATGTACACCTTAATACTACATTCAGTGGCTCGGGAGATAGAGCGGGTCGTCCACAAGCTCGGCGGTTTAATTCCCGGCTCCTTGTCAAAGCGTCCTCGGGCAAGACCACCTCGTGTGAGTGAATGGGTCAATGTCGACGTGCAGTCTGATTGCTCTGCTCTCGTTTCAGTGAACACACGAGATCCACATGTTTCAAACGTGTATTTGCGACTGTATAAAAGCATTAGGCTTCATCCACAGTAATTGGTTCATGAGTCGTGCCGTACACGGATCCGGCAGCGCCGTCTAATTGTGGATGGCACGCCAGCTTTAAGTTGACCTTTTTTTTCTTTTCTGGACGGCTGTAAGTAACTGGTGCTCTAGCTGAGACGGAGCAGAACGCTGGCGTGCCGACATCTTTCGCTCTCGCGGTTGAACTCGATACACTCGTGTTGGCATAACTGTTCCACTGCCGACGCTGCCAAAGCCTTTGAATGTTTAAACTTGATTTGCTGACTTGAACCAGTCTCGCCATCTTTGGCTTCAGTGTTTCTTTTTTTCTGCTTTAATCTCCCCCTGGTCTCGGCAAATATTGATCTTCCTTCTCACCAAACTGGACAAGGTTAAACATTTCTCCGCTATCTCGGCCTCCTATCTAATCCGGGCCTGAGTCTGAATGATCCGCTTGTGAGGTCAGAGGATGGATTTTTCTTTGACGTATGATGTCATGGTAATATGAACCGGTGATATTGCGAGAGGCTTGTTCCTCCGAGCTCTTTCAGCCGGCCGCTATCTAAAGGCAGCAAAAGCCAAAACCCAGCCGCTGTCTGTCTGAAAAGCACTGAAAGGTGTCTGTGGCATTGGCTCATTATGTCTGCTGTGTTTCTGTTGTCTGTACATCATCAGGCTTTTATGTAACACACAAATCTGTCAGTGTCTCCGCATATGAGCAACAAAGCGACCCGGCCCAGGCCGCAGCAGTTCATATGACCTGTGTGTGTGTGTGATGAGCAGATACGAGGGGGCTGTGTTTGAGTCACAGTGTTGACGTTGAACCCGGCCCAGCATCTGAACAAGTCGCTGCTTGGCGCGTGTTATTCCTTCTGCAACTGCTGACGGAGGGACATTCAGAGGTGGCAGGAACAGGGCGGCTAATTTTCTTCTCGTCTTCCTCTGCCGCGTCTGCTTTTTCCACAGAGATTACTCCCATGTCGTTTTTTTTATTTTATTTATCGCCATGTGTAAGACCCAAGGCTAAGGCAATATTTAACTTGGACGGGAGCGTTCACGCTGAGCACGCACGCTTGAGGGACAGCAGGCTGAGCTGCTGATTTGTACTCGCCACCGCCATTCAGTCTCTGTGGACATTTAAATAACCTTGTTCCAAGTCTCACACACACACACACACACACACACACACACACACACACACACACACACACACACACACACAGACAATTACTGTCTAATCAGCAGTGTGGAGGAGATGTATGCTGTGCAAAGAGCTGGTACAAAACCACAAGCTTACATTGGGAGTGTGGAACTTCTGACTGGATACCTCAAGTTTTATTGAAAGTCATTTTCTTAATTTTTCCCACGTGAAAGTTTTTTTTCTGATCCGATGTGATGTCCTGGAACAAATTGTAAAGCCCCCAGAAGCAAATTTGTGGCTATACAAAATACATTTAATTCTTAACGACTGTGTTTACCATGAGCATGTTTTAAACACTTGCATAAAAACAAAGTCGTTACCTGGATGTCTACTTAATGTCTGGTTTACCTATTCAAGATAATAGAAGGTGATGGCAGTAAAACTGGTCAGGAACAATTTACAGATGGTTTGTCATTTTTAAAAAGAGGCTTCCCAGGAATAAAGTTTAGGTTTTAAAACATTGGGCAGTGTTGCTTTAGTTTTTATATGATTCTCAATACACAATGTAATACAACAATAAGTATTTTAACCCTCTTGACGGTGGTGATTAGTGATGAGTTTTAAGAATTTTAATATCTCCTGTTTAGAAGGAAAACGGTTCATAATTCTTTCTCTAATGTCTTTTATATAATGGTGTCAAAAAATCTTCTAAATTAATTCAAGTGTTTCATCAAAAGATACTTTTTACAAGATTTGAACACATCATAATGTGACTCACTAGAATCTCCATTTACATTAGCTATTAGCTCTGTTTTTAAGCCTAGCAGGACTGCTTGGGGACCGGTGGTTCGATCCCCGGCTCCTCTCGTCCGTGTCGATGTGTCCTTCGGCACTTAAGCCCAAAATTGCTCCCGAAGGCTGTTCTGTCGGTGCATGAGTGTGTACGTTAGTCCTGATGCGCAGGTGCAACCTGTCATCAGTGTGTGAATGCCATGTGGTGTTAAAGCGCTTTGAGTGCTACACGTGTACGAGTCCATTCGTCAGGGCTGTGCTGCTAACGCTAACTATCGCTCTTCCTCATTTCAACATGGAGTCGTTGTTTTGGCATTTCGTTGGTTCCAAAGTATCTTTAATATCCTGATATTGATGTATGTGAAGTTTTCCACAATGTTTAATCGTGGAGGCATCTCATCTGATGTAACGAGTTGTTTCTAATGTCAAAGCATTTATTACATTTCATACAATGTAACATATAAACCCATATAATAAGTGATATTGCTTAAAGCACCTTTTAGTATTTCCCTTGATCATGAGATGTGTCAGGATCCGTCTGGTTGGGTTCACCTGCAGGAAACCCCGTACTGTGACAAGAAAACGGACATGTTGTGATCATTTTGTCCACAACACTCACCCTTAATGGTTATTTTGTCATAATGATCTAATGTTTTCAAATTAATGTTCAGACTAATCCTTTTTGTTGGAGAATACATTTTTAAAAGTCTTTACAGCCATTAGAATATGGAGGGAGGCTTAATTCAAAGGATTTGCATACTTTCAAGTGCTTAACATCCTTTTATTATTGACATACAAACGCTTTGTATATGTATACTGAGAGATTAAGTTATGAGCTGACTGCGAGGTGTAATCCTTGTTGTTATCACAGCGTTCTCACTTCAGTTTGAGGCGTCAAAACGCCAAACGACGGCAATAAATTAATGTGTCCATTTCACATCTTGCGCTTAAACTATCTTTTTATAACGTGCTGTTAGCCTGTCAGCTCGTCACTTCTGAAGTGAATCACGCCATCGTTTGTCTCCTGTTGACATGCGGCCCACTTTGAACCAACCGTGCCGCTGGCTGCTGTTAAGGCTGACGCAGTTGCAAAGCACACGGCTCTTAAATCGTTACGCATGTGGCAAAACAAACAGGTCGGCCTGCTGTGGAGGAAATGCCCCGCACCAAGACAAACAAACACATCAGTCATCGTCAGCCGGCCCCTGACCATTACATGTCTGTTTTGGCCCTCCTCGCCTCGCTGGGCCTTCAGGTCTTGACGTCCAGCCAGAAGCAGTCTGGCCCTTTTGTGGTTAATGGAGCAGTGAGTAACAGAGCCACAGGGGGCCCAGGGGCCACCAGGCCGGTCCGCTGTCCTCACCTGCTGACTGACCCTCCCTGACTGACAGTCCACATGCAGGTGTTAAAGCGTCCCGCAGCTTCATTAACCCCTTCCTGTTCCCAGGAGGACCTCCAGCCGAGCCTATTGTGGTTTTACAATAGAGCTACTGGGGCAATGAGCATAATTGGCCTGAAGTATGAGCGGGAATGGGGTGGCTGTAAAGTGCTTCACTTGTTAGTCTCATATTGACACCCTAGACGAGGATGTGTACTGCAGCACAAAGCACAGAAAACATGTGTTACGACATGGAACTCCAAGAATGTCTGAGCCCGTAATTCCAATCTGAGGATTAGAGTTTAACAATCTTTAGTGCAACTAGAGAACAAAGGATCCTGACTGCTTGTCCTATCCTAACTTAAGTTTCAAAGATCTTCCTATTCTAGAAATGATTACTGAAGTCATGGCTGTGTCCTATTTAGTTAAAATGTTCAATCAGCACTCGTCCTGTAAGGCCTGTGTTTATATTTAGTTTTGTATTGATTACTAAATTCAATAAGAATGTATAGAGGGTGAAATTGAAAAGGGGAAAATAGTGGTATTGCGTGTTTGTTCCAGACTGGTGCTCCTTGTGCACGGGAGTCCTCGCCCTCTGCATCATTAGAACGTTTAACACACACATGAAGACGTTCCAGTGATTCATGTCGTGGAGTCCAGCTGACATCCTGCCTGTTCATCTCTCCACAGAAGCGGAAACGCAGGGAGAAGGATGACGGCGACGCAGTCAGCCTCTGCAGCTTCGACATCAAGGTACAAACACCTCACCGGACACTCGGCTTCACTCCAGCTGAGCCTCCAGAAAACACCAGGGCTTTTCTATTTAAAGAGGGAAAACCTGGTGGTAGGATTGAGTTTCAGGAAGACCCGTTTTGATCGAAAAGTTGTTTATCTGTATTGTGGAAAAGTGAAGCATGTGTACTTTTCAGAAAGTGATCCTTTCCTTGTCTTGCTGGTAGCCCTCAGTGCTGCTACATAGACTCCTGGTTTTCTATATAGCCGTGTTTCTGTCATGTAGTCAGTCTATTCATAGGTTCACTCATAGACAAATGAAAAAGTCTAGAATTAACAATGAGCAATTGAGGCGTACAACTCCATCCAATAAAGGCATCCATCAGAAATAACAATATTTTGCCCTTACAGCAGGTAACACCAGTACAACAGTTGCTTTGCTGCCTCTTCGCTTACATAGTGGGGCAGTTGGGCGTGTTGGTGCATGTGAGTGCGCCCCACTGGTTTCAGCTATACTAGCTTAATAACGCTGTACCGACCGACAGTGGCGTCGCAGAAGTGTAGCTCCACCCTGTGCTTCCCCCGCAGGTAAACTCTGTTAGCGCCACTAGCGCCCTTAGTTTGAAGCCACCGCGTTAAGAGCGTGCACAACAGGTGTGATCTGAATTTCGTATTGAGAACCGGTTTGACACTTGAAAACACTAAAAGACAAGCGTCACTCTTACAAGATCTCGGCAGAAGAGAGATGTGATCATTCATACCAGATCCAGGGTCAGTTTTCCTGCATTTCATTAATAACCGTAGAGCACAATGTTGAAAGAGGAGACGGAGGAAGAAGAGATCTAGTGACCGGAAGTTGCTTTTGCAGAGTTTTAGTGGTGAAATATATATTCCACTGTAACAGTGTCTCATGTTACACTCATTCTGTTGGTAAGACACTAGTGATGGCAACAGCTGAAAAACCTGGCCGCCATATCTGATCTCCCCGTATCTGGCCGTGTCTGTTTACTCAGAGCGCATTATCAAATGACGAGTCTTTATCACGATGAGGCTTCTAGATAAAGGCTGTGTTGGTTTGGAGAGGAGCCCGTGAGGCCTGCTGCTGCATTTGGAGCCTGCTTTGGCGTCACTGTAAGGCGGCACCTGGGTTAGAAAACGCACCTCGTTGGGTGAGTGGGTGTGAAAATGAGCATGACAATCACTTAATGCTACACACACTGAGGATGATCCAGTCACCAGTAAACAGCGTTTAGCTTCAGGCACATCTCCACATTCTACCAGCCACGCAGGTTATCTGAGTGCTCAAAGGTGTCCCAGCTGCTTCAAGTCAATTCAGTTTTATTTCTAAAACCCAAAATCAGAAATACAAAATTTGCCTCGGAGGGCTTTACAATCCGTACACATAACATTCCTCACATGGGACCAGGAAAAACTCCCCCAAATGAAGATGGTAAAAACCCTTTCACAGGGTAAAAAAAAAAGGGAAGAAACCTTCAGGAGCACAACAGAGGACGATCCTGTCCCCGGATGGGCAGAAGCAATAGATGTCTTTACAAACCTGAAGTCTCTCTCTCATTTGACACATTTACTTTAAACACCCCCTCGTCTGCAGGGAGGCTGTTTCTGTCCTGCGCCCACACCAGAGGGATTAGCAGACACACATACAGCCTGGACCTCTGGAACCAGTTGGATCAGTTGCTCTGACTTAACTAAACAAAGCTCTGACAGTGTTGTGGAGAGTCTCGGGGGCCACTCCTTGATACATATCACAGTGTTCTGCTCTGGCTCTCTTTTTTCTTTTCCAGTTGAGCCGCACAGTGAAATCCCTCCTCGCCGAGGCCGTTATGGCAGAGACACCTGGTTAACCATTTGGCTGCTGCTCGTTGGCTCTGACTCCGAATGCAGCTGATAAGTAAATGTCAGAGTTGCAAGGAATGGTCTTAGAAAGCAGACTTTGTATTGTTGTGTAGTGTTTCGTAATATTTGCTATGATTGCAGCTGCAAGAAGCGATCATTTTTATTGTTGAGTTGTCGTTTTTTTTTGTTTTCTTTTAGCAAATCTGGTTTTAGCCCAACAAGATGTTGGTAGCTGCTCCTTGTGCTTGTACATCAACATCACCCAACTCTGCATCCGACTCCTTGTGTGTGTGCAGGTGCCTCTAACAGGGACTGTCGTCATGATGACATTTTCACAGTAAAAGAGTGAATCTGTCGGTATCGCAAAGCGTCGGCGGATCCCCGGCGAGTCTTGGTTACCAACCTGTGTTTGGTAGCAACCAGCGCGGCTGTGGGGTGTGTGAACGCTGACATAAAGACCCAGTGTGTTGAGTAACCGTATCATGTCAGTCTGGTTTTTATTGTTTCTACAGGCAGTCGTGCGATTAGATCATCGTCTACGTCTCCCATCTCTTCATCTTCAGTTAATTGTAGCCACGGAGGAGTGGAGGTATTTATAGTTCTTTGCCCTCAGAACAGAAACCTCTTGGATTAAAAGTCTTAAGATCGGTCAGTCACGCCCCGACTGGGGGCCGGATTTAGAAACCAAGCGTGCGCCTCAACCCTCTGAGGTGGTGGCTCTAACTGTACAAGCACAGGTTCATTATGGAGTCCTTCATCAGGATTCAACTTTGAGAAACTTAACGAATGCAAATATTTCCATTACAAGAAAACGAAATGTTTCTCTTGTCTTGCAGGTAAAAGACTGTTCAACCATCTTGTAATCAAACAAGCTCACGTCTTATATTTTTAATTTGAAAGCTGCATGTACAAATAAATGAATATTCAGCAAAATGCTTTTCATACAGCATGTCAGACAACAATCACAATTTCACAGTATACTATTATATACCTGTTTTATTTTTTAAATGGCATGTAACTCTTTGTTAGAAGCATGTTCTTTTATACGTTAGCAGCACTATAACATGCTACGCTGCTACTAAAACAAACCAATAACGAGCTGTTAGCGTTAACCGTCCATTGATCACATTGATGAACGATGTGATCACAGGCTTATTCCAGGCTGCGTCAGCCACAGATAACGGACATTTTCTTTCTTAAAAGAAACATTAAAAAAAGGTTTCCAAAATATATTACGTCTAGCTTTAAGGCTTCAAAATCAGAGTTAACATCTGTCACTGATGCAGCCTGAGAGGCCGTAAACACTCCTCTTCCTTCAACTCCAGGACAGGAAAAACACCTTCCAGATATTGCGCAAGCATTCATTTTCTCCTTCTGTAACTGTCATGTCTGACTAAAAGTCCCTGCAAACATTTACGTCACTCATACAATCATGTTCACTGTGCAGCAGACGGAGAGTGACATCAATCGGGTCTGAGAGGTCAGCTGTTTCTGTTGCTGACCTGCATCAGCAGAGGGCAGCAGCACCTCCATCCTCCTGTTGCTTTACGGCAGCTAGCACTGGCCAGTGTTTCTCTGCACAGAGCTGATGCTTAATGCAAAAAAGTCTGTAATTTCGGCCCTGTGCTGCTGATGTGGAGGTTTAGCTGAGCCGAGTCCCTCAGGCCCCGGCTACAGTCCGTCCATGGCACGGCATGTGTTAGACGGCGGGGAAACGGCATTACTCAGACTGCCGTGTGTGTGTGTGTGTGTGTGTGTGTGTGTGTGTGTTATGGAGTGTAAATCACGGCTGCACTGCAGCTGCAGATCGGTGTGATGGGGGGTAGGGGGAGCCTACGGGGGCCGGGCAGGCCGAGCCACGTCGCGTTGAGTTTTTATAGCAGCGGGACCAGACGCACAGCTGATTCAGCCCCAGGTCTCCCCATGCAGCCGTGAGTAACAGCAGGGCTTCACACGCGGTCTGTCTGCTGACGGCACGCACAGACTACACACATTCACTTTTTCATTTTTATTAGATCCTCTCTGACTCCTCAGTCTGCATATTTTTCTGCTCTGCTGTCTTATCCTTCAGTATAAAAAAAAAAGTAAATACATGTCGGGTTTAAGTGAAGTCACTTGACTCATGATCACACTTTTGTTTTGGTGGTGCATGCTGGGTGATTTAACTGAGACTCCCCGTCGCTCTGCGACGTGATGAGCCCCTCCTGACCGCTCGGTCGACACAAAGCAAGGTGTCAACATGCAGACGCCTCCGTGGGCATCTGTGTTTTCTCACGTACACACACACGCACGCACAGCAACAGCATAAAGTCCTTGTCCTGCTTCACACCTGCGTGTTGACCCAGAAGGATGCAGTAGAGCCACAATCAGGCTTGTCCATTTGCCCCAAAGCGCACACACATTGTGACGCTCTGCTCCATTAGCCGCTCTGTGAGATCCAACACCTCCACTTTTTTTGCCGTGCATTTGTGCCCCGGCTGTATAGCGGTGGAGGGACGTGTGGTGCTGGCTAAAGGTGTGATCGTCCTTCGGGCGTGTGTGCAGCCGTCGGTTCGGGTGAATTTCCCCCGTGTGTGTCTGTGCGTGTGTGTGCACAGACGCACAAACAAAAGCCACGAGTTTCAACTGGGCTTCTCAACATGCTGCACTTTTCCCCACTCTGAGATCAATCGACATCTGGCTGGCAGTTGCACTTCAGTTGTGTTCAATAAACAGGTTTCACAGTTTAAACGTCTGTGTGCTCGTCTCCCCCCCCATTCTATCCCCCACTATTGATATTGTAATTGATCACCCCCCTCAGGTCAGCTGATGAGACTGATAACGACTGTTTAAAGAGCAGGAACTGCTTTGATAATTAGCCAACAAGTAATGATGACTTCGTAGCTCGTTAATTAGTCTGTTAAACAGAATTACACCTTTAGCTTCAAAGGTTTTAGTACCTGATACTAGAACCTGGTGGAACTTTTGTGTTCATTTCAAAGTGTGTCAGTGTTATTGCATGTGTGACGTGTTGCCTTTGGGAAAGTGTTCACTGAAGTGTAATAGTACACATATTTAGTATTTAAAAGTTCTCAAATTTGAGTTTTCCAAAGTTTCCGGTATATTCCAGCGTCCGTCACTTTATTTAACTCTTTTGCATTTTACATTTTTTTCCTTTCCATGCCTTTTGATTGTATACTGAGCGACCGCAGCATCACAACCCTTGGACACCTTTTTATGTTTAACTATCCTCGATCACACTGATAACCAAATGGAATGAATACCGAGGGTGTTTATGTCAAAGCAAAAGCACTTCTCATTTCTTTCCTACGTGCTTCACTGCAGACCTGAACTCTGATCTGAGACCGGCCCGTGTTACTAGATAAGCTCCAGTCTTTTTCCATGGTTCACCTGCCCTCATCGGAGTTGTTTTGATGGACTCCGTTGGGCAGGACGCTTTAGCCGGGATCTTCTCACTACTGTTTTCACTCCTGAGTGTCAACAGAGCCTACGGGCAGCTTCTCCCCTCTTCCAAGTAAACCCTGGTCCCGCCTCATGCAGCCATGAGGGCTGAGCAGAGGCTGCTCCTCCCCTGTCTGTCCTCGCTGTATAAAGCCCTCCCTCTCTCTGTGTACTTCAGACCAAAGTTTAGAAAGAGTGTGTGAGGGACTTCTTCAGAGCTCATGAGGGGAGAAGGTGTATTTATTTATTTTTTCTCTATTTTTACCCACAAGACTCTCGATTTCCATCAACTTTTTCTCTGATGTGGATTACTTGAAGCTGACTCGCCAGGATTAAAAAAGAAAAACAAGGATATCGTGTTTTCATTGAAAGCTATGGTGGCTTACGATGAACTGGGTAGCTTGGTGCCTATCAAACGGACTCTGCAAGTGATAGACTACCAGAACCAAGCCAACAAAGAGTCAGAGGTGAGATGCAGACATAGTGGAGGCCGATGTTTTTTCTGCTTGGATTGGTTACCTGAGGGTTTGTGAATGTTTGTTGGCCCTCCTTGAGATGAAGTCATGCCCTTTTGTGTCCAACTGGGAGTGAATCAGCGCCTAACCCGGTCTTTATCTCACATGGGCGAAACCGTGTGCGTGTGTGTGTGTGTGTGTGTGTGTGTGTGTGTGTGTGTGGGCTTCCAATCGCACTGTGCCTTTAAGATGAGACTTTGGACTTTGAATGTTTGAGATACTGCCTAACCTGGAAATGTTAATCATTGGATCCCACTGCAACTAGGAAGTTGTTAATGGCGGACAGACCCCCCTCAGTGTTGTGTATTCCACCGGCTGTTCTTAAATATGCAGCCCTATCGAGTAGAGAGAGTCAGGACAGTGAAGCAGTGGAGGGGGTGTAAGTCAACAACCCAGTCTAAAGTTACTTTGCTTTTGAACTGTAACCAGGTTATCTTTGATGTCCATGCAGCCCGGGAGCATTCCTTCAGCCTCAGCAGATACAATTAAAGGGTGTTGAAACCCAGGTGTGCTCTCTGTACTTATGAACGCCACAGCTTCAGCCCCTTGCTTCCCCTTTTCAGGCTTGCACGGTTCTCTTTCGGAAGAGATTTCAGGGAAGATGCTGTTTCGTTGACTGTAAACCGGCCGGAGAAAGCAGAAGTCCTCCGGGGTGATTCATTCTGTTCTTGCAGAACTGCAAACTGGAGGCAGCCCGTCTCCGCCGGGCTGACTGGTCGCTGACCTCGGTTTGACTGTTCAGCTCAAGCAGCGCTGTAAAAACCCAGGGACACATCTGGGATATGAGCTCACAGCACACACGAGGTTACATCAAAGGGAGAGCACAGGAAAGTCTTTTGGGATCCCTGAGGGGGAAAAAAGCTCCCGAGGTTTATAAGGTTGTACTCTTCGGTTCGGAGTTTAAGGAGCACATGTGCAATGTGAAAGTCTGTCTGAAGCAGCAGCACAAACCCCGGGTCCGTCTGGTTTCCTGAAGTGAGAACAGAGTCCCCGGGTCAAACTGCCAGAAATAGCAACTTTCCCCGTCCGTCTGCACTTTTTCACTTCACAGCTGATGAACAAAGAGTGGGACTAGTGGCCTTTTGTTGTTCTGGGGCTGGCTCCCAAAAGACAGGAAGTGCAGACTGGCCAACACGCGTTTCCAATATTGACTTTGGAGCCCCCCACCCACCTGTAACTGTAGTGGTCTGCTGTTAATAATAAAAGGTCACATATTAGATTCAGGCAAGTCTGGTGCCCTTTTGCATGTAGAGCACAGTCAAAGCAGTCCACATCTCTCTGCTGTGCCGTGCCACTAGAGGGCCCGGCAACTTCTCAAGGCTGTCTGGATTCTCCGGTCCACTGCAGAGACCCAGAGCAGGCCGTGAGTCGACCGCAGCCGCGGCAGCAGACGGAGTGGATCTGTTCCACAGCTGTGTCCGCAGAGCGCCAGCCTCAGTGGCTGCTCTGTTTCCCAGATTCGCTGAGCCAAGGCAAAATCCCATTTGGCCTGACTCAGGAGAAAAACGCACTCACGCGGCTTTGCTCGGTTTTAGAGGCCGAGCCCTCATTAGTGCGAAGTACTCGTGATTTTAAAAAAGGTTTTGCGTGGATGTGCGACTGTTCGGTGATGCTAATTATGACCATCTCATCTTCTGAAGATGCTCTGCGGGCTGAAATCATTACCACAGATCTCCAGCTCTTTGAATCCTGCAGCCTGTTGTTGTTGGCACGAGGCCAGACAGCTCTCTCCTTTCTCCCAGCCTCGGGGCCGGGTGAGGGGGAGTTCCACCTGGCCCAGGTGTAGTTCAGCTCTCACGCGAGGCCTGTAGGAGAGCCTGTCTCGACTCGCAGAGGCCGCTGCCCCCCCGCCTTCTCCTGTGATATCGCCGCACTCTGCACACACGGGACGGGGGGGACAGGTTTGCCACACTGGGAAAAAGTGTCCCCCGGGCAAAAGGCAGTTAAGAAGCCGCAGCAATCCCAGAAGCGTTTATCTCACGCTGTTTGAGTGATGGACCAGATCCTCTCAAGCGTCTGTAGAGGATGTCGGGCCAGATAGGAGCAGAGTGTGCGCGGGGAGGGGTGTCGAACAGCTGAGAGCAGGTTCTCGTGCATTCCTGGCATTCCTCCAGACCCCCTTCCAGATCAGCCACCAGAAAGGGTCTTTGTGCTCGGTGGGCTGGCTCTGGGACTCTTCACATGATGGAGCCAACAGCTGCTGGAGCCGCTTCCTCCTTCTCAGTATCTGTCCGCCGGTCCGCCAGTCAGTCTGTCTGCGGCTCAGCCTCGGCTCCGGCTACTCCCATTTCAGTCAATAATGAGGATTTATGACCGGACTTGATGCGTTTTATCATAAGGGAGTCGCATGGGAGCGTCTGCACTTAACTGCTGAGGTCTGTGGAAAGCTCGCAGTTGGCAGTGCCGATCAATTCGCTCCGCGTTGCAGAATGAAAAGTTCAGACTTTTCTTTTTCACAATGAAATTAACTAATCTCTCCTTCCGTTTTTCTCCTTCAGGAACCCAGCACAAAGCGTGTCCGTCCTCTCGGCAGGGTGACGTCGCTAGCCAACCTCATCTCTCCGGTGAAGAATGGGGCCGTCCGGCGCTTCGGCCAAACCATCCAGGTAAGATCCTGTGACGTCGCGCTGAAAGGGAGCTGGAGGCACACCTCTCTGCTGCTCTGCTTGTTGCACCAAACCAGCTCGGCTTCCACTTGTCTGACCCCCGGGGGCTTCCTCTTTTCCATCTCCAGGCCTCCTTCCGGGGTGATGCCAAGTCGCCGAGCGCGCCCCACAAGCCTTGCAGCAAGGCAGCGGCCCCCACGCCACCCAAAAGGAGGAACAGCATGCTGTGGTCGGAGACGCTAGACGTCCACCAGAAAGGAACTTTCTCCACAAAAGAGATCAAGCGGCAGGAGGTGAGAATCAGCACTGAGTCATGAACAGACAGTAGGAACAGATGGTGCATTGTACAGTATGGTTGAGATGCCAAGGGGCGGTGCCAGAAATCCAGACAGTGGTTAACGTTACCTGTCTACCAGACAGGTTTCACATGCCCGTGTAGTATTCGTGTTGGATAGTCTAAATGGGTCAAAAAGCCTTCCCGGGCTCATTTCTCCGTCTGTGTGAGCTCACATAGACCTGACAAGCCAACAAGCCAGCGCTCTCCTGCCCCACATCCCTACTTGTGGTGCATATGTTAGACATCTTGGCCAACTGTCAGGAACCATAAAGGTTTTCGAACGCAGAGAGCGAGCAGCCAGAGAGATTTTAAAGTTGACCTCAGTCGTTTGGCACCAAGGCTGTTTTACCATCGAGTCTAATTGCCATCGGTTGCGATAATGTAATAACAATCTGATTCATGCGTTTTGCTAAAAAAAAGTCTCTTTTTGTGCCCCCTCCCCACCTTCTCAGGCCATATTTGAGCTGTCTCGTGGAGAACAAGACTTGATTGAGGACCTCCAGCTCGCACGCAAGGTTTGTACTTTTAAATCTCTGAGGCCGAGGGAGTACATATTAAACAAACAGATTAAATCAAAGTCTGGCAGGCCTTCCACACAGCCAGCCAGTAACTATAAAAAGACCAGAGTTACTCCTCTCCCTTTCTCTTGTACCCTCAAAGCTATTCTTAGCCCGCCCTCTTGGGCTGAAGGAATGTTGTCATTTGACGTTTTGGCTCTCCTCTTGTACACAGGCGTACCATGACCCGATGTTGAAGCTCTCCATCATGTCAGAGGAGGAGCTCACTCACATCTTCGGTAACCTGGATACCTACATCCCTCTGCACGAGGATCTCCTGGTGCAGCTCGCCAAAGCCACGGGTCCAGATGGGACCGTGGGCCAGATCGGACAGATTGTGGTGAACTGGGTAAGTTTCCCTGTCATAACTGCTTCAGCCTCTTTTGATTCTGTTGATGTTCGGCTGGGCTTCCAGTAAAAGAGGCAGCATGAGTAAGTGTCTCTTCTCCCCTGCAGCTGCCTCGGCTAAACGCCTACAGGGACTACTGCAGCAACCAGCTGGCAGCCAAAGCGCTGCTGGACCAGAAGAAGCAGGACCGGCGGGTGCAGGACTTCCTGCAGCGCTGCATCGAGTCACCCTTCAGCAGGAAGTTGGACCTGTGGAGCTTCCTGGACATCCCGCGCTCCCGCCTGGTCAAGTACCCACTCCTGCTCAAGGAGATACTGAGACACACTTCACCAGAGCACCCGGACGCCGCCAGCCTGGAGGAAGCGGTGAGTCGAGGGCACAGACTTGTCCAGACACAGGACGTGAATCTTGAAACGTGGCTGAGCTTAATGTTCTCATTCCTTGGCTTCTTCAGATCACCATCATGCAGGGCGTGCTGTCCGACATCAACATGAAGAAGGGAGAGTCCGAGTGCCGGTACTACATCGACAAGCTGGAGTATCTGGACGACAGGCAGAAAGACCCTCTCATCGAGGAGTGCAAGAGCCTGCTGTGTCACGGCGAGCTGCGTAACAAGAGCGGCACGGTGAGCACAATACTTCCAAATGCTATTGTCTACCTTCTTCACTCATCATCATACGCCTCACATCCCATATTGCTGGTCATGTGTACATGAGGTTTTAATTGTTGTGGTTGTTCTGTGTTTCCCTCTAGAAGCTGCATGTGTTCCTGTTCACCGAGCTGCTGGTTCTGACCCGCCCCGTCACCAGGAACGAGCGCCAGTGTTTCCAGGTTTACCGGCAGCCGATCCCAGTGCACGACCTCGTGTTGGAGGACCTGCAGGACGGAGATGTCAGGATGGGCGGCTCCTTCAGGGGCGCTTTCAGCAACGCGGACAAAGGTGAGGCTGGTGCCCGCGTCAAGTAGTTCATGGCGGTTAATGTCGGAATATACATCGTCTTCTCTCTCTATAGCGGTTTGCTCATTCGACTCTTCTCCCCCTCCTTCCACAGCCAAGAACATATTCCGTGTGCGCTCCCAGGACCCGAGCCAGGCTCAGTCCCACACGCTGCAGGTCAACGATGTCTTCCACAAGCAGCAGTGGCTCAACTGCCTCCGCAGCGCCATTTCCGTCCACCGGCCCCTTAGCGAGCCCTCCACGCCCTCCCCGCAGGCGAGCGACGCCCGCTCCAAGCGCCGGCCGTCCTCCGTCTCCGCCATCGTCCACATGGAGGAAGCGGATGAGAACTGCCTGCAGCCGGCCTCTCAGTCCGCCCCCAACTCGCCGTGCAACAGCACAAGCCCAAGCCCCACCTCAACGTCTCCTTCGTCCCGCTCCTCCTCCTCATCTTTATCGACGACGTCGTCATCTTCGTCGTCGTCGCCGCTCTCCTCGCCGCTCTCCTCGCACAAAACCAAAAAGGACAAGAAGTCTCTGTGCTCTTTAGGGAAGAGAAAAGAGACGATGGTGTGAACTGAGGTGGAAGGAGAAAATGGACTCCTGTTTGGACACTTTCATTTTTTTTTTGTACATAAATGTGACGTGGAGAAGCTTGGGACTTGTATTTATGCGTGTCTGCGTGCGTGCATATTATTACAGTGTTCTGTGTTACTGTCCTCTTCGGCAGCTATTTACCTTACCCCTCCATCCGAGTGCGGCGCACAGAGACACAGTATTCTGGAGAGACGTGCGCGGCTTCCACCAGCTCTAAAGGGAAGCGTAACGAGAAACAAACGCACCTTTCACACACGGATCTGTGTGTTGAGAGTGTGTTGATTTCATGGAGATAGAGGTGGTGCATTAAATCCTGTTTACTATTAATTTGATATTTAAGCATTATTCTAGACCTTTTTTGGGGGGCTAATGAAAGTTTTACATTTTTATATTCTAAAAATTTATCTTAGTATTTTTTTAGGTATCATAAAGCAGCACTGTTTTAGCTTTTAGGTGAAGTTATTTGAATTTTTGAGCATGTTTAACAGGCATGAAAGGAGGATAATTCCCACAAAGGATGAGATGTACTACACAAAGCTACACACTCTTCTGTAAAATTCTGATTTTTGTTTGATTATTCAGAAGACACGTCTTATTTTTTATACATTCCTTTAATGACAGATGTTAGGACCTGGACACTTTTTTTTATTCACTGCAGGAATTAATTTAAATCCAGTGACAAATGAGACTTCAGCCTCTCTCTGTTTGGGGAAAAAAATGAACACCACTATGAGGTGGAGTGGTATTAAATCATCTGATGTCAATATCAGAGAAGTGATGAGGAGTTTTGTTTTGAAACAGAATTTTGAACTGAGCCATGTTGGTTTTGAAAAAGCTGACTTTTCAGAATGAAACGGATCACTTTTCAGTGTAGCATCTTGCATGGAGCTTTAGTTGTGGACACTGCGTGCACCAGTACAGGCAGCAGGACATATTTACCGGTCCGAGGGGAAAAGGACAATTAAACATGGAAACGACCGGTTGATGGAAATGAGAGAAGTTGTTGAAGGTTGAAAGTAAAAGAGAAAAGATGGAAAAAGCTATGTTTTGGATCTGAAATGGACCGTTAAACGCAAGGTGTGAAACTCCATTAACTTCCTGTATAAGTTGATGTGATATCTTGCGTATAGCTGGATGATAGGTGGCGAAAATCAAGTGAGTGTAATCGACAGGAAAAAGTACGTAGGGGAAGGAAGATAAAAGAAGGTTTTTGTAAGTGTGAACAAGATGATGAGGAGAAAAAAAGAAAAGAGCAACTTGCTTGCTTCGAACTGTATTTAATTAAAGAACAATAAAGATCTGTGTAAGATTTGCAACTGAACTTTTGGTTTCATGTCTTCATGTTATTTTTTTTCCACTGACTGACGAAACAGTGATTATTAACGTTCACAGTGATGCCAGTCTGATGTCTGATGCTGACTGTGGAGCTTGAGACATCAGCTGGTTAGCTTGGCTTAGCATGAAGAATGGAAGCAGAGAAATGGCTCGTGTTGCTCTGCAAAGGTACCATAATTCATGTTGAGCGCCTAGAAAAGCTCAATAATTTACAGGTATTATCTTGTTTGTTCAATCGGTACAAAAATAAGTATAAACATTTATTTTTACATTACACCTTAGTTTTTGAAGAGATAAATCAAACAAGATATAAGTGGATGTTGAAATCTGTCTGCTTGAGATGTGCTAGACTTATTTACAGTCATGATGCTAAACTACACTAACCTGCTGCTAGTTTTCATGCTAACCGGGTTCTAGTTTTCATTCTAAACTACGCTAACCAGCTTCTAGTTTTCATGCTAACCGGCTTCTAGTTTTCATTCTAAACTACGCTAACCAGCTTCTAGTTTTCATGCTAACCGGCTTCTCGTTTTCATGCTAAACTACGCTAACCGGCTTCTAGTTTTCATGCTAGCCGGCTTCTCGTTTTCATGCTAACCGGCTTCTCGTTTTCATGCTAAACTACGCTAACCGGCTTCTAGTTTTCATGCTAGCCGGCTTCTCGTTTTCATGCTAAACTACGCTAACCAGCTGCTAGTTTTCATGCTAACCGGCTGCTAGTTTTCATGCTAACCGGCTTCTTGTTTTCATGCTAAACTACGCTAACCAGCTGTTGTAGCTTCATCATGGAGGGACAGACGTAGGTATTTGAAGAGTTAAGCAACAAGTAATTATCACCCACATAAATATGTTTCTCAAAATGACAAACTATTCTTTTAGGAGACTTTTTAAAATAGACACAATAGCTTGTGCGACCTCCTTGGGCTAGGTCGTATGACTCACATGACACTGATTGGAAGAGAGCACTAAATGAAGGCAGAGAAATGGAGATACCCATTGATTTATGACCGCTCTTAAGTCTTAACTAAACAGTCGGTTCTATGAAAGTGCCAAGAGAAACATTTGCAGTGCAAGAATAAGTCAGGATTTGTTTTTGTTTTTCAAACCGCGACATCGCTGCCTGGTTCCTGTTGGAGCTACGTTATTTGTTGATAGAGAGTGGTTAATGAAAAAAGACCATCTATTGGAAGACCTGACAAATGGTCCAGAGCCTCTCAAACGTTTTAGTAAACAGATTGGCTTACTGAAAGGGATGCTTAGTTCATACACGATAGCCCACTGTTGTGAGTGACGATGCATTTCACCAGAAAAAAAATGAAGAGAGACGGCTTCGGTTCAGCCTTCACCGAGCGTTTGAACTTTGAGACGTTAAGTTTTTGCTGGAGTGAGGAAAGTTTTCTTCCCTTTTTCGTTTGTCTGCCTGGCCGCACCAAGTGATGGCCTCACGTCTGCTTCTCAGAAAACAGAGAGCATTCTCCAAACATTCGCTCATGCTCGCCACACAGTTGCCAATTTACTTTAATGGAAGTTGAATGTGCACCAGCATTCGTCAATGTGATGGACGCTCTCAGTTCCTCCGCAGCAGAGCTAAACAAAACCCATAAGTACAAGACAACCATTATTACTGTTGAGACCACCCATTGACTTCTGAGCAGGAACCACTCCGCTTAAATAAACCTTGCTTTATTTTGGTTTGCCCTTCATCCATGCTTGTATATTCACGTGTTGTTTTGCTGAAGCAAATGAAGTCTATTCATTTCAACATGCTGTCATGTAGTAAAAGTAGATATATTCTTGAACTTTGTGTCTCAAACACGTGCAGCTTTAAAACAGCACCATGCATTTCTCTTTTAGCTTAACTAGCAAAAATAACCAGCCTGGAAATAAGCTCCCAGCAGGACGCTCCCTCCAGTGTACCAGAAACCTCCCTCTCATCTGTGCTCCTGAAAGAGCTGTGGGCCAGATTATTGACCGACACAGACGTCTGAGCCTCCTGTCAGTGATCTGTCACCGCCACATCCTTTGAGGCTTATCTCCCTCCACCAAAAAAGCTCCACAAACACACCCTGACAGCTACAAAACTGCCTGTAGCTCCAGTGTTTGAGCTGCCCCCGTGGCCACAGCCAGCAGAACAGGCTCCCGACCATTGAACTAGAACAGGAGCAGTTTCTGTGAGTTTAGCATTAAAGCATGGCAGAATTAGCATCTTCGCTGAATGACTAGCGAGGTGTCCACTAGCTAGCTCCTGGTATAAATGTGAATTACTTTAGTCATGATGGACACTGCCATCAGTGTGTGCAAATGGGTAATGACGTGTACTTTAAAGTCTGTTGAGTGATGGGAAGAGTAGCAAGGCCATTCTCCATGTATTGCCACCATGCTTTAACGCTGAACTGGTTGTGTGGATGTGCAAGCTCTCCACACTTTGTACCATTACCACTCCACTGCTTGTTTTAGTCGTTACTGCAAAGCCTCATGCAGAGTGCGTTCACGTTCACTTCATACAGAAGTTACTCGCACGGTCACAATGGCAATAGCACAAAACCATTCTGCGGCGTTAATATGAATGGGAAGGTCAGATCCGCTCCTGACGAAAGGATGAAATTGAGGAAGCAGAAACTTCCCTGACTGGTCTGACTCAGCCACCATTACTACAATGTGGAAGTGACACCGACTTCTGGGCATTAGTCAACATGACGATGAGCTGCTGAAGTGGCAGAATTTACCCATGGAGCTCAACAGTTCATTTTTTTGGGAATAAAACCCACATCCATCTTAGGTTTAGATGCATTCGGAATAAGGGGAACTTTGTTCATTCATGTGGATGTTCCAAAGGACGCAGCAACAGCAAGATGAAGTCAACATTTTGGTTCATCAACACAATCGTGTGATGAAAACCTGGCACATTTACATTGATACGTCTTTAAATGCCACAGTTGATTAGTTTGACATTTTGGGAAACACAGGGACTTCCTTTCACGCCAAGTTAGATGAGAAAATCAATATTATAGATGAAACAAACAAGATAGAACATGTTAAAGACTGAGGTTCAGAGATTCTTTTTAGCTATTGACAGTTTTATGACAGCATAATAACAGGAAACAGTCGTTATAATGACTGGAAACAGTCATTATGCCAAATGGAGCTAACTGACATCTGGTTAGCTCCATGTTTAGTTTACAGACATGAGAGCAGAACCAATCTTTTCATCAAACTCTCACTGAGGAAGCAAATAAGCACATTCCCCAAAATGTTGACTACTTCCTAAAAAATAATATAAATATTAATCTGGCTTCATCCAGCACCAAGGGTGGGGAAGAAACAGCAGTTTGCTGCATTGACATGGAGATCTTGCTGTCTGGAGGGGTATATTGAGCTCATTTATCTGGGACTCAACTGCCACAACAATGCCGTCATTGCCAACAAAGAAAGTTCCTAACGAAGAGGTTCGACAAGCAAAGGACTGTTTTTGACAAAAACGGTCAGTAAAACAGCTGGAGAATAAACACCTTCTGCAGCCGGTTTAATAACGCACAACAACACACTGCAGCTTGTTGAAGAGCCTCTGTCGATGTTGTGGGACCACGTGGGTGGCGAATTAATTTACTGGAGGCCCGTGCATGGCGAAAAGGCCACGCAGCCCCACACAGGCTGGAGACAACATAACAGAAGGATTGTCTCTGGGGTTAGCATGCACATGCGTGGAGGTTTGCAAGCTGTGTAGCTTCTCTGTGTCGTCTAATACTTCTGTGTCACTTAAACACAACAACGTCTCTCTTATCCTCGCCGGTGGATTCAATGTTTGATGGCACTGGAAGCTCCCTGGATATGAAGCGTTCAGATCAGTTTACAAAAACCCGCCCAAGGCCGATAACACAGTGAGCTCAAGACAAAGATCTGACCAGCAAAGTAGCCCTTGGAGGCAATCACGGACAACCGGACGTCAAACGGGTTCACAGCACCCCCTCCATCCAAACCTGGACTCTGTGTTTATGTCAAAATACACTCTGCCAGGCTCATTCCTGACAGACCGGGAACTTGTTCAGTCATCACTCACACGCTGACGAAAGGAGCTGTCAGCTCGGAGCGCGTCTCTCAGACAAATCGCATCACTTTGTCTCCTGGATTTCCTTTCGCCTCGGGAGATGACGTGTGATGGTGGGAAAGACAAAAAAAGCTTTCGACAACAAAACACTAAAACATTCATGTGTTTTTAAAAAAGGACGATGAAAACGATTGCCCTCGGGGATGTTTAACACAAAACAAAATCCGGGCTGAAAGTGGCATTTTGGTCTGTCTGTTTCTCCTGGAGTTTGTTTCCTAAAGTCTTTAACTCATAAACTGCAGTAAAGTGTCTGCTAGTAGAGTGTGTCGGGTTAAGCTATTGGACCACAACCATAAGGCTTCACAATACTCAGTATCCCTCTTGTATAAGCAACGAGCGACCTGACTACACCTTGAATTAGGAAGGTAGCGCAGTGATAGCACATTAATGTCTTTAACTGATAGCACTTTGTAGTTTGACTTTATTGAAAAAAAATGGTACTTTCTTGTTGTTCTGAGTTTGTACTCTCGGTTGAATGCACTTATTGTAAGTCGCTTTGGATAAAAGCGTCAGCTCAATGAAATGTAATGTAAAGAATAAAAGACCTAAAACCTACAAAATGAGTCATAAAGTCAATGTCTTTTGTGGTCTGTGGTTAACACAAGTGAAATAAATTTAAACTGTTTTGTTCTCCAACATTAATTAAAAATGTGTCGGTAAATATCCATTTAGTGACTTTTGAAGCTTTTATGTGTCTTAAGTCAGGTGGTGGCTAACAAGTTCACGCTTCAACGATCCTAAAAGTTCATTTGTGAAGATTGTCTCGCCCAAAACAATGTGTAAGTAACATCAACGCCGTAGAGCTTGTATTCTGCAATAATCCCAAATTCTATGGAAAAAATCCCATTGGAGCGAACCAGGGCGACACTTCACAGGGTTGGCCTTCAAAAATACGCCATTATAGAAGTTAACCACAAGTCCAGAAGAGAACTGCAGTGGGACATTGTTTTGTGGACCACACAATCAAGAAGTTATATATCCATTTTCCATACATACAGAACAGATCGCTAACCAATAAGACATCTGTTAGCGATCTCTTATGGATGTATGTGTGTTTTCACTCGTTCCAGTGAGAACAGAACATTACAGGGTGTGTGATTCATTTTCACCTATCTCATTTTTAATAGTGTCGAGATGTTTTTTTGAAATGTCTTTTATTGTTTTATGTGAAGCGCTTTGAATTGCTTTGTTGCTTATTGATAAACTTGCCTTCTTCCTGTATTTCAATTTCAGATGCAATTACCAGCAATAAAAAGCTGAATATACATAATCTGAATGTGAGGTTAAAAGCTTATTTACAGATGTAATGTCCTCGATAAAATGTGAACTATTTTCATGCAGAATCTACAGACCTGATTTTCTGCATACCAGACAGAAATCCTTCAGGGTGTTGGAGACAGACCCACAGCTCAAATACTTAGAATGCTTTCAGGTCTAAACTACCATGTTTTATAAAAAACTAGAATGGAAACTATGTAGAATTCATCAAAGTATAAAGCAAGAATCTCTGTGTCTGTCCGTTCTTCACATATCTCCACCAGCTCAGCCGGTCACAATATGACTAAACTATGAGTTAACTATCCAGCAGTAGAGGTGGAGTTTCAGCTTCAGCTAATGTTAGCAAACATTTGTTTAGCACTGCAGCGTAACCGACATGACTGCATCCCAACGACTCTACTGCTGCTCCTCTAAGGTGATGTTTACTCGTGAGACCAACAAGTGGAACCAGCTTCACGACAGACACATGAAGGCTGTGTTTGCCATCATCCTCAAGAACAAACATCAGCTCAACTTAGCCGGAGGGGTTGAAGCTAACAGGCTAGCCCTTTGTGCGCAGCCCAAACAAGCTTATGTGCCAGCTGAAAGAAAATGTAAAACAAATGTTTACAAGTGTGTGTGATGTTCAGTAAAACAGGGTTTACCCTTCAAGATCTATCGAGTCCTGTGTTCTGGAGAGACTCTGGATTCTTTCATTTCCTCCTGGAGAGGCCCAGGGCTTTGGAGGCATGAGACGGCGACCGCTCACCCTGCGCTAACGGCAGTAATGCCAAACTTTCCCCGTGTTTTTCATGTTGCGGGTCGGTGGGAGTGAGTAATCATTCTTTATATGCTGACATTGGCTGAGGTAAGGTGCAGTGGTCAAGCAACAGGGCTTTGAGGGCACATGACCTGCCAAGACTGGTGTAATAACTTACAAACAAGATGGTTATCACGCACCTTGAGGTGCATTTCTCCATATTACTTGGAGTGAGAACCACATGCCGGTTTCATTTGGAGAGGAATGCCTCCACTTTGATGTAGCTTTTCTCTCAGTCACCGGAGCTATCAAACAGGAATCTGCTCCACATATCATGCATTCACGAACGTATCTGGCGGAGTCCAAAATAGCAGGCCTGGCGTCCTCCCCTGCTTGCCTCACCAGTCTGACTCACTCCATCAGGTATGAATGCTCCTCTGGTGAGCGCTTTGTTTTAAAATCTGTCACCGGATTGTTTACTGCCCTCTTCCCCGGCCTCCAAATGTTCGAGAGGAGATTATCTGAAAACCCTGAGAAACCCGAGCATCTCAGATTATCTCTGATTGCGCTCTGAGAGCGTGCTGCTCTGTAGCCCCGTTTCTCGCTGCACCACAACCCATAAATGGTTCTGCAGTTTTCCATTTCTGCATCGGGAGCCACAGTTCATTTTCCATGCGAGACGCTCCGGCAACTTCCTGGCTCAGGACCCTGTGTCAGTATCATTTCTATTAGTATTATGTTCATGGCTCCAGTGGGAATGAAAGCTGCAGCATTCCCAGGTAATAGTTAGAGTTATGAAACTCTGCCGTACGATAGCTCAGCGCCAATCAGCCAATCCGCCAATGTTACTTAGTCAAAGCATGTAAGTATAAAATATAAATCAGGAAAATGTAGAGTATTAAAAGTTAAAGCACTCAATGCAGAAAGATGTCCCCTCTTTATGAATGCATTATTTTAACTCGTACGTAGGATATCTTACGAAAAGTTACAATTTGTGTGTGTTTTAATGCAAAAGGCCAGCAAAATGTGATCATATCCCCTTGTTACATGTCCTTTTTTTTCAAATAAGCATCACAGGAAACAGCTGAGTTACATTTAGGCAACAGGAGTACTTCGTTAGGTCTGAGGAAAAATAGTTAGTTAGGTTTGTACAACAAAAGTACTTTATTAGATTTAGGCAACAAAACTCCTCAGTTAGGTTTAGGAAAAGATTGAGAACAAAAAAGAGAACAAGAAGAGGTTAGGAAGAGCATTTAGGAAATTAGCTTTGCTTGGGTAACATTACGCAAGTTATAAGAGTGAATGAACAACGGCCTCCTGGCTCAAAGGTCGCTGTTTGTTGATCATGTACTATGATCAATCATGATCATAGTACATGATCATAATTGATCTGATAGGATACCTTATGATTACGGCGCATTCTTTTACATGGGTATCCCCACGAATGCCAGATGACACCCGCCTGCACTGATTTAGTTTTAAAAAGAAGAAGAAAACTATGCAATACAATCATCTGAGTAAAAACCTCACTTAAGTGAGCATTTATAAATGCTTACTTAACTGAGAAGCATTTATGTAAGCATCCTCTCTTTCTTTTAGCTTTCGTACAGAACCAGATGACCAAAAAAAAATAGGTTATGTGTGATAAGAGTATACTCTCATCACACATAACCTATTTCTTTTGTTATGACATGAATGTATTGAAGAATCCCAGGGCCTGATTACACTTGGTGTCACATCTCATTACAGGTTGCCGTTTGCATCACCTTGGCAGGAGCTGCCTATAAATCACGATGGTGTGAACACGGCCTTCTCATAAGCAAGAGGACATAACGTAACACCTCTGAGAACATGTATGTGCCTTCATAATCGAGCAAGCTGTGTACATATAAGATAAGGCTGAGAGGACACGGCCTCATAAAAGAGGGATTTGGACAGTGATTCATCCGTTTGGAGTGACGGCTCCATCGGTACGCACGGCATCTCAGCACTAAAACATTGTTTTGGCAAGAAGCTCTTATCTTCAGCGTTATATAATTGACCTCGCTTTGTAAATCTTCCATGGTTTCACCTACGCGTTCCTTTGTGCAGAGTCCAAACATTACCTTCCCTTGTTTTAGATTTACGTTTAGATGTTTCACCATGGACCTGACATTATATATGTATAACAGGTTTCAAGTGTTACGTCACTGAAATACATCAGGGAGGCCGAGACAGAACCACAGCAAAGTGAAGACCTCCAGCGTGAATACAGAGGGTCCGTCGAGGAAATGTAGAACAAGACATGAAGTTCATTCCACCTGGAAGGAGTCACGAGGGACAGGAATCGGTGTTTAGAGCGGACCACCTGTCACTCTTAATAAAATAATTCCACAGACAAAACATGGAGCGGTAAGACTGGAAAACCTGGAGCTGAGCTCACAGATGCGTACGAGATACCGAGCCTCCAGACCACACAGACCCGCTTGTTCGCGCTTCGACCCGGGAGGAAATCTGTGAGATTGTACCCCCCAGAGGCTCTTCCACCGAGCTGCGAGGTCCCACCCCCCAAAAGACTGAGATCTATAATCAAAACATGGGCTGATTATCAGAATGACGAGCGAAGTTCAACACTGATCCCTCTGTCGGATGTGTAGCCCCCGTGTTTGCCACTTCTCCAAACCGGTGTCAGGTCGAGAGGACAGAGCAGAGACGTGATTTTTGTGTCAGGAAATAATAACTATAATGATACTACATCTAATTAATTATTATTACCTGAAAAGTGAAGCCAATACAGAAGTGCCTTAAACTTGCATTATCGCTAATAACCCGCAGCTGTGACTCCTCTGCTTGTACAGAAGTCTATCGTTACTTGGCTGTGATTGGTTGTTTTTCTTCGGGGACGGTGGAGTCTTGTGAATGGCATCGGGAGAACGAAGAGGAAGCAAAGGAACCTGTTTTATTTGTTTTACTACTGACAGTTTGAGCTAATATGACAAAAGTTAGCAGCTGCAGTTTGAAATACTTGTGTGGCGTTCGGTATTCAGTTGATACAACTAACGTTATTATTGTAAAATTATCAATATTTTCTTTTGTCTTTTTTGCTAATTAAAATATTGACCAAATAAGTACAGAAGTCAAAGCAAACACTCAGGACACATGCTGTCTATTCATTCTGAATTAGTTAAAGGAAAGAAATGTCTCCAACATGGAACTACAGGCCTGACTTTGTTTTAGTGAAATCACCAATTACGACAACACGTCGTCCTCTGGCAGAGCGGTTTTCTCGTGCGTGAGCAGCACAGATCATTGTCAGCATCCACAGGTCCCGTGAGCAAATACAGGCCTGGGAAAAAAAAACTATGGAAAATGTGTTGGACGTGCCGTCACCCCCCCCCTCCACCTCCTCAGCACATAACAGTGTTCCTGTTGTAGACAAAACAGCACAGCGCCAGTGAACCAGGGGAACATTGTTGCGCCGTAATCCCATGTGGCTCTGGCTCCGCCCACAGCGGCTCTGCTCACATCAGGCGTTTTGCTCCTGTGTGAGGACGAGGATTAAGAGCCTGAGGGTGTAACGGCGAGGCCGGACGCAAAACCGTCGAGTGAATCAGAACTTTGTGTGTGCAGAACTTCAGTGAAATGGGGAAACAAATGCTTAACACATGTTCATAAATCAAACTTTACAATAAAAGAGAATGAGATCAATAGAAACCGGTGAAAAGAACAACGCGATACGATAAAATATAACCAAGAGGAATTATAAAAAATGAATTCTTGTAAAATACAAAGAGAAAGCAATAACATTTTTCCTAGAGAAGAGCCTGAGGTACAGTAAATGAAACAATCTTCTGAACATTGAAATAAAACAACTGGGATGAAGATCAAAGAAGTGTTTTATCAAGCCGGTCTTCACCGTCACCACCAGCCTCCCTCTTCCTCCCCCTTCCTCCCTCCTCTGCCTCCCATCTCAGTTAAATGAGGTGACAGTTACATAAACTCTGTGGTCCATTTCCAGACATGAAAGCGAGCCGGTGTCCTGACGGTGGAGCCATGGGCCTTCCTCCCCCACCAGGTCTGTGAGGACCCCACAGCAGGCCAAGCTAATCCTCCATGTGTCCTCATACTCGGTCTGAACGGTCCCCCTCTTCCTCACCCTCCTCCTCTTCCTCCTCCGGTGTCAGGCTTCTAGGCAACACAACCGGCTGAAGTGGAGTTCAAGTCAGGACCGAGACTTCATTTATTTAGCTGTAAACACAACAAGACAGTCCCAAATCAATATCTGCTTCATATCTGGACCGTCACTCTTTGGCTGGTCGAACTTGCTTAAGACAAAAATATAACTTGACCTGCAAACACACAACTTGGAAATATACAACCCGACACAGTACTGTTTGCAGCTGTGGCGGACTGACGCTAGCTAGCGAGCGAATAGCCTCCTGTAGCTAATGATGCTAGCCTCAGTTAGCTCCTGTTCCAGTACTAAAACACTGACTAAACATAAAAGTGTGGCACTGCCAAAGTGCGGCGGAGACTGCAAAGTTATTTGTTACATTGTGATTTTTTTTTAACAAATCACTTTAATATTGCTTTAATCAATATTGTCACAATATTTTTGTCCAAATACCTTAATGGTAATATTGTGATGATATTCTGGGGTTCACTATTGTTGCTTTACAACATTTTTACACAATGTTTACACGTGTCAACCTTCAGGTGACCGTCCACCTCCTCAGCACATAGCGAATAGCCTCCCGTAGCTAATGATGCTAGCCTCAGTTAGCTCCTGTTTTAGTTCTAAAACACTTAATAAACATAAAAGCATGGCACTGCCAAATATTGTGATGATATTCTAGGGTTCACTATTGTTGCTTTACTAAATATTTACACAATGTTTACATGTGTCAACGATCAGGTGACTTCATGAAATTACATCTCTCAGCCTTTAACACCTTAGACAACAACATATCCTGATATCTTCTTTATATCTAGAAATGTTATCAATACTCTTTACTTTTTTCTTCCTTCATGAAGTGTACGCCCTCATGGAGCGTGAGAACTCTGCTGTGAGCTGTGACACGAGTACCAGCTGTCAACCAGTCGATCTCGAAAGCACCGATCGGAAAACAAGCGCTGACACTTTGTCACAGCTCCGCCTCTAAAGTCAGCCGAGCCGCTGCAAAATGCAGAAGGTCTTAAACGTGCAATATCTCTAATAACCCCAGCTGTGACTCCTCTGGTTGTATAGAAGTCTATATAAGTGACTCTACTTCTCTCTGCATGTATCCCCTCAGTAAACGTTGTAAACATGAGTTTTAGTTTCAAGTCTTCTTCAATCCAGCAGGATGTTCATTTAGTAAATTATGATCCATTTAGAGTCAAAAAGACCATAAAGCAGGAGCTGCCATGCAGTGATTGACAGCTGCGTTACTTGGCTGTGATTGGTTGTTTTTCTTCGGGGATGGTGGAGTCTTGTGAATGGCATCGGGAGAACGAAGAGGAAGCAAAGGAACCTGTTTTATTTGTTTTACTACTGACAGTTTGAGCTAATACGACAAAAGTTAGCAGCTGCAGTTTGAAATACTTGTGTGGCGTTCGGTATTCAGTTGATACAACTAACGTTATTATTGTAAAATTATCAATATTTATTTTGTCTTTTTTGCTAATTAAAATGTTAAATACAGCAGTCAAAACAAACACTCAGGACACATGCTGTCTATTCATTCTGAATTATTTGAAGAAAAGAAATGTCTCCAACATGGAACTACAGGCCTGACTTTGTTTTAGTAAAATCACCAATGACGACAACACGTCGTCCTCTGGCAGAGCGGTTTTCTCGTGCATGAGCAGCACAGATCGTTGTCCTCATCCACAGGTCCCATGAGCAAATACAGGCCTGGGAAAATAAACTATGTAAAATGTGTTGGACGCGCCGTCACCCCCAATATTTACATGTGTCAACAATCAGGTGACTTCATGAAATTACATCTCTTTACTGTTATGCAGCCTTTAACAGCAGGAAAAGACAACAACGTATTAGGATATCTTGATATATAGAAATGTTATCAATACAGTTTACTTTTTTCTTCCTTCATTAAGCGTACGCTCTCATGGAGCGTGGGAACTCTGCTGTGAGCTGTGGCCAAATACCTGAAACACTGACACAAATACCAGCTGTCAACCAGTCGCTCTCAAAAGCACCGATCGGAAAACAACCGCTGTCGCTTTGTCTCGTAAACGCCGCCGCCGCAGAGCAGCGCCGCCTCTAAAGTCAGCCGAGCCGCCGCAAAATCACATCGACCTGCTTTAATTCACTGGTCGGGCGTGGAGCGGTGAGCAACGCAGACTGGCAGTAATTATGTTTCGTAAACGTGTCCTCTGCCGCGTTTGTTCTCTTTTTACTCGAGTCACGCCATGAGGGACAGCGAGACGACAGCTGAACCCGACTTAACAAAGCGGTACAGCAGGTTGGCCTGCCGGTGGAACCAAGAGAAGTGACCGTGAAGGCGAATATTGATGTGCAAGCGGCCTCTCATCAGCAACCCTGCTGAGACTCTGGGCCGTGAGCCACTGGAGAAACACGAGGAGGCTTCTTCTGCTGCATCACATCTGTGTGTGTGTGTGTGTGTGTGTGTGTGTGTGTGTGTGTGTGTGTGTGTGTGTGTGTGTTTGGGAACACGACAATGACATCCGTCATGATGGTCAGCAGTTGGCCGTGTGGTTGTGAAGTCACGGTCACACCCTCAGTGTGTTTCATTGGACTCATTTAACTTTGACCCACTTGATGTATTTGGTCGTGTTTGGCGCTGATCTGATTGCAAAAATTACAAAACAAAAACCAAAGACACAAGGAATGTGATATTTTAAGTGCAGTCAGCGTGACTCTGATCTGAATGCACATTTCAGACTTTTCCGGTCATCTCAGTTTCTCGGTCTTGACCCTTTTGGGCCAGCTGTCCTGTGAACCAGCTCGACTTGGACTTGAAGTGGTCTCGCCCACATACAAGTTTCTATCTGATTCATCACAAAGTGCGTTTTGAACTCACAGCGTTAGAAAAATCTTTAAAGTCGAGTGCAGTGGTGTAAACATAGAGGATGGATTATGGTAGTTGGTACATCCAGAACTTTTTCGACTCCTTTTTTAAACAAATGTGACACGAGCAGTGATTTCATTGTCAAGCAAAATTCAAGCAAACTTTTTGAAATTCTGCAAAAAATAAATGCTTTTTCATTTACTATTTGGGAACTTCTGCGTAGTCTGGAAGGTCTCTAAAGGCTGCAAGCTGCCAGTAAACAGTGTAGAAGAAGAAGTAGAGGTCGTGAACCAAAAACAAAATCTGTTCTTTCACGTCAGCTGGCGTTGGTCATGTTGCACGCCGTCTGGAGACGAAGACAAACGCAATGTGTCCAGGAAGTCAGCGACAGCCCAAACAGCATCGCTCATGTGAGGTAAATGTTTGCTATTTCAGAATATATTCGGCAGAAGTAGTTTCATAACCCATTTAACACATCAACTCTCTTTAGACAAAGACAAAAAACTGCATTTCTAATGCGCATAAAATACATGAATGGAAACAGCTATACAGTCATAATTACTCCACACATTTTAGTGTCCAATCTGAGTTTATCTGTGAATGATGGATGAATATGAGCCTTTCTTCACACAGCAGTTTGTTTTTATGCTCAGCTAGCTGAGCAATTTGGGCATCTTGTATTTTAGGGTCATTTTTTCTGCTTCTTGATTTGATCAACTTATCAGTTTATTGACTCAACTCATACAATGTATTGTAATGTATTGTAATCCCTTCCCATCAGTACATTCAACTTAGTAGAGCCGCTTCTGTTCAGACTGTATGAGAGAGGCGTTGTTCCAACTCTAAGGTCATGCTGGAGGTCATTGTCACCATTGGTGTTGGGTTTGTGTGCATTGAATTCATCAATGTACAAAACATTAGAATTACCTTTTGAGATATCACAGTCCAATACAATAATACCACTGACTATTGTCTCTGAACCACCATTATAGGCACAACAAACCTCACAGTTTTAACGCTGCAGGATGTGCCCCCTTCAGGGTACACCGAGCCATTCGAGCCATTACTCACCGCCGGGTGCCGGATTACTCACACCTTCACGCCCTGGCTCTTAGTTCACTCATGAAAACATTTTCGCGTGAGCAGCAGAAGCAGATCGCTGCCAACAGAACACACCTCTCGCCGGCGGTGACGAGCTGAAACAAAGCTGGGTTTCCTCGTCCCGCCGGTGACAGAAAGACAACTGAAGGAACAATGATTCACCAGCACCACAGTTATGTAACATCTAAAACAGTAAGCCGTGCCACATCAAAAAAGCTCAGCCACAAACCAACAGATCAGATTCCTAAGAGGAATATGAAGACTGTGAGGTTATGAAACCAAGGTACACCAGTCATGTTTGACTGCATTGAAACTGCATATTGTGGTTTTCTCTCCAGAATGATGTTTTTTGTACATATTGTTCCTTTTTCCCATTTGAACAGTCGCCACTGCAGCCAGATATGGCATGTGGGCGTTTCCCTCACTCTGCTATTTTGAAGCAAGCACAGCGAGTGTGGCGTGCAGGTATTACGGTGTGTTCATCCTGGCCAGCGTATTTGCAATCATCCAAACATGCTTCAAACTCCTAAAATGCCATTATAATGATTATAATGATATAATGATTTAAAAGATTCTATCCCGTTTCAAGCCATAATTTCATGATACATATTTCAGATCCTTGTCATTTTTAACAGTGTAAAAGATTTGAGGCAGTTTTGATGGTTTTCCAGAGATGTTTTTCTCCTGCTCTGGTTGCCTGCTTTGGTTTCCTCTGGTTAATAAGTTACAGAATATTGCCGTAAGTAAGAGTAACTAACCCTCTAGACGATGGGAAGGCTGAAGCACAGTTTGGAGCGAGGACGACCGGCTGGTCGATGTGTACTCATGACAGTTTGTAAGTTTGAAAACAGTTCGGTGTGTTTGGTTCAAGGTGTAGGTGTATGTGTAGGTGTTTGTCCCGCCCCTCCTCCACTGTGATTGGACTGCTGGGTAAAGTGACAGTGAAGAGCGCAACGTTTTACCCAAAATTCAACATTTATCAACTTCCTGTGAGCAGAAAAAAGTCACGCTGCAGGCGCTCCCATTGTGAAGAATTTATAAAATAGACTATGACAGCACAACTGTACTGTTACTCATACCAATTAAGAAAGTGCCTGCAGGCGTCTCATTGGCTCCCTGCAGCTGACCATGTGCTCATTGGCTACCCAGACGGGACAGGATCCCACATGAAGGTAATTGAATACATGCAGCTGAACGCTTCCAGAAGTAAATAAAGGTGAACGTTGCCTTCGAGTGCAGCTGGAACAGGCCTTTCGGGCATTACACACCCATTCCAAGGAAAACATGGCACACCCTATAAGTACAAACTCTGAAGTGGCAGTTAAAACACAAGGTCAACATGTCTGTTCACAGATGATGTGCATTTTGGTTCATGCATGATCTTTAGGTCTCTATTTTCATAAAAAAATGAGAAAATGAGTGAGAGAAAGTCAAAAGTGAGAGGGCAATCCTAAAAGTGTCCGTATTTCATTTTTGTTACTCGCCATGCTAGCACCCCTGTGTAGGCCGTGTTTGCTAAATGCTAGCTTTAGCATGCTATCATGCTCACAATGACGGGGCCAACATGCCGGTGTTTAGCAGGTATACTGCTGACCATATTCACCATCTTAGTTTAGTCTGTTAGCATGCTATCATTTGTAATTAGCGCTAATGATCAAGGCTAATGAGGACCTCATTAGTTTTGCAGGTTTTTGGTCATAAAGCAAAGATAAAGTGAACTTTTGGGATCACAAAAGTTATTGGCATTCTCCTGGAAGACAACAAAGATGAAATTGCTGAATTGTTCAAAACCGAACTTTGTGTTTATTTCTAATTAGCTTATTAGTTAGCATCTAAATAACTTATGTCATTATGCTAACTCTGTAGACTGTATAAAAGAAGTGGACATAGTCAGCCATTGGCTTGTGGACTGCTGTTTTGAAGCCTCGAGGTTGTCGTTCCTCTAACTTGGACTTTGGCCTTCGTCATCTTATTGTTTTGCAACGTGTGAACGGAAGTGACCATATTTGGACTGCAGAGGATATTCAATCACAGGGTAGCCACGCCCTATAGCATAAACATGCTTTGACTAAAAATGTACTGAATGAGCATCACGCTGTATTGAAGAAGACTTGAAACTAGAGATTGAGACATAAACTCATGTTTACAACGTTTACTGAGGGAATACATCCAGAGAGAAGTAGAGCCATTTTCTTTTGACTTCTATACAACCAGAGGAGTCACAGCTGGAGGTTATTAGAGATAATGCAAGTTTAAGGCCTTCTGAATTTTGCGGCGGCTCGGCTCCTCCACATTGGGTTCACTTTTCAGAGCTGTAGGTTGTTGTCTAGCTAACACACTAAACCAAGATGCTGAATGCATTGTCATTGTGAGCAGGCCATGCCACGGAGAATGAGCTAGAGTTTTACTGTCTTTATTTAACGTTAAAACTAACTTTTCTAAAAAGGCATTCTGTGCTTATGAACATAAGGGAGAGGAGGCTCTGCGTGGGATGTTTTGTAATTTAAAACATACATTTTTGTAGATTTCCCTTCAGGCTGGAGACAGTTTAATCAGATGTAGACAGCGGCCCAGTCCTGAACTCTGGTTTATTGAGAAAACTAATTTGATGGTAGATTTAATGGGCAAGTTGTTTTGTTAGCGGAACAAAGTTTTTTGTGCTTTGCTAACATCACAGAGAAGTTCAAAGCGTGTGTGAGGTGACCTCACCAGCCCTGCACACCTGCCTCATGCCTCTTCTTAGACGTAGAGTCTCTCAGGGTGTCAGGCTGCGAGCCTCTTTTTGTGTCGCTGGATGTCTGCGGGACAGGTTGGAACAACGGCTCCTTTGTCTGCCGGCGGGCTCACCTATTCCTCCCGCCTCTCTGAGGTGACAGAACGGGTGACGAGGTAAGTGGCAGGAGGAGAATGAAAAAAACCTGAGATTAGCTTGAAAGGCAGCGAGGCATCCCGCGGTGCAACAGATGGATCAAACGTGCAGAGCAGAAGGGTTGAAAGGGAGGAGAGAGAAAAAACGACTTAAAAAAAGACGAAATGAATGATTACTGGATGCATTCATGCGATCATCCGCTCAGATCTGTGGTGAATTATATCTTGTATTGTTCTTTCTTTGTGCTGCACATGTTTCCTCACCAGTGAAACGCACTCAACCAGCAGTCCAGTGTCACTTAACCTTTATTGAACTGCTACTACTGTACGGTCAGGGTTTAGAAATGATTGACAGCTGATAAAGTCCGACGTGGCGCACGTTAATTACAGAGGTTGCTTCAAAGTCTTTATGAGACAAAGATTGATGATGTTGTTTCCAGTCTAGACTTTGAAACCGCTGTTATGGATCCGTCATTTGGTCTGTGTGGGGTTAAACTGACGCCTTCGTTATTGAGTTTGAGGCCTTTTCTTGCCCGAAAAACAGCACTGAGAATGCAGAACGAGCGTAATGCAACCATTCAGAACTTGGGGTGTAACTAAGTACATTTTTGTTTCATCTCTTTGACCATCAAAAGCAGATGCACCTGTACTTTCAGGGAAAAGGACGCTACAGCGGCCATTGTGGCTCTGTGGCTCGCTTTGCACTCTTCCGCTCAGCGATTTGGCCAAACGCAGAACAAGTTTCCCAATGAACATGTTTTTTTACGTGAATCATTTCAAACCCCAGGGCACTCGTGTCTGTGTAGACTTTGGACTCAGACACGAGGCCCCTGGGCAGATAAAACAGGTAAGTGCACAGGGATCTATGCCAGGCTTCACTGGAATTTTCCTTTTAAAGGTCCTTTCCTTCATGCATGTTTGCCCCATGTTCCCTCCATGTGCCCTCTGACTCCCTTGGGTGCCGTGCACCTATAAGAGTTTTTACCTCCTTAATTACCAATGTCAAATTCTTCATTATATGACTGTTATAATACTTGTGGTCCAATCTCTCTTGAGATGTAGTGACGTCGTTCTAAAACTCAATGTTGACATGACAACAGTCTGACATCAGAGCAGCTGATTGTTCCAAAACACAACATAAAGAAACTGAAACAAGTTTCTTTCTGGACTCCCCATGCCATCGCTGAAAGGTCAAACACGTCCGCTCACTCGTAGACTTGATCACGTGTCCAATACAAAGACCATCAAACACATAACGATGGTCAACGTCTCTGTTCCCCAGATGGACAAATCTCAAACATCCTTTTTGATGAAAAGGTTTGACAAAAAATAAATAAATACACACTGACCTACACACACACACACACATATTACTTTTTTCCTCCTTTCCATGTCAAGTCAATAAACAGATGGGGAAAAAAACTATAATTTGCAGCGTATTTATTTTTGCAGCTCTGGTAGTGAAACTGTAACGACGGCCTCCCTGCGGTGTTTACAAGGCACGCACGCACAATCCACATTCTCCAGCTCCACATCCATCCCCTCAGCCAGAAATGTCACAAGCGATTACCTGGAAAGCACAACGCAGGTAGTCTGGAGACCTCAAGTCACTGAGCCAACTTGGCAAAAATCAAACGGAAACATTGAAGAAGAAGAGAAAAAAATGTGCGCGCTGCGAGTTCCTCATCAGTCTAATGACGGTGACCTCTCGTGGACCCGAAACGACCGTACGGGCTCATTAATAAAGCGTCCAGCGCGGGGTTTCATGAGCGCTCGGAGGATGCTCATAAAACTGTAAAAGGTGAACAGCGATGAGAGGTTAACATTTCTGTGCATGCAGATTGCTCAGATACACAATGTTGTTTCTCATTAAACGGCCATTAGATGAAGTCATGGCTGATGGATGTTATTATCTTTAATTATTAAAAGGTAGTCATTGTTCATTTCCTCTCGTTTTCCAGCAGCATGTGAAGGAAATTGGCAGAGTTTCCCTGTTTTAGGTTTTGAGGAGAGGATTGTGGGGGGGGAGGGACGCCCTCATAAAAAGGACAAATCAATGCAGGAGGCTTTTACAGATTTACATCATCGGTTTGTGATTTAATCTGCGGTCAGAGGTGGGTTTGATGGTTTTATTGAGCTGAATACTTAAAGGGAAAGTTCACCCTCAGACTCTTAAAATACCAAGAATATGTTATATGCACCTCGTATCATATGTTTCAGTATGTGCAAATCTTGACATATTGAGATAAGTGGATGCTTTCAAAGTCCAAGATAACTCACATGTTATCTATATAGTGCTGCAGGGATGACACATTGTTGTAGGCCAACCAGGAAGTTAGCAAAGCACTGGTTCGTTCGACAAAAAGACAATAAAATGTTTGCGTTGGCTTTTGGATTCTTAAAGAAAATGAACTTGTGGCAAATAAACAGTTATGAAACTTAATGATTCTATTCAACAAGAGAATATAATCTTCACACATTTTCACTTGACAAATGCAATAAATAAAGGCAATAAATGCATCAGCATCTGTTAAAATGCTAGTTAGAAGAAGAAGAAGCTCATTGCAGGTTGCATTGCATTCTGGTCTGTTGAGGATATGATGGATAATGAAATCTGAACCTTTTTTTTTTTTTTTTTACAGATGTTTTGATTGTTAAATGTCCAAGGTTCAAATCACAGCTTGGGTGTCAGATTGTTTTATCTCCTCGTACTCTTGATCGTCCCCTGAAGTGCAGCTGCTGCTCTACTCTTCCCCTGTGACCTCCATCCACCAGCTGTCACCGCTCCCTTTCCTTCTGAATTGATTAGCAGCAATCGAGCGATGACTGATCGCTGCAGCTGATCCGCACAGCGCGAGTCGTCTGTAAACCAATCCGCTGCGGTGTGGATGTGACCGGCGTGAGAAAAGCGACGGGGAACTCCCTTTGCCTCTCAGCTTCATCCACAGGAGCCACAGTGGTGGGTTCAGCCCTGCAGCGGCTGCTGGCGTACCTGTACCTGAATGTAGGCCGAGCTGATGAGGACTCACAGCTGATCTGTTGGTGGCAAGGTGTCGGATTCTGTCACACCAGGACAGCTTGTGACAATATCTGACTCAGCTGTGGCACAGATCCAACCATTCCTACAGAGATACGGCTCAGCTTCTCTTATGAGTCTTTAAGATGAGTCTCAGGGCCCCAGTAGAGGAACAGTTGGACATCAGGGGGAATAGTTGCTAGCAGAGAATCCGGGAAGCAAAACATAACCTCTTTCTTTGCACTGAGTCAGGCTAGCATTTTGCCCTATCCTGTCTTCATGCTAAGCTAGGCTAACTGTTTGCTGGTTGCTGTCGCTTTATATTTACCAGACAGAAATTAGGACAACCAATATTCATGAAGATTAAGACTTAAACTCAAGAAAAGAGTATCCTTGAAAGCAAAAATGAAATGTATTACATATAAAAAATAAACAATAATGTATAAAGCGGATTATGTTGGTTTTGACATCTCATAAATATGTTTCTAATCCAGGTGAAAGGAAGGAACACAGGACTTTCACCAGGAGACTGCTTTGCGTGTCCCATAGTGAAACCAAAAGTCTAGATCTTCTCATTTGAATTTAAATATGTACCTTAATAAATATAAAAACCTATTTGAAGCCCAACCATGGAGTTTTATGAAACCTTCATTGTACAGCTTGCTGTGCTAATGCGGCTTGTTCAACAACGTCCGCTGAATCACGTACTGTATTATTGTATTAAATATAATAAATACAATATATTCTATTATTATATCACACAGTGTATTATTTAATAATGCACTCAATGGGAAAACAGTTGATTCTTCTGAAGTTAAACTGCTGGTTGAAGTAACTTCAGACTTGCTGGATGTGTTGCGACTATCTGAGCAGCATCGGTTACTTCCTGCACTCAGGTTTCTCTCGTGACACCTGCTGGGAGCTGAACCATCATCTGACATCCAGACAGATCAGCTGACTGCACAAACAACAACAGCGCCTGGACATATTATTCATGTTACATCTCCAGAGAAAGACTTTCCCATCTTCCATATGGCCTCCATGTTGAAACCTTCGCATGGCTCCTCCCCATGCGGTCGCAGTGTGACGCTGCGTCAGCAGCAGACGATGCCCAGACGCTACCTGCACGGTCACTGATGTGTCAACACAGTCCTGGTGGTCTGATATTTTTACTCTGCTCATTTCAGGGAAATGTGAGCAGATGATGCCGTGGGAACTTTTCTCAGAAACCTGGAGGTCATCAGCTGCTTGGACATAAACATCACACGTTAACTCTTCACCCTCCAAACCAACGGTTCAGTTCTCACCTGAGAACCGAAGGTGAGAGAGAAACAGAAGAACATGCGTTTAAGGGAGTAAAACCTTTATAGTAGTTTTAGCTCTTAGCTCTTAGATTTCTGGTCCTTTTTTTAGTCATAGTATGCATATATACATACTGGATTTTTTTTATTTTATCAAACCGTGAAATATTTATCGGCTGCCTGTGTCATTCACCGGACTTAAATCATCTCTCAGAGGACTTGGCTAAATTTAGCATATTTACTTCTACTGAAATACTAATATAATAACAATGATTAAGTAATTCTTATTCCAGCAAAGTCAACTTAAACAACGTTAAGAAAGTACAAGCAATAAACACGATAAACAACAACTTCCTGCTTATGCTGGATCCCAGAGAACTGGTGTGTCTTAAACACATTAACGTGATCTAAACTCAAATTTCCGCAAAGCGAGAGCAGAAAGACGAGTTGTGCTGTTTAGCTGTGACTCACACAGATGTGAACGTCATGAAGACATAACAACTCGGAGACATTAGGAGGCCACAACCTTCATATCAGGAGATAAGATAAACACCTCTCGGCCTGTTTCGTTCTCCCCGTACAGTCACAGGCTGGGCCCAAACCCAGCTGTCCTCATGTCTGCTGCAATCAGAATGTGCTTCCTTGTGAACTGTGAGGCTGAAGCTCACGATTAAAGGGTCAGTCCGTGCTCCATTAATGTCTTCATGGTCAAGTTAATCAGTCCAACAGTTGTTGAGATATTTCACAAACTAAAAAGTCAACCTCCTGTTTGCCCTGGAAGTTAAGCTTTACTGAAACTGGTGATAAGAATTGGAAAAATAAATAAATTGTATCTCTCAGTACATGAGAAATTCAAAACATCAGTGACAGTAGTTATCAGCTGATGAACAGGATTAACGAATCTTTGGTCATGACCTTTGAAACTTAAATGAACATGACTGTCATGGCAACAGGGTGGCGCCGAGGTGGAGCTGACAATAATACAACTAATGTGTGTCATAATCATGTCTGTCAATCAAAGGAATACGCCCCCACAGCCCAACCGCTCTTTGAAGCCTCAGTGTGTCCTGACACAGACACACGTTGTGACGCCGCAGATGTGAAACAGATACAGCACAATTGTGGAAGACTGCAAACACCGACCAATCAGAGCGGACTGGGCGGTTCTGGCGAGCCTTAAAGAGACAGGTGAATGCAGGTAGATTAATGCAGGTAGATTAATGCAGGTAGATTAATGCAGGTAGATTAATACAGGTAGATTAATGCAGATAGATTAATGCAGGTAGATTAATGCAGGTCGATTAATGCAGGTAGATTAATGCAGGTAGACTAATGCAGGTAGATTAATGCAGGTAGATTAATGCAGGTAGATTAATGCAGGTAGACTAATGCAGGTAGATTAATGCAGGTAGATTAATGCAGGTAGATTAATGCAGGTAGATTAATGCAGGTAGATTCAGACAGACATTATGAGAAAAATATTGTGTGTTTTCTTTTTTATCATAAACGAGTTTGAGTAGAAACCTAAAATACAAGTATGAACCTGAAAATGTATCATATGTCGCCTTTAAAAACAGCACGTAAATGTAAATGCAGAACAAGACAAATTTATAAGTGCGATAAATACGGCAGATTGTTACTTTCAAAGATTCTCAGCTCCACCATGTGTTTCATTGGGACAGAAAAGCCTCCATGATGGTCTGAAGAGTTTCTGTAACTGCTCCTTCTGCAGTGGCATGTTGATTACATACTCAATGGTGACAAACGTCTCCAGTCCAGGATCAAGAGACCATTAAGTGACACTTGGCTTACAGATGTAGCCTGACCAGAAGTCCTTGAGTACGTCTTCTTGGGTCAATAACAAATATAAAGCATTTGGTGAATAGTTTTGACATTTAGCTGTTCTGAATGGTTTGCATTATTAATAATATATCAACTGTTTGTGTAAGACTGGGCACAGCGTTGAGAAAAGGATTGTGCTGTGTGAGAGCAGAAGGGGCTTGAGCTCAGTGGGCTCTAAAAGGAGAAGGACGTGGTTGTTAACCCTCTGGCCAAACTTTCAAAGCTTTTGAACCCTCGACTTTCCAGTTCCATTTGTTTTATGTCTGAGAGCTGTAAAAGCGATGGCTCTCTGCATACCTCAACACTCGCTGCAATGTCCTGCTGTAGTGTCATGTGTCAGAGAACCGGTTCACAGGGATAAATGTGCCGGTTGGTGAGCTCATGTCTCACTCAACAAAGTTTCCATTGTCCGGTTCGTCTCGCCACGAGTTCAGATATGTATTGCTGATAATGTGCTTGTTGTTTAGCTGTCGCGGGAGGTTGAAGACAAAAACGCAGACAAATCGAAGGAAAACGCAACGAGGACCCAGCGGGCAGACGCGGTAGTCAAAATGAAGAAGCTCGAAGCCCATGAGGTCACGAGGCTGTTTGTGCACCCTTGTGGACACGATGTACCTGATCACCTGATCCAGTCCGTGAACAACAAGCTAGTGTGACGGATCTAGATTGCCAGGATGTCAATTTTCAATTTAATCATAGTTGATATGAGGAGGAAATTATATCTCCAAACTCTCATTCGTGGTCTTTCCTCCACACAATGATGGTCTTTGCGTCTTTGTTTGCTTGCGTCTGTCCTCTTCGGTGTTGGAAAGGGTTTTGCACTTCAGACGAATCTCCAGCGTCTTTGAGGTCGTGATTGAGTTGCTGAAGCTCTCTTGTCTTGTTAAGCCGAGACACCGGGCCTCCTGCAACAGCTGCTGGGTGCATTACCCGTCGCTCTCTCCTTCTCTCCCTCAGACAAAACAAAGACCCTACAGGAAGCCTTGATTAAAGCACTTCCTGTTCGACTGGCCCGGAGCATCAAGGGGCTCGGCAGCGGCCGGGGTATTATTTTACCTCTGCTGCTCTAAGTGGACGTCTCCTCATCAACCTCCCCCATACGTGAACTGACAAAATTGGAGAAGCGGCTGCTGAGGAGTTCTCTGTTCAGAGAGTTATGTGCAGTGCAGTGTGTGTGTTCATGGTAGTGAGGTTTAATCCACGTTTGATCCATTAATAGGCGGTGCAGAACCAGGCGTTGTTGTATCTGGATCCTAAAACCGATAGATAATTGAGAATCACAACATTTTGATAAAGAGCTTCTATTTTAACCGGTTCAGTGTTTCCAGCCTTTACAGCACTCGTTCAGCGGTCGAGGAAACACACCGACCAATTACATGAGCTGTAAATCAATTGACGTCATGCTGCTCAGCCAATCAAATATGAGTACTCCAATAAGCATCCAGCTTGAGTGAGATGTAAACACACTGGAGAGAGACGGGCGAGACACCCAACAGTCAGTTGTTTGTTCACATGGCGTTCTGCAAGAAGACGCATGTGGCCAGTGAGACCAGCACCTTGAATCAGGAATGGAGAGACTATTATATAAAGCATCGAGCCTGTTTCTGTCCAAAGTAACAAAATAACCACCAAAAAAAAAAAGTCACGATCTGGAGCCAAAACTGTGCAGCAGCCATCACATTCCTGATGTATTAACACTTTCTAACCTGTGAGGGCAGACATTTTATAGGTAGAGTTTAACATAGCAGTAGAACTAACCCAGACATGGTTTTTAATAGTCATTGTGAGAGTTGTGTTGAACTGTAAAACCTCAGTTTCTCCATGCTGCCTGTAAACTCAACCTTAACGGTTGATTACCAGCGGAGTTCGGCTCCTCTGGCAGCTTTATTAAAAGTAGAGGAGCAGGGTGGTGGGTGGGAAGCGTGTCGCTGTCACACGTCTGGCTTCCCCTTCACGCTTTGAGCCAGCAGGTGGCCGCTCCCTCCAACAGGCTACGGCGTTGGGGGGTTCCCTCTGGGCCGGTTTGCTCTCACGGCCGGCGGCCCACCAGCCTGCCGGGTCACAGATCCCGCTGCCTGCTTCTGTGTCCGTTTCACGAGGTAATGAAAGTGCTTTCCCATCCTGGACGAGCAGTGCAAGTTAGGAAAGTTCGTCACATGAAGGTTGCGTGTGCAGAAGTCAGCTTCCTCTGCACTAGAAGTGCTTGTGTACCGAGAAATTTGGCAGCATTATATTATATAATGAGCTCTGGCTGGCTCCTACTGCTTAAAATACTAGACTGCATTTCCAGACTAAAACTTAGTTTGTTGCAGGTTCTTTACTAGAGGCCGGGGGGCATTTTAAAACCTGCCTTGTTTAGTTTGGTTGATTTGAACCCTGGAGCGTTTTCCACCGTGTCTGTTTGGCCAGGTGTGAGCGCAGAGCTTCTTGAAGAGGTGGACCTCGACTGCTTTGGATGTTATCAGCAGATTGAATGGCCGTAATCAGCCCCATAGACATTGGTAAGAAGGAGCCTCCGCTACACCTCCTGCAGGTTCAGAGGTCCGTTATAATCTATTCACATGGTTGATGACCGAAACAAGTACAAGAAGGCGACATTGAAGACCTTCGCTGTCGACCAGGTTGTTTTGTTTCAATTCCAGTTGGTAAGTTTCTTGCACAACGTGGTCGGTGCAGTTTGGTCTGTGGTCGAGATAATGGCCGTTTAATCAGTTGAAAACATTGAACAAAACACTGTAAATGTAGCCCTTAACTAGCAAACTACTCCTTAAAAATTACATTTGTGTTGGTACAATGTAAATTCTGTATTTTCGGCTTATTTTTCCAATAACAATGAAATCTACAAGCAATTTCAGAGTGCAAATATGTTGCTGTTGCTGAAAAAATGCTTTAAAAAACATCAAAAATGACGTTTTGAGATAATGAAATGATAAAATACAATATAACTAAAAACCTTTTGTCAGCTGTGAACATTCACAGGTCTTCTTTACCAACTCCAACATCTTAAATGTCATGAATGAATCAACAAAGAAAGCGATTTCCGTTTTCATCTTCATTATATAAAGGTTCCTAAAACATTTAAACTCTTGTCTACTTAGTTTAGACCCTTTGCATCATTTTAATCCCACTCAGGGTTTATTTTCAAGCTTCTTGTAAGTCTGAGGATTTGTTATGTAACTTCTGAGAAGACACCCGGACACTGTTTCTGCAGAAGTTTCACCACCGAGTACTGAACACAACAACGTGCGCGTCGTGGCGTGTGCTTCAGTACGTTTGAGAGGTCACGAGGTCAAGCAGGAGCTCCCCAGCAGCGGTGGTTTTTTATCCTTCCTCGTTCATGATTCAGTCCACAGCTGGCTTTAGTAACACCAGAGAGGCTTAAGTGCGGCGAGCGAAGGGCCAAAACGAGGCCAAGTCAAATATTGGTTTTACTCGAGGTTGAGACCAGACATTAATGGAGAGCACCAAAAGCTTGTGGCTTCCATAGCGTCATACTGGTGTTATTTACCAGTTTCCGCGGTTTGGTGATTAGCTCTGGCAGAGAGCACAGAGCATACCGTTCTTTGCCCACGCTGACTTCAGCGTGACAGGTAGAACTGCACATTGCTTCTTTCTGTCTGTGAAGCGCAGAATGGAAACACACACACGTGAACTTGTCCGCTCCCGGTAACGTTCTCATGTGCTCAGGAGTCTGACTTTAGTTTCGCCTCAACTGAATAATATTCTGTTCTCTGTTATTTGTTTTCATTCATAATGGTAATGGCCCTGTACTTGTAAAGCGCTTTTCTAGACTTCCGACCTCTCAAAGCGCTTTAACACAACTTGTCATCATTCACCCATTCACACACTGATGGCAGTGGTTAAGGTCCTGCCTGCCCATCAGGGTGAGCTGACATTCACACACCGTAAGCATAAAATATGTCTATGTGTAAATTGCAATGCAGAAGAGGGATATGATCATTAGAGATATTATGAAAAATGTTCTGCAGAATGTGTATAGGTATACATCGGGGGAAATCTGTTTTTTATTACTGTGAAATGGTTCAGGTTTGCATGGAATGTGTAAAACAAGATGGATGCTGCATGTGATAGGACTGTAACTGTCCCTTTAAGGGGGCGTCAACTAACTTTCCCCCTTAGGAAGGACTACTTTGTGATAGTTGATCAGGACGAAGGGGGACGTTTAGACACCGGAAGTGGAGAAGCTACTAAGTGTGGGACGTTTTTTGTTACCGGACCTTGTTTTTTGTGGCCGGAGAAGAGGAAGACTCCGCCCCCGTGAAGCGAGTAGCCAACGGCATGCTGTGAAATGTCTAGCTATTATGCATGCTGTGAGACTAACCAATGAGAGGATAGAGGCTCAGCGACTGAGGGGTATCTAACAACGTGAAACCTTTGTTCGGTGTGCATTCATAGAGACGAGAGACAGCAAACTACTAGCAGGTTTAAGTATAGGTGGACTGTAGATTGCTGAAGTGAGGCAACTGTATCATCATCAACCTTTTTATTAAATCCGTTTTCTCTTCGCACGATCGTCCAAAGGTTTTTGAACTTAACACCACCGAGAACCAGTCTTCGCCAACGTCAACCACACGCTAACCTTCTTCACCAACGTACTACACAAAAGGCCCCCAGCATCATTATATTGACGGCTTCTGCCCTGAGGTCACATTAGATTATTGTACATAGAGTATAATGTATGCATTTATTTGTTCATGACATAATCAGATTCCCCTTGTGCTTTGACTTCCTACAAGGAGATCTAAAGAATGAATGACACAAAAAACACTAGAGTTGTAAGTTTGGGTTGTGAAGCGGTCTTCAACAGTTCTGGGTCCGAGGTCGACCTCTGAAATCCCGACTGATGAAAGTGCTGCAGGGCTGGCCTCTCTTTAAAGCACAGCGAGCCGCTTAATGTGGTGAGATTGAACGCATTGGCCAAGAAAGGGAAACTTCATTGCAGGGTTTACAGTCTGCTTTGGTATCATATCAGCAGCAGATGATACTGACTGACTGTTACCCAACATGCAATATCAGCGCTATCTGGAAACCAATATTGTGCTTTAACGCTTGTCCCATTACAAGATTTCACATCAAAGCAGGAGTAAAAGTCAAGGATGAGCATGTGCTCAACGGCTCCTGCAGCCTGCTGTTTGTTTAAGCTGCTCAGGGAGATATTACTTGTTATTGTGCTCATGTGCGCTGCAAAAAATCTTATTTTCAAGCCATTTTTGTATTTTTTTAGCGCTGCGGAGATAGGTCTGGTTCGGCATATTTTTGTGATTATAGTGTGCAAAAAACACTAAAGATAACATCAAAAAGTGATACTTTTTGACGTTATCTTATGTGAAAAAAGGTAATCATTTTGATGAAAAAAAGGTTTGAGCATAGTACAAAAAAGAAACATAAAAACAATCTACTCTAACAAATCCATACAACGTTGTGTTCTCATTATCCTTTTCCTCATGACACTGCCGTCATATGATGATATTTTTAAATGTCATATTAGGACTTTTCTCACAATTATGTTCCCTTATTGTGTCCCAATGACTCAGATACTATAACTGACTTCATAAGAAGGAGATGCTTGGCAGTGGCGCTGCTGACATCACAACTATTTGCAGCTATTTCTCTCTGTCATGATCACCCCATAAAATGAGCGTTGCTGCATTATTTTGGAAGCGCTCCCTCAGCTCAGCCTGACCCTGCCAGAAATACACCACCTACCAGAGCGCACGCACCTCATCTGCTGATTATAGCAATAGGTCTGTTTAAAAAGCAGATTACGACACTCTGAAAACTCCTCTCTGGTGTCGGGAACAATGCAACAATGCACAGCAACAATCTACTCTGAGTTCATTGTTTATAAAGGGACATGTTGTTCTGTGCCGCCGCAGCACTGTCACTGGGCAGGATGTGTGTGTGTGTGTGTGTGTGTGTGTGTGTGTGTGTCTCTGCTCTCTGTCTCCTGTCGTCCCTCCCATCGTTCCGCTGTCTGCCACTTCACAAACGACCCGCTGCTGTTTTTGTCCCTGCGACTGTCTGTCTGCTGCCGCTGCAGGTACCCATCAGCCCCTCTGACCTGAGGGCGCAGATATAGCACAATAGGTGCAGTCTCCGAGGAGATGAGGGTGAAACGAAGGGACCGTCTTTGTCACCCTTGATCATCTGACGAGACAAAAAAAACAGCCCACACAGACAGCGAGGTGCACGTGGGTTCTGGTCCCTGTACGGTTTTGACACCCTGTACGGTGACCTGAATGAAACCGAGATAACATCTCCATTGCAATCATCCGAGGGAAATGATAAGGCATCATGTTTATCTCACGAAGTCTGTTGTTTTCATGTAAACTGACCAACTAACACAAGTTGTGGAATCAGTTGTATAATCTCTTCAGTGGCTCTCAAGAAACCACTGAAGAGATTACAAAATAAATAAATAACGCGGATGATGTGTCACAGTGATGTCATCATGGGCTTGGAAACTAAAAAAAAAGAAAGGAAATAAAACTTGTGTTACAACCTGGAGTGGATGTTTTCCAATGAAAGACACTATCGATGAACCAGTTTTGACACTTCACACATATGAGGTGTCAGGATATCTTGGCTTCTGGTTGCTCTTATTTTGATCTGTACCTGCTTCTATCAGAACTTTACAGAAGTACCAGACTGAAACTGTAAATATCTGAATACAGTGCTCAATAAATAACATTGATTTTGGACTATCAAAAGATGCAAAAACAATATTGTCAAAAGTAATTTATAAGTATTTAATTTTGATATAAACAGATCAAATGATTCCTATAAATGCACACATTTTAATAAATAAATCATACACAATGTAATCCGAAATTATCTTATTATCTAATCTAATTAACAATCAAGATGCATTTGAGCATTACGTGATGTGTGGGCTTTACTTTGGATTGTTTATTACGTGTAAACTTCCTGCAGACTGGACTCAGATTGCCCCTTGAGGGGATGAATAAAGTACTTTGGAAATAAAATCAAGAAATTACAAATAACAGTTCTCAGAATAAGTCCAATATCTCTTGTTTGCTTAAAGGTTTAAAAAATTACACAAAACTGATCCCAAAACTAGGAGAGAGGAAACGGATGCTTCCTGAGTCACACACCTGTCGTACATACTGTTATCGCTGAATAAGGAACCAGAAGAGAGGACTGCTGAACCGCAGTACTCCCTGCAGTGTGTGCACAGGAGCGCACGAGCAGACACACTGAAATAAAGGCTGTTACCTGACGGAAAAGAGGGCTGTCCTCCCCCTGTGGGAACTGAATGTGCTGTGATTCGTACACGGCTGTCAACCAAGTATTTCAGGTCTGGAAGCCGTCAATAAAGCCAGTCCAGCAGGGCCCCGGGGTCAGAGGTCAGCCGCTTCCCTCCCATTCATCTGCTGCTTTTTAAAAGGCTCACCCTTCAATCACAGGGTTCATTTCTCTCCATCTTTGCTCCAATCCTCTTCAGCTGTTATTTCGTCCCCTCAGCAGTTTGTCGCATTGAGTGATTTGTGTCCAGTTAAAATGTTCACGTTTTATTTTTAACGAGACTGACTAAACAGTGGAGCTGCTAATGCGTGCTCGCTCCTCATAATGGGAGATATGATCTACTAGCCAGGTGCAGGAGCATTTAGAGAGTCTAAAAATAAGGAGGGAACTGGGGCAAAACGGTTCTGCACTTGAAATACTTCTGTGTTCCTGTGATGTGGCCCTCTGAGCGGATCCGAGGCCTCCGTGTTCACTTGTGTCCGGTTTTAAACAACGATTAGATTCTAATATAATATATACAGCTGGGTCTGAAAGCAAGACAAGCAGGGGTCCCACTGAAGGATCCTGTACAGTAGATTAAAGTGTGTGCGTGTGTGTGTGTGCGTGTGTGCGTGTGCGTGTGTGTGTGTGTGTGTGTGTGTGTGTGTGGCGGCCTTTGATGTGGAATCCGTGTCACTCGTCCTGCCGGGTTACAGCCCTCAGGAGTCTGATGGGGGAGCAGCAGCTGCTGTCATCGTCAGGAGCTCTGCTGAACCACATCACTCCTCTGTGCTCACTGCGTACAGTGTGCCGCTCAGAGCGCCACGCTCATGTTTTCGTAGTGACCTGATTGATGAGAGCAACATGCCGATCATTACAATCCTCATGTAAACACATTGGCTTTGCAGGCTTGTCGCCTACAAAGTAAACATGAGTGGATCACTGTGACAAAGCTGGAATCCTCATCAGTCCGACTGCGGTGCAGCGTAACACAAGTGGGGTGCGCATTTTTCATGAAATGGCTTCACAAAACAAGAACTGAAAAAATGCTGTAAAAAGATAATGACTAGTTGTTTAATTGCATTTAAAGCTGCACTCATGAATATGTTCTATTGAATCCGGATCAACAGGTTATGTTTAATGTGAAAATGCAGGGAAGGAGAAGATTGCTTGCTTGTTAACACAATGTACACAATGCAGGATTTAAAATGCAGCAAAAAACTCTTTACTTATAAAGATGTAGTTGATTAATGTCTCCCTGAGCCAGGAATGAAGTCACTCCCCCTCTGTGTGTGTGTGTGTGTGTGTGTGTGTGTGTGTGTGTGTGTGTGTGTGTGTGTGTGTGTGTGTGTGTGTGTGTGTGTAATCTGAGCTTCTCTGTGCTTTGGGGAAGTAGCATGTTAGTTCATGTGAGCTAGCCTCCGAGCTAGTTTATCTCCACCCTTCACAGCTCTCATATGGCGGTTTCAGCTAGTTGCGCCATCCTGACCAATGGCACCACGGCAGAAGTGTAGTGCCCACCCTGTTGGCGGTGTCAGCGCTGTTGCTGTTGTTTGTATCTCTCGGCCCTGTTAGCGGCTACACGCCGGCTCAGTCGAGGCCAATTTAAGAGCCGAGTGGAGACAATTCCTCAATGAAAGATATTCTCTGAATTTTGAATTCAGTATAACATTTCCAGAACAGGATTGTGATTTTTGATCTTGTAATAATATTTATTAGGAAAATCCTTTATTGACTCACTGTGGTATCGTCATTTTATTCCAACGTGTGGAGGCAAGTCTTTGTTGGGTTTTAACACACAGTGCAGTCATTTAGGCCTTCAAATGCCAGGATACATTCAGTCACACTGCAGTGTGTGGATTTTGAAAAATTGGTGAACACCCACTTCCCTTGAAGCAAACACCATTAATCTAGTTGTTGTGACTAACTTGTTGACACCAACAGGCCACAGGATGTATGCAGAATCAATACCTTGTGTGTTGCATGAACTCAGTACACAACTGGGAGCTTTCTTCACACACTAACCCAGAAATAAACAACTTTTGTGATGATGTGCAAAGCCTCGCTGGTCCAGATGACCTCATCCTGACACTGACAACTTGTGAATATTGTTGTTGGGGTGAGTCTGCTTGTTAATGTGTGAATAGGTGAAGTCACATGTATCATGGTGTCACATGTACACGAAGGGTTTAACTGAGTAAACACTGACACCAGCAGCCCCAGTGTGTGAGTGTGTGATTAGTTCTGTGTCATTTGGATAGGACGCTGTGAGACATTCTTCAGCCACAGTTGTGTTTGAACAAACGTGTCACTGTGTGTTCTCTTCCTGCTGTGATTGATTTTTGGTCGTTCTTTTCAGTTATGACCGTTTTCCTGCAGAGATCAATTCCAATCAGCGGACTGATAAACACTCAGATTTTATGGATTATGTTTACGCGACAGAGGTTGCATTCCAATATACTCATTATTAGACAAATTAGAAAAGTCAGATTTATCATAGTTTGTCCTGCCCCTCATCATCTTAATGGACTGTTCACACTATGATCGGCAGCAGGCTCCCAGTCATTGATGGGAGCCGATGACATGAAGCTACAAACTGACGAGCGACACTGTGGGACGCGCTACAAATCAAAGTTGAGCTGGCATACAGCGCTGAAAGACGTGTTGAATCAAGAGATCAACCAATCAGATGATTTTGTTTCTCCTCTTTCTTGTTCCGTTACATCTTAAAAGAGGGGAGAAAACCTTCTGGTAGCGAGTTCCCAGTGCTATTCAACCACATAAATACTATAATGAGCACCTTAGCAACACTTAATGTAGAGTAGCTGGACATGCTTGGCCGTATTTATCGCTTTAAGTGTTGTTATAGCATAAGGGGGTACTTATTAAAGAAATAGAGCGATATTTTGGAAAGTGTGCATGTTCTATTACATTACATACAGAGTGAGATCTATCCATCCATTATCCGTCATTGCTCATCCTGTTCCGGGTCTCGCGGGGCTGGAACCGATCCCGAGCCGTCATTGGGAGAAGGTACGGTTCACACTGGACCGGGTTACAGAAAACCATTCACGCTCACATTTACACTTTTGTTATCGCAATTTATTTTTGTGAGGCATGCTAGCCGCTACACCACCGTGCAGCCCTCCACCCCGAGAGTGAGATGAGAAGAATAACGCCAATCTCATGTCTGTGTCACGCTGTCGCCGGGCAGCTCACAGCCTTCTTTACAGTTTTCAACTTTAAACAGAGCCAGGCTAGCTGTTTACCCCCGACTCAAGTCTTTATGCTAAACTAAGCTAGGCTAATCACCTCCTGGCTCGAGCTCCGTACTTAACACACAACCAGGAGCGTAGTATCCATTTTAACTCTCTGCAAGAAAATTTAATGAATAAATGTATCTCCAAAAATGTCAAACTATTACTTTTAAACATAACAGTGTAGTGTTTCAAGCTTGGTTGAAAGCAAGGACAACCTTGGAACTCCAGCTTCTACATTTTTGTATTCCTATAGATATATATGAAGGATATTCTATTACATATTTGCTTGTTTGGAGTTGGGCTTACATTGTGTAACCCAACCTGCTGCTGCAGGAAGTCACGTTTGTTTGTGTCGCGTATACGTGTGTTCAGTCTTTAAGGTTTCACCTGAATGGATATGATTAGAAGCAGGGAGCATATCAGTTATAGTGGCAGTTGTTGTGTGCCTTTACCAGTTTCTCATGGGAAAAGTGACAGCGGATGACGCACACACGCACAAAACAGCAACACGCACACAAGTCTAATCCAATCTCTCTGCAGTCCCACAGTGGGACGGATGATGTCATTCACCTGCGGTGCCGTTGGGTGACAAAGGCTCTTTTGTGCCTGTGCAAACACGCACACACACAAACACACACACACACACACACACACACACACACACACACACACTTTTCTTCCTATGTGGGGCTCATGTGAGCAGAGCAGACTGAATTGAATGCACATGTGGCTTCTCTCTCCGCGCTCATCATTCGTTGGCCCTCTCATTCATCAAGCCTGGAGAACAGTAAGAGCTGCTGTGCTGTCACAAAGTCACCTCTCACTTTGTAAGTCGAGTTAACGAGACGAATCGGGCCGGGGTCAGAAGGAGGGCGGCAGGTTTCCAATTCAGACTTCTGAAGAATCGGAAGGTTTGTAAATGAGATATCTGTCTGGCTTTAAACAGCAGAGGCCATTTGAAGAGACTATAAACTCCGGACAGTTGGGGAGCAAGCACAAAGTACAGAGAGCTGAGTACATGTGTTTTGTCTCTTCCACCTCTCAAGTGCAGGGACGAGGATGTTCATGATTCTGCAGTTCCCCTCAGTTTCAAAGAGCGTTTTAATGCCGTACAGAGAGCAATTGTGGCTAATAAACTGACTGTGTAAGACAATTGCTCAGCGCCAAACATACACAATTAGCAGTTAGCTAGTTAACAAAATGGAGTATTTAGCAGCTTAACAGTCAAATAGTTCCCTCAGGAGTTACATGTTCAATGTGTAAAATCCTACTACTAACTAACAGGCGAAATACACTGTAACAACACGCCAAAATCAACCAGACTTTTGAAAACTCTGAGAGTGGGCCGGGCTAGCTAGCTAGCTAGCATGCTTATTTTAGTAGCTACCTCTGCAACACAATACATAGATGTCTTAAGCGTAACGTCTTGGCTTTTATTAACAAATTTGCTCTCTCTGAGGCCATATTACTAAATTGGCAAAGCTGGTGAAGTGAATACAAACGTCTTTGTGTGAAAGCGATTAACTGAAAACTTGTGTGGGAATATCCATCACTAAAGCAACAGATATAAATTAGCTTATAGCTATCTTTGGCAGTGCTAAGAAGCTGTGCCCCTTATAAATAAAGAAATACATAAAAGAAGGTAGTCCTGATTTATGCCCTGATCTCATGAATGTATATCACATTCTTCAGATACATGATCTAAAGAATGTGTGTTCAGATTACCACACAGTGAACAGACAGAGTGTGTGTGGTGCATGTGGGGTTAAAAGAGGCCCAACAGTGCCTAGGTTTCCCCCTAGATGGTTTAACTAGCCAGTTTCCTTTCTGTACAGGAGGTCTGACCTTTACGGAGATCTATAAACTCATGTGTCCTGGTTTGCAATTTTTCAAGAGGGGATTTCATCTGAAATTGATATTATCAGGATCATCCTGGGAACTTCTCCTGAACTCCACCGAAGGCGTTGTAAAAAAAAAAAAAAAAAACACTCATGCCCAAATCAAACTGTGATATCAATGTAAAACACAACAGGTGCAGATATATGAGGGAGATAAGCCTGCTATTACCTCCAGTGGGAATGTGTGCCTGCACGTATGTCCTGCTCACACACACACACGCACGTCTACCAACTGAGTAAAAAGCCGGAGGCAGAGACAGAAGCTCTATCTGACGTCTCCGCTTCCCTGAGCAGCCAGTTTGTTGTGTTTGATTGCAGTTTTTCAAATACATTGACGTAGGGCCCTGAGATCACAATTCCTAAGGGAGTAAAGGGGAAAGAGCACATAGAAAATGGGATGAGCTGTCTGGTTCCTCAAGTAAAGGTATTGTAGACGTGTCGGGCCATATCTGAAAGTGTGCAAACATTTTGCATGAACAAATGCATTCAAAAGTTTTAATGCATAAGACAAATATCTGAAAAAAAAATGTTTTGAGTCTTCAAGCAACTCTGTTGCCATTTTAACACACGTCAGAGCCGATAGTGAAACCTAGTGAACCTTAATGTGGCTGAACTAGTCCCCAGAAACTGTCTGCTTGGTTTTAGCATGCCTGGAGTTTGTAGGAGTTCATAATCAGTCTGTATCAGAAGTTGCAAGTATAATTTCACTACTATAATCCTAATAATAAAAAAACATCTATAGATGGAAATATGCTTTATTTACCTGACATTCATATAATGAATACAAAGTATTTTCTACAGATGTGGCTGAAGGACTTCAACCCTGTTGAACTTCTGCATCATCGCTGCACATGTGGAGCTGGATCAGTGTTATGCAACCATGAGATAGTATGTCATACAAGTGTGTGTGTGTATATATATATATATATATATATATATATATATATATATATATATATATATATATATATATATATATATACACATCTTATTTGTAAAATGCGATGCCAAAAAAGACTAGTATTACATAAAAAAGACAAGAAAAGCATATTATTATGCAAATAAAATGACATTGTAAAATATGTTACAATAAAGTAAAAGTGTCAATATAAGTGTATATGTGCAGGGTCATGTGACCCTGCACATATACACTTTGCTGAGGAGCAGCTTTTTTACCCGTCTCAGCTCTTACAGCCTCAACGGCACTCGTTCAGCGGTCCATGAAACACAGCGACCATCACGTGGTGTGAATCATCTCACGTGAAGAACATGTATTTATTATTTATGCATTATTGACTCTCCTCTTATTTTTATCAGATGAGTGCAGAGTTTCTGGACCACAACGGAGGACCATGGAGTTTCTTCATCCACGTGATCCTTGTGTATTTGACTTCTTTTGGGTCTAAGACCTCAAAATCCACTGGCCCACATGAGAATAGAACCCACAACCTGCAGTCTCAACTTGAGCTTTGTGATTGGACACATTTAACTTTTGTATCCGAGGGTGTTTGGTGTTGGGCCACATTATCATCAGTTGATCGTCAGTCGGGACATTTTCAGCACTGCGCAGTATGCAGAGAGGTCAGAGGTCAACTTCAGGTTCTGGGATTCATAACCCTTCCCTCCACAGCACGTCCTACGATTTGTCAATGTCAAGAAAGATGGCTTTTTTCTTAGCTTTCTTCATAGAAGAGTCTGTGTGATTGATATGGTCTTGCTGCCAGGGTTTTAAACTGGGATTATTACAGCGTGTTTCCACTCCTTTGGAAAACCATCTCCCACACATTATTGATTAAGGATAGGATTTCCTGTAACACCAGCTCTCCAACGCGCATAAATAATTGGTATACCAGTTTGTCTCTCCAAGGAGTGGTGTCTTTGCCCTCATAGCTCTTTTTTGATTCCTCTCATTGACGGCATCAGATTTATCCCAATAAATGTATTGTTTCTTATTTCCTCTTTCCTCTGTCCTTTTATTTCCTTACTTACCGCATTACAAACATATTTTCTTTTTCTTTATCATCGACATGATGCCGCTGGGTGTGGGTGCTGTTTTGGAGTTGGGTGACCTCATGCTCCACGGCCCCCAGTCATCTTCCTCCCCCTCCTCTTCCTCTTCCTCCTCCTCCTCCTCCTCAGCAGGGAGAGGTTTAGATCAGCTGAATGGTATGAGCTCATGTAAACTGCAGCTCCATCACACTCTGACGGGGCGGGGGGTAACCCAAACACTGATAGTGAACGAGGACCACCATCTCATGTGACAATCTACGGCTATTTCAGTGAGTTAGGGGCGAGTGTGTGTGTGTGTGTGGGGGTGTGTGTGTGTGTCTTTGTGTGTGTAGATATTGAAGGGTGTGTGCAGAGCCGTGTGCTCCCTCTCTGTTGGCTGCTTAAACAGCGCCACAGAAGTCTGGTCGGTTCTGCCAAAACGGCGCTTTAATCACAGCCGAGCCGGTTTTTCACTTCAACTGAAGTTATGTCAACTTGTAAAAAATCACAAACACCGAAAGGAGAATAAAGCCTGTTTCCGTTGGTGGCTTAGAAATGGAAAAGCAGGATTCCTGAACATTTCCTAACATATAAATGTCAGATCTGCACGGGACATTTTAAGTAATGGATTCCCAAGTTTTGGAAAAGTTGCGTGAGAGCTTTCATGTGGGCAGACGTTGGTCTGACTCCACGCTTTCATTTCAAGATAAAGGAGTTCACTTTTTTAGTATTGTATTTGAATGTGTTAACCATGAACACTGACTTGGACTCAGTGCTCGATCTTTGACAGGCAAAGCATGCTAATTTCATATCAGTGTGTGTGCTATAGTGCATGTAAAACACATGGAATAAAGCAGCAAAAGGTGCAGTTTTAAATACTTATCCAGCTTTCTTTTTTTATCACTGACAGAAACCTAGAAACTCAGTTTCTCTTCCAGGTCACTCCAGTGTCTGGAAACTCTCAAAGGGTTTTTTAAGGTGACGTACTTGTTTGTCTGCACCGTGTTAAACCAAGTGAGCGCCTGCACTTTAGATGTTTTAGTATGTTGGACGTGATAGCGGCCTCTCACAGTCCAACCATTTGTTCTGACTTTGGGAGGAGGAGGAGGAGGAGAAAGAGGAGGAGGAGGAGGAGGAGGAGGAGGAAGAAGAGGAAGAGGAGAAGGAGGTTTCAGTGTTGGAGGGGAAACTGACCTGTGTGCTCTTATCTCACTGGGCCAAAGGTTAACAGGTTTCACAGCAGCAGAGCCAACAGAGAGCTGAGCTGCCCACAAGGAGGCACGTCACACTACAAATAATAATGTTGGACCTTTTATATATATATATATCGTACTGCAGTGATAACCCGTCCTACATTAGTGTTCCTCAGAGGCAGTGACTTGACTTTTTGAAGTCAAAAGGCTGGTAATGTAAAGACAAAGGAAGAAAAAGGTTCATTTCTCTGTTGGGTTCTTTCCATAATGTTGTCTGACACATACAATAACAAATCAGCACTTTTAGTGGTCGTACATTGACGGTGAGGAGTTTCCCCGAGCGATTACATCACTCCCCTTTTCAGCGCCTGCTGTCTGCAGCGTTCTCCCTCATTGCTGGAGCCGTTTCAAAAGTTACGGCCACTATCAGTCACTTAGATACAGAAAAATAAGGATAAAAGAGTTGAAAAATAGCAACCTGTGAGGAGTCAGGCTGACATTGTCATCAGTCGCCCATCCTATCTGTGACTGTAATGGAAGACATGATGAAATAAAGGAGTCTTTTTGCAGCGCGTGGCCGTTTGTCACAGATAAAGGGACGTCTTATCGTGCCATGTTCCCTCAACGTCTCCCTCTGACTGGCCTATTTCATACCTGGATTACACCCCCACATGATGGGCTATCAGTCACACCTGCGAATAGGAAAACCTTTGATGCTGCAAACGGGTAACAAATTGCCATTAAACAAAATAAAGTGTGTTCAGGCAATTTTTGTAGAGATGGTGCGAATGCAAAAATAAAAAACTGAACTTTTGTCACGTGTGCTTAAATAATCAGTACAAATTGTGATATTGTGATTCAACTCATGCAACGGCTTCCTACATTTTGGGCTCTCCACCCCCTCCAAAGGTCGGCTCTGTCGAGATCATTCACCACGTCCAACAGTGTCAAAAGAGTGTCAAACTTTTCCCCAATTTGAACTCAAAAGCTGCACTCAACAGACTTCCCCTCTGCAAACCTGTCACTTTGAATTGATTGATTCAAATGAATTGATTCATTCAAAGTTACGTAGTTTTAGGTGTGACCGGGCCCCAGACCCGTGTTCAGAGCATCAGCAGCTCCGGACCCGTTAAACAACACATACGACTCATTACGGGAGACTTTTGCCAGTTGCTGCAATTACTCATATTAATAATAATAACAATAATTTCCAAAAACAGCACTGCATCACAGTACGTCTGCAGTTGCTACACAGCAAGAGTCCATATGCTGTAATAACCCTGGAGGTGTGACTCACTCTGTCAAAGTACAGGTTGCACCTGATCTCAGGGTGTTTTCTTTGCTTGAAGAACACCGTGTAAAAGTTTGTTCTCCTGCATGTTTGTGTTGGGTCTCTTTTGGTGAACATTGTCGGGCTACAAATTACTATACTAGAGTCACACTGACTCAGAAGTACAGCACAGGTGTTTTGTATTTGAGTGACAAGGAACACCTGCAGTGACATCACTCACTGTGGGTGTGGCCACGTGGAGGCCCACACACACAGCAGTGCAGCCAACGTGAACTTTTGTAACACAGCTGATCTTCATAATAAAATAAAAGTGTGGCGATGAGGAGTCAAATGTTATTGTTGTTTAAACTGAAGTCATCTTTTACTTACGTAATTTTCAAAAAAAGGTAACGGCAAACATTGACTGTCTTCCACCTGAAATCCTATTTAGTATCCATTTTGTATGTGAAATATTATGATCTACATGTTTTTAAATGTTCGGTTTATAGGTTTTTATTTATTAAAAGGAAAAACAAGAACGATAGTGAGAAACCGTAGAGAACGAGAGCGTTAGGGAACGTGAGTGTTAGAGAACGAGAGCGTTAGGGAACGTGAGTGTTAGAGAACGAGAGCAACAAGAACGCTACCGAACGAGAGTGTGAAGGTGTTAGAACTTAGGAAATGAGAGGGTTAGGGAACAAGAGTGCAAGAGAACAAGAGCATGAAGGTGTGAGAACTTAGAGAACGAGAGCGTTACGAAACAAGAGCATTAGGGAACAAGAGCACAAGAAAAGTAGAGTGTGAAGGTTTGAGACCGTAGGGAACGAGAGCTTCAGGGAACAAGAGCGCTAGAGAACGAGAGCATGAAGGTGTGAGACCGTAGGGAACAAGAGCGTTAGGGAAGGAGATACCCAACAGAGGTCTTTCAGCCGGGACGCTGTTTGTTCCCCATGTGAAACCAGAAGTCAGACCACGTAGAGGACCCATATTCTGTGAAATCAACTATGAGCAGCCATCATGAAACAATGAAATAGAAATGTCTCCCAGCTGGAAACACGTGGTTAACAGAGCAGACCTGTAGGAGACATAAACATTCATTTATTTTCAGTTTGCCCATAAACGCTACTTATTGAGACATTTACATTAACATCTCTTTCCACACATATATACATGTACTTTTTGGAGAGTGGAGAAAGTATGTGTTTTTCTGCTGGAGGTGTTTAAAGAAACGCTTTCCGGCGGGGGGTTGTACATACAGTAGCGGACCCCAGCTGTGATAAGCCCCTGTCTAAGCGACCAGTTTGTTTTTAGGCACAGGGTTCACAGCAGGCTGCTATTGATAGAGGCTGGGCGCTTTGGAAATGAAAAGTGCGTTGGAGCCCCTTATGAATCTGCATTCCAGACTAATCCAGGAGAGATCTGCGCTTCAAGGCCCTCTGATCTCTCCCCCGGCCGGGCAGAAAAAAACAGACAGGGAGCACGGAGAGAGAACTGGAGTTAAAGAGTTGTTCGTTGTGTTAATACACAGCACGATTGTTGCTTATATCTGGTCGTTTCTCAGGAGGGAAGAAAAGCGTCCGGCTTGACGAAGAAATTATGGAATTAGTGTAGCATTGTGGAAATATATCTGAAGTCACCCATCAGTGATTACAAAATGGATTATTAGGCAGAGATTCTGTGAACAAAGGACTTTAAAGTTCAACAAACCTGTCAACCTGTTTGACGAATAATGTTTCCTTCTATTTCAATCAAACTGCCATCTGTTTGAGGTGTCTTCACTTTATAGTGTACGCGTAAGTGCAAATAAAAAACTGAAACCAATAAACTTATCTCATTTCTCTCCGGTCCAACCCTCCTCATCAAATACAACTAAATGTCTGTCTGGAACTGTTATCGCTCGGGTTTCCTCACACAGAAACACAATAAGGCCAAGGCTGTTTAACACTTTACCGAGCTCTTGTGTTCATCGTCTGTAGAGATACTCCCCCGTCTCGGCCAATAAACAGATTCCAAAACTTGAAAATCACTCTTACAAATAGCTCACAGTTATTTTTTGGTTGTTTTTTAAGGCCAAGAGTTCAGTGACCCGTGATTCAGACTTCAGTCCAAAGAGCCGCCCTAATGGCTCTGTCACAGGATCCCTGCTTTTATCTCTTTTCGTTCACTCCTTCCATCTCGGCCGGGCCTAACAGCGATACTCCTGCAGCCTGTGATGTTGACACAGCAAAGCCGGCCTTTGATTTTCTGTCAAAGTGGGTCAAAAGACAACACACATGCTGCGGACGGAGAGGAAGAGGAGGGGAGGAGGGGAGGGGTGGCGAGTGTTCGTGGAGGGTCTGGAGGCGGGCGGATGGAGGTCGAGACAAGAGGCAAGCCGAGGGGTAACTGACTTTTTATTGCTGAAACTCGATCTCGCACCCCCTCTGCAGCTCATCCACGAAGCCGGGGCCTCGCTCTTGTCACGCACAAACGGCCACGTAAGATGAACGCAGGCGAACACGAAGCCACCCAAGCGGCGGCCCGTGCATGCTTTTTCTATTTTAAAAACTTCAGCTTGATCCGTCAGCAAACAGATCCTTCAAAGCCTGTAATACGAGGGGCTCACGTGAAAACACTGCAAAGTAAAACACCGGACTGTTACTTTAACCGATGTGACACAGGAGGAAAGACCAGACCTCTGCAAAGTGTAACGTGAAATGTTATTATCCATAAGTGTTTTTCAGCTGCAGGGGCCCTGCCCGCGCTCACAACGCTGACACAAGAGAAGAGAGACAAATTTGAAAGTCGTTCAGCGCAGAGCTTTAGCAGAAAGCTCTCTCAGCGGTTTTTCACTAAGCCTCACTAAAAACCTCCCTGACTCCGGCACCTACAGAGCTGTTGTGTAACCTTTACACTCACCGAGACCGACACACACACACACACACACACAGTTGAAGCGTGTGGTGAGGAAGCCTTTGAGAGGGGGAGGGGATTTTAAAACAAGGGAAAGCCTATTTTTCAAAGTTATCCGCCACAGGACTCAATTAGCACTTCATCCAGAGGCGTGGAGGCTCCTTCCCTTCACATGTTTCCTGAGTTAAAAGCTGAAGTGAGTTGACTCTGCACAGCCGTGGTCTGGGCCTTTCCTCTCGACCATTTCTCTCAAACAGACTTCTCCTACTACCTTTTTTGCAACCTCTTCTTCTTCAGGCTTTTAGACAGTCTTGCTCCACCCTCTCTCTCTCTTACGCTCTTCATTTCCTGCTCCGCTGTCCTGGATGTAGCCCACATTTTGGCTGATGAGCTGAGCATTGGTCTCGCTGCACTGCCAAAAAAAATCCCATATGTTTAAGCTCCACTGGTGCGTCTCAGATGATGTGCGCTGGCTCTCTGTAATGTCTGGCGTTTGGTGGAACCGGTCCAAAGAAGATTGAGTGCAGACATTTTTAGCACAGAAACATTGAATCTTTTAAGTTTCACGCAACACAATACTCGCTCCCTTCTCTCTTCTTAGTATTTTGTCTGACGGGCAAAAGGCCGAGCAGCTGCCAGGAGCCGTGCACCAAACATTTGTCTTCTAATTTGAGGAATAGGTCAGCCGTGATATTTACAATGCTCGCTCTTTTAGAACTTTCCATCTATTCTGCAGTTGTAAATATAAGTTGTTGATTAATAGATTACCCTTTGTTAAATGCCCTTTTAACCAATAATAAAGTTCATAATTACAACATATCCTGAAGTTATTAGAAAGTGCTATCATTTGTATAATTGTCCAGCCAGCAACAAGCTCGAGGTAACGTTGAGTTCTTCACTCATTTTAAATGCAGGCTAACGTTAGCTAACATGTTGTGGAGAAGTCAAAGTGGCCCAATTTCCCACTGGACAAAGTAGGCAACTTCTCCAGAGCCAAAGATTTCCAGGAAACTCAAATATCCACTCTTGATATGACTCAACTGGTCACATGGGATAACGCCACAGACTGGATATGAGAAGTGGACGTCGTCATTGTTCATAGGTTTGTGGAGAGACGTTTTGAAGCCTTCAGTTGGAAGTGACCATGTTTGAAAAGTGGAGGAGCCGAGTAGAAACTTTGTGTTAGGCTCTTGTAGCGCCAGCAACCTGTCAATCACAGTAAGCCCGTCATAAATCCATCTATTCTGCAGTTGTAAATATAAGTTTATAGACTATCTGACTCTAAATGGATCATAATTTACTAAATGAGCATCATGCTGTATTGAAGAAGACTTGGAACTAGAGATTTATACATAAACTCATGTTTGCAATGTTTACTGAGGTAATGAATCAAGAGAGAAGTAGAGTCATTGTCTCATAGACTTCTATACAACCTGACTGCTTTTTTCAACTAGAGAAGTCACCCCAAGTCTTAAGAGACTTCCGTTTCGCCTCATAAGAACTGATATCCGATCTTACTTGAGAACAGGAAAGGGGAACTGGAGGTAATTCATATCAGCGCGAGACATTCAAATCTATCACAGGTGATTGGTTGGCTGTACAAGCAGTCGACGGATACATTTGTGTTGGTATCCATCTATCCAGAAGCCAGTGCCATGTTTACACACTCGCACTCGGCTCCTTGCAGAGCAGTGCGTTGCGCTGAGCTTCTCCAGATCCCAAGACCCTGACTTGTTTTGCTCTCTCCGTGTCTCTCTTTTGTTGCGGCCTGTCATGTGTTTGTCAGCTGTAATCTGGCCAAGCTCAGCACTATATATCATGTTTTTGTCTGTGTTTCGGGCCCTCCTCGCAGCAGAAATCTTTTTTTCTCCCCTACTTGGCAGCAGGAAGCGAGCGTGTCTTCGCTGTAAGATCAGTTGCGCTCCCTGCAGGTCGAGGTGACCTCTGACCCCCTAAACTCCAACCCTGCCAACCGCACACATGGACTCTCTCACTGCTCGTGCACATGCACACACGTCGCCTTTGTTCACTCATCAGGGATCACAACCTCTCGTTTGTGTGTGTGTGTGTGTGTGTTGGGGGGTATTCAAAGCACCGGAGCCTCCATTTAGCCTCCAAAGGTGCATTACAGGTCGTTGTCCCAAATGTAACCCTCCCACCTACGGCCTGCACACTTCACACTACCTCGCAATGGCTTCCATGATTCACAGGGCGATAATGGAGGGCAATTACCTCTGATTTATCCTTAACACGAAACAGCAACACCTGCCAAACAAGACCGGTAGAAAATAGCAGGATATAGCAGAAGCGAGACTCTATGTGCTTTTATTTTATTGGTGCTGCTCCAGTGTAAACAATATAATTAAATGTCAGGAGACTCTTTCTCAACGAGCGCCATGTTTGTTTTCAAGGTTTTTTGGGAAAAGTCAAAGCGTTAGCTCACGATTATTATTTTTCGGGGCTTATTAAAAGTTTGTTCAAAGTTTGTTTGGGTCCGGTGCAGTGTCGTACAAGTACCATGGAGACAAAAATAACTTGAACTCGCAAACACATTTCCCCTTTTGTCTTTTTAAGTTACAGCGTCCGTTAGCCTGGAGTGTGTGTTTCATTTCAAGCTAGCTTTCGATGACAGACCCAGAGCAGTTAGCCAGCTGTGGAGGGCTTCTCTATGTGCCACAGGAGATGAGTTAGCATTTTGGCACTCCTGGTTCTGGGGTTAATACAGACGTAAACAAACGTTTTGCGATATAAATTAAGTCTGAAAAAGTTCCACTTTTTTAAGACAATTTGGGGTAAAGTGTCTTTCCAAAGGACACGTCGCTATGGGCGAGCGGAGCCACCGAACCCTCTGACTGAAGGTCAACCCTGCTCACCACTGCGCCACAGTCACAGTTTATATTTACTTACACAGAAAGACGGTAGATTTTAAATTTCAGATTGACTTTTATGATCCTAATATTTAAAAATCCACTGCTGTGCCCCCATCTTTTTAGCCGCATGTAATCTTTGGGAACAAGCTTGAATCAGTTTGCGAGTGTTCGTTTTTCTGCATCTGTTCGTGCCAGTTGTGTAATGACCTGGCAGGCAGAAAGCACAGCGTTATCTGATAAGCTGCATTACTCCATACCTTCTCCTGATCTCCCCCTCTCTTGCTTCAATCTCCCGATTCCCATCGGAGGCTGTAAACCAAGCAGGGAGCTCAATTCCTCGCACAAAATCCTCCCTTTGTGAGCCGCTGAAGCAGGTGAGCCAGAGGTACCATTTGTCTGTCGTTTCGCTGATTGTGACCTGCCAAAATACCTGAGCATTGGGCAACAATGGCCTCCTTCACGGACGGCCGGGAGCGGAGCGTAGAGTCAGAGCAGAGAGGCAGCTGCAGCACATGGAGCTGAGATTTAGACAAAGCTGTGAAGTTATAACCAGCATGTTTGGGCTCTCTGAGCACTCCAATAACCACACGAAAGGTCAGTGCACTTTTATAACATTATAGCTTTGTTCACAATGTGTTTAAGTTCACTCTGAGGAGCTGAAAGGGCCTTTTGGGGGTTAAACGTCTGTTGCTGTTATGTTAGAAATTCAAGACGCATCCTTTATATTTTTATATCCCCAAAAATGTGCATATTTTATGCTCAAAGTCCACCTACTTGCTTGTACCGCTGCTAATGACCACAACACAAAGACTTTATCAGCAGATGAACTACCATTTCTTGGCTGTAAAACGTGGCACAGGTTCAGAACAAGTAGATAAGAGGACGGTGAATGGAGATGGAGTTATCAGCCTGTCAATACGCTGACTATTTAGTTCTGTGGGATTAAAAACTGTAACTATAAACTATAAAGATGGTCCAACCTGCAGAGTTACGAAGGCTCTATTGCAGAAGCCAAACACACAAATGATCGTGCTAGAAACGAAATGAAGAACAGAAAAAATATCTTGTTTTCAACCACGTAAAACACAAACAAGGAGCAAATTTGTCTTTTGGGGTTTGTGTTGTGTGGCTCCTTGAAGCAGTTAAGAATTCAGAGGCCGCTCTGAACCACATTTACCCAGAAACCCCTCTGTTAATGCGGTGCTCTCGCATCATTAAAGAAGAATACTCGCCTTGAGCGGCATTTTGTATTGACTTTCATCCCCACATGCCGACCCCTTCTTCCTGCCCTGCCTCTCTCTCTGTTGTAAACCACGAAACCCAAAATGTCAAAAGCGATACACATCAAACTACTGGTGAGTTTGGTGCGTATGATTCAAACAAAATACTTTTTGTCATCTATCAAGAACCCCATAACACATTTCTCTCAGACTGTCTCAAGAACAGCGTCCCGCGGCTGTTTGGATGCAACAGTAATCAGTTTGATGCATTTTCTTCTTCAGCCTGAGAAGAGATCCAAACCTCCTCAGCCTGTCCTCCTCCTCTGCTGCTTTTAAACACACGTGGCTCAGTGGAACGAGACTGTCTAGGAATCCTTTCCAAACCCCAGTCTGTTGGCTCCAACAATCACTCTACTGAGCGTCCTCTCTCGTGGAGCACAATTTAATGCCCCCCCCCCCTCCGCCCCGTCCTCCTCGACCTCCTCACGTCCTCCCTCAGGTTCTCAGTTAGTGCGAGCTGGCGCTCTGACAAGATGGAGCTCCTGCAGGACCGAACAATGGCTGGCGTGATAGCCGCTCTGGCAGAATGCGAAGCTGTAATCACGGGACGGAGTAAATCCCGACAGGCTTCTTTTTTTTAATTTCGTACGTATGTGTGTGTAAGCAGTGGTTCTGAAAGCTCCTGGATCCGCTCGTGTGCGAGCACGCGAGCGGCCGCCCCGTCCCGAAGGCGTTCTCTAAGTGCTGTTAGAAGTCGGCTCGACGATCCAACGCGACCGCAGCGTTGACCCTCTGACTGCATTTCTTTCTCTGAGCTGTGTCTGACAGTAGCCGCTTGTAACAGCAGCCCGAGACGTCCAGCTGACAGTAAGCCGGGAGCGGAAGGCAGAGAGCCAACATTCAGGCTGCACATGAGCAACGCACCGGGCTCCTCAAACGCATCACCAGGGATTGTCTGTCAGACAGTTTTATTCTCTTCGTGTTATTCTTCTTACTAACTCCCACGTTCACATGTACTTTCATCTACACTTAGCAAACTATTCCAGTTGTAAAACACATGCATCAGGATTCAGGGGCCCGACAAGTGAAGTCATTGCAGATGTTCCTGAAAGCTGCATTCTCCCTCCTGGCCATCAGGGGGCGACTCCTCCAGTTGTGTAGAAGTCTATATAAATGACTCTACTTCTCTCTTGATTTATTCTCTCTGTAAACATTGTAAACGTGAGTTTATGTCTCAAGCTCCAGTTTCAAGTCTTCTTCAATCAAGCATGATGTCTATTTAGAGTAAAACAGACCATAAAGCAGCCGATGCTTTAGGGCGGGCTTACTGTGATTGACAGGTACTACAGCCTTGTCCCGTCTCGGAGTTGTCCATGTTTTTTAGTTTTAGAACGTTGACCCTTTCACACTGTGTTCATTGATGTCTTATCTTAGATGGACTGAGCTCAACCCTCTCACTTTACTGCTGGTACAGAATGCCAAACTCGAGGCTTCAAGACGGCAGTCTACAAACCACTGAGGGACGTCACGGTGAACATGTCCACTTCTTATATGTCTCCGGGATTAACAGATATGTTACGTGATGCGAACACAGACCATAAAGGCATCCATGTTTGCCAGGGATGTACTAAAGGAAACATATTGGTTTATTGTGTCTTATTTTTATAGCACGCTGAACATGCATGACGTTGGATGAGACTAACTCTACGTGATACGTTTGAATTTACAATTACGTTATAATTTAGATGGAAGAGAAGGCAACTCACACTCAAAATACTGAAAAACTTGAAATGAAATGACATGCTCTCTGGAGCGTTCAGTCAATCCCTCCTTTATCCTTAAACTGACCTACAAGCTCCAAGGAAGTTAAGACCAACAGTTACAAGATACGATTGTTCTCTCCTGCATCTGATAAAATGCATCAACCTCGTCTCTGAAACATTATTACACTTACAATCGTTAAGTCAGTTACATTGTAAGAGCTTTCACACACGTGACACAAACAGCGGTCTCCTGGGTGGAAGTCCAGCGTTTATTCGACTGTATATCTTGCTAAATTGTGCATGATAAAAATAATTGACCATCCCTGCCTTCCAAAAAAAGGAGGGTTTTTCTCCCTAAAGCTCCTGTTAAGGTTCAATCAACTTGTGCCTCAGTGAATGTCAGTATGAGTTATCCATGTGTGTGTGTGTGTGTGTGTGTGTGTGTGTGTGTGTGTGTGTGTGTGTGTGTGTGTGTGTGTGTGTGTGTGTGCGCATATGTTGCTGATCCAAGCTCCTTTTAACGCTCCTCTCTGTTTTCTGTTTTTCTTTCTCTCCAACACTCCCTGAGTAAACACAGTTTGCACTAATAAGCCTGACGCAGCCCAGTTTAATTGGGCTCTCATTTCCTAAGCAGGGGAACTGCATACATGCACACACACACACACACACACACACACACACACACACACACACACACACACACACACACACACACACACACACACACACACACACACAGCACTGGTTCAGGGGTTACTTCTATGACCTCCTTCCTAATGCATGTAGCAGACCAGTTTAAAGCCCTGGGAGCTCCACATGGTAAAGTGACTTACAGCAGCCATGAAAAGATTTGGTTTCCTGCTCCCCTGAGAGCAGCTAATAGACCCACAAATCTGGCACATCAAACACACACGCACACAAATCACACACACACATGCAGTCCTTTCGTCTTGTACGGTGGTTATGTGCCACACCGCAACCACCACTAAGAACTTTCTCCTTTTCATACCAACCGTCTCTTTTTCCAGCCGTAGCTTCCAGTTCGGTCCAGCACACAAACACACACACACGCACACACACACACACACACACACACACACACACACACACACACACACACACACACACACACACACAGACAGACTAGCCTGAATGGAGTACATTTGGAGGGCCGTTTATGTACAAAACAGCATGAAAGACTCTGCTCCTGACCTGAAGCCACCTCATGTACCGGCCTCAGTGTGAGTCGGCTCCTTCCAGACTCGCTTCTCGGAATCCAAACATGAAGCCGGTGACCTCACGTCTCTATTGACCAACATCCTGAGTCCACGTCGTCTTTCTCCACCAGGCGGCAATTTGTGTTTCAAGCCGCTCGAGACGTTTTCAGGGTGACTGCAGCACAGACGGGGAGCGAGGAAGAGCTGCTAAGCGCTCTTCTTCTAAGCGTCCAGTCAGGGAAGGATGGACAAGTGAGACACAGAGAAATGTATTCATCTCAGGGTATTTGTTAAGATGCTGGTATAAAACCTTGATTTTTAACACAAAATGTACTTTCCTTGACACTTTTCTATTTTAGTTCTGTCTAATACAATTGTCTTGGTGAATGTTGAATGCATATTGACACACCGAGCAGACACAAAGCAACACAAGCGTTCAGTCCAATATCCACCTTTTTGCTTTGTTTTGGTCTCCCCCCCTGCTCGCTGCTCAATGCACTGACTGCCTGCTGTTTGGTGCTATGCAGGCAGCGTACGATGGCTTTACCAGAGCCTGTTCACTGGAATCAGCCCATGAAAGCAGTGAAGAGTGAACTAAAACAGTAGAGTTGTGGCCTGTAAAACCTCACCAGTGAATCTAAATTGCTCCGTAGAGCTGAGAGGAACTGCAGACTCGGTGATAATTCTCTGTGGATGTATTTCCTCTGAGTGACTTCTTTCACATACACAGTCATTTGATCCATTGTTCATGCTGATCTTTTGAGTAGGGCAGCTTTAACCAAGTAAATTTCTTTGTTTTAAATTTTAAAAAAAGTCCTTTAATATTGCACTTCATAGCCGTGAAAGCTCAAATCCAACATATACTTCTGTATGTATTCATGGCCATGTGCAGCAGCGGTTGTACACGTCCATGTGCTCTCTGCGGCGCTGTTGTCATAACACTGGGGTTAAGCTCCAATCGGAGGTGACGTTGAGACGTGGACGGCCCGACGCTGCGCTGAAAAGCCTCCTTTGTCTCCAGCCTCAGACCTTGTCCAGTGTCATGTTTCTAATGGCTTCTCCTGGAAGCCAGAGTGTGTGGCTGACGTAACGAGTGAAATTAAATGTCTCGCCAAAGCAGATGTTGGACAGAGGCTGGCTGCAAGGCCAGAGTGTGTGTGTGTGTTTGTGTGTGTGTGTGTGTTTGTGTGCACGCCTGGAAGTAAAAGTTTGAGGGTGTGCGTTGCTGCATGCAAGCGGTTTGTCTTTAAGTGCCAGCGAAATAAAAAATACTTTCCCAGTCCTGTGTCTCTGTGTTGATACTTTATCCCTTGTTATATTCCACCAATATGTCAAAATATCTGTATCAGAGTATTTTGACCTGTTGCTTCTCCTGCACTCAGGGGCAGTTTACAAAAAAATAATGTCGCCCTATAAAATGAGACTTGGAGCAACTCGCTAGACAAACCGGTCACAGGAAATCACACTTCACTACGAGCAGTATGGGGACAGACGGGAAGAGATTTATTTTTCATTTCCAAAACACTGTGGCTGAGGTCTAATTCATTCAAGGGAAACTTTGGCAATATTTAATGACCTGAAATGACCAGCAAGGAGCTCGGGCGCTGCAGAGCCCCTGGACCGCTAAAACCTAAGCCTGCTCACTTTTTAGCGGTCACCCAAAAGAGAAGGAGATATACCCAAAGGAGATATACTCCCAAACTCTTCCTAAAGTGTGTGTTTGTGTAGTCTGGATCTAGCACCCCCCTCCTCCCCCTCCCACTCCCTCATTCATCGCAAACAAGCCCCTTCCTCAAATGATGCAACGGTTCATGGAGAGAAACCTGCAGCAACAATGACTCTCAAGAGGGACAAGCGTCACATTCTGCATGACAGATTACGTACATATGATAAACGACTGGCTTTAAAGCATCCAACCAGGTCACACGGTGATGTTGGTAAATCATCCGAGTGGGACGGGGCCGGACCATGAATCATTGGACATAATTCGCCCCAAAAGTGCTCCCTGTAACTAATGAGATTTGAAAGGGAGGGTTCTGTGTGTGCGTGCACACGCATGTGTCAGGCATTAGGTGTTAAACCCGGGATCAAAGGCTGCGGCCAGCAGCAGCTCTGTCTGTGCTTTCTTACAGTTTCCGTCCAGACGGAGAAGAGGGTGTAGAGCTGCAGCTGAAGCCTGTCGGACCAGGGAGTCTTCCAAAGGCAACGGGATGCTGGGAAATCCAGGAGGCTGGCAGCTGTTTTCCATCTTCAACGTATGGACACGGTGGACACTGAGAGACTGGAACTGTGGAAATACCAGACCAGACCGAGTGAGAGGTGTGAGGCCAGGAAAGGGCGGGTGGGGAGAAGTATCCCAGAAGGCATCTGGTGGAAAGTGACGGTGCAGGAGGAGTTCAATGTTGACGAGCACAAACACAAGGGCCGATGAGGAATTCATGATCTCTATTGATCTCCCTCTCGCTCTCCATGACAGAGATGAGATCGCTACTGATCAGGAAGAAATATAGCTGGAGATTACAAATCGCTCATTGGAAACATTTAGCTCATTTCAATCAGAAACACTTTCTTTGTTTGTTCCACAGACCCAAAATCTTTATCGCTTTTGCCCGGTCTCACCACTGGCGTAGACGTCATCTCCGGACCAGCAGTTATTTTTGGCTAAGAGCTCCGATACACCTACTTCCTGTGCAGCAACAAGCAGACAGAGTTAGTAGCAAACTGGTTAAGTCACGCCCTCCCGCCACACATCGTATTTCTCATGCTGAAAAAAAACTCTATGCTATTTAATGTGCCGCGGCGCGCAAACATGACCTGGTAGCGCCGCCCTCACAATAAAGGAATCAAGCACGTCTCCCCCGAATTCCCTGGAGTTCTGCCATGAGGCGCCACTCATCAGCCAATCAAAAAAAGAAATGGGCTCCACAAATAGCCAATCAGAAAGATGTATCTTTTGTGTCTGTTGTATCTGGGTAAGACGTAATGACAGGTGGGACTGGAGCCGTCCGGCGGCGCGTATTTGTTGTTGTCGTCGTCGTCGTTTAGCTGATCCACAGAATCGCCGATCAGAAAACGTTCTGCCAGTGCGAGGTGAAGTGGAGCCGCTGCAGCCGCTGACTGAAGGTCCGTCTACGCCACAGGTGCGTTTGCTAGCTAAAAGCAAAAGTATTGTTTGTGGTCTGAAGAAGACCAAATTCATGAAATTCAGTGTCACAAATGTATCTCTATCTATCTTCTTCTTTTTATCAATCTATTTAGCTTTTTCTTCCGCTGCTCCTTTATGGGCTACGTAGAAAACAGAGCTAAGAGGAAAGTTGTTCATTCAGGGGTGTTTAACAGATTGTATAGCCGTCTGAGGCAAATTTCTAATGTGTGATTCTGGGCTAAACATCAGAAACTGAATTGAATTGACAGCTAATATTGGACTTACATTCATCAGGTGGCCAAAAACACAGTGATAACAAAAGCTTCTTCTAGGTCCGAGACAAAAAGAGACTTCAAAAGCAATGTGGCGTTCAGCATTGCCAGAACTTTGCAAAGCGTTTTTCACAAATGGAAACTGTGGCGCTTTCAATATCCTGTTCGGCCAAATGTTGGCAAACGTTTGGTACAGGTTGTGAGTTCAGCGTGTACTCTTCAAATAACCCTGAAAGAAAAAAATCAAGACTGATGTAAATGTTTTAGTACATTTAGTGCTGCAAAATATACTTTTAGAAAGCTTAGATTAGACCAAGTTCACAGTAGCTGTACAGAAAGTACAGGTACGGGTATTCAATCAGTTCACACTCAAAACCTGAATGCAATTACCAGTTGACTTATGAAGTAGCAGCTCGTTACGTGGGTTGCCCTCCAGGCAAACTGCCAGCGCAGCTGTACTGTGCCAATCCTAAATCCTAATTTAAAAACCTGGTTGAGAGTTAACACGGCCGAGGCATTTGGTTAATCAGATCATATGGCCTGACAAAAGAGACTGATGCCAACATATTAACACCTCTAATGATCAACATGTGTCGCGTGATGACAAGAATGTTAAAGCGAGGCCTTCACTGTGTTTTAGTTGTTGGAGAAACCCTTGATTTTGCACCACAGACCGTTCTTACGTTGACAGCATCGGTGGCATCTTTAAAGGAGGTTGCAGATTGGTGCCGAGTGAATCCGCCCAAACCTTCCCTCCCCGATCATAAAAACCCAATTAGGCCCTCTCTAGACCGAGCGTTTGGTTCTTCTTTTGAGGGATATTGTATAAAAATGGCAGTGCAAGATCCCTATGTGGGTGACAGACTCATTGTAAGGTGGCAAACACAAAATTCTTAGTTTCAGGTCATTATGAACTAAAGAAAACATAGTTATGAATATATATTACATTTTTGCAATTTAATCCGCCTAAACCCGACACGTTTGTCTTGTAAAACAGGATTGTTGTGGAACTCAAAATGTTAACTATACCGTCATCTAATGCACATCAGAAAATTTGTAGGTCTAATATTTACTACATGATATGAAACCAAAGCATATCATTAGTCAATTTCTTCACTCGCATCAACGACTACAACAACGTGGTAAAATAAAAATGGAGAAAAAACTGTAGAATGAAAATGACGAGCCGCTACCTGTAGCTAGCCATCTGAAAATCATTACTATGAGTTGCTTGACATCACTGTGTGCAGCTGACTGAGTTTCATAACTAGAAACCATGTGAAAGTGTCTTAAATATAGAATGTCTTAGCTACGTGGCACATGGTACCATGCTGAAAGATAGAAGCTAAAACTAAAACGCTACCGCTACTTTAAACTCAAAATAGCAGCGAGGAAACACCGCTAATGAAAATGGCTGCCTCTAACGTAACTGCTAACCAAACATCTAATGAAGAAAGCTAATGTCAAGCCACGGCAGATACTTCTGCTTTAGCATTTAATAGCAAGTAAGCTAGTTAGCGGGACATGCTAATGATAGAGCTGAAAAAAAAAACACTATTAAACCCGTTCCTCACACTTTTGCTCTTCTGTTTTTTTTTGTTGTCAAAAGCTACCAACATCACTCTTAGCACCCAGATTAACTGTTACTGCAGCGGCGTGCACACCGCTGCGGCATGCGCAGGCGTCCACAGCTCAGCAGAGGCTTGTTGTGCAGTTACATGGCTGCTTGCGGCGCTGGTAATAAATTAGGGGTTTGGAACTACTGCTTAGTTTTATCGACCTGACATAGTAACAAGCAAGCAAAGCCTTTTGTGAAGAAAGCAATGCAAAGATGCTGCATGTAACCACACACACATGATTGACAATGAATATTAGTGGACACTCCATTTATTATTTACTTTAAATGGGAAAGCACTGATTATTTAATAGTTTATTTGTTTACATGGGATTTTCCTATTCAGAGTCTTAACCCAGTCAAAATAAACACAGTCAGTGATTTAACACAAAGCCGGTAATCTGCAAAGATGAATACACACGTACACACACTGTCAGACCGTTTGTGTACACACACACACACACACACACACACACACACACACACACACACACAAAGCATTTTCAATCTAAGCTACCAGACATTTGCACTGTCAGAGTGTCTGCAGAGGGATTATGTAACCAGAATAACAAAAAGATGGATGTTGCTGGCGGAATAAAAGAAGACGTTTGTCATTTTAGTGTAATCCAATCTTCCCTCCTGTAATATTCGTTATAAGCACAAACAGACTGCGGGACCTTTCTTCAGGGCACAAGACATCTGATCCGTGGTGGGTTTGTTACATAAGATCTACCTGCGTGGCTCTCTGTCGGATGGGAACAGGTTTAAACGTGTCGCTGGCATGAGTGTTACTTAATTGAAGGAAAACACCGACTTTGGATCCTCCTAAAATGTTACATTCAGTCTGCGATGATAAGTGTGTTCCCTTGGTAATCCCCAGGTGCTGTCCTTCATATCTTGACAGGTGTCCATCATGTCCCATTGTCCACATTGACAGTCATGTTCAAGAATTAAAAGACTCAAACAGCTAAAAAGGCGGCAGATGTCAAGTTTGCATCCACCTGACAAGCTATCAAAGCCCCAGGCCGGCTTTTTTAAGCATTCGACCTTTGACCTTTGGTTTGCACGGCCTGAAAGCCTGAGGACAGCCCACCTGCCTGCCGCACACACACACACACACACACACACACACACACACACCGAGACAATGACTCCAAAATACCTCTGTCAACAGTTTCTTAGCGTGCGAAACGAATTCCTCCTGAAAGTGATGTGCTCGAAGGACCCTGAAGAATTTTAATTGTCTTGTAAAATATTCAAAGAGGATTTTCCTTCAGAAAGTTGATACCCGCTAATAAACCCGCAGCAATGTTTGATGCTGCCAGCTGGCCGAGCCTCCTCTCTGCCTCTCTTTTATATATATATATATATATATATATATATATATATATATTCCCCATCCTTTCTGTGGCATCGTCGATACAGCAAGTATCGACAATACAAGTGTGTTTGTGCTGAAAGCACCTCAGAACGATATATAGATTTAAATATCTGGATCTGCTTTATCAACTGAGGCACAAATGCACACAGCTTTTGTTTTTAGCGACACTCGCAGCACTTTTCCTCTTGCACCTCCATCAGGTCAAAGTACTTTGACAAATGGATAAAAACTAATGACGCTACGTCAACACTGAAACCTCTCTGAGTTCTGTTGATATTGAACTAAATACTAAAACATTGCAGAAGAAGAGATGAGTTCCAGTCAAGCCTCAAACTAATGAAAACAACGTGGGAAACGTGGCGGAAGAGAGACTTTTCTGAACATCGCTGTCTCCGCACGTCTCAGCCTCAGTAGAGCTCACACACTCTGCTGTGTGAGGACACCACCGTCCTGAACAAACACGCCACGCTGTGGGTCCGGACACGTTTTGGGTTTGTTCACACACACAGACACACACACACACACACACTCACACATCATTGGTCAGCTTACGAACAATAACACCGGAGTTGTTCACACCCTCTCTTCATCTGCCAATTCTCACACACACACACACACACACACACACACACACTACAGCTCTTGTTACACGTCTGTCCTTCAGGGCGCTCGGCCCCTCGTTGCAGACTTTCGGCACGTTGCCTCCGATGGAAAAAGTGCGCTCCGCTCACATCGTTAGTTCATATTTTGGCTGCGGCGATCACAATATCTTTCAGCGCCGCGACAATTGCCTTAGCAGCCGGCCCGCGCCACGCTGAGAGGCCACAACGCAAAGGAATCCAGACATTACCCAATATCCTGAGAGGGTCAGGATATTGCGTGCTGCTCATTTAGGCCAACGCACCGTGTGACCGGGCGGCAGGTCTGCGGTTTGAAGGCACAAGGGAGATTTATCAGTGACGCATCGAAAGAACGAGATGTCAATATTTGCTCTGCAGAGAGAAACGTATGAATGTCTCTCGTCTGTGGCAGTCGGCGCGTGTCTGGAAGTTACTTTGAGGATTACTTTTCAGTGCACCAAAGAACCCTTTTCTTCTTCTGTTAGTGTAAAAGACGAGGCGTCCCCACCTTTTCCCCAAAAAACAATTGATTCCTGGTTCATTGAAAAAAAAGCTTGAGGGGCAAATCCATAACAAAACTGAACAATACTGCGGGTCGATTAGGGATTGTCCTGTAATATTATGACTTTTGTCTTCGTCCTTTAATTACACTGGTTAAACCCATAGACTGTAGATGATAGACTGTGTGTCAGAAGTGGACACAGTCATTGGTTTGTGGACCGACGTTCTGAAGCCTTGAGTTTGGCATTTTCACCGTCACTGTCTTGTTTTCAACCAGAAGTGACACCAGAGGGTGGAGCAAAGTAGAGATATCCTTTACTTTCATTAACTGAAAACACACTGACAGGGATATTAAACTCAACAACAAGGACAACCCACTCTTCACTGGTGAGCGTACTGGTGCATTCAGCAGCTAAAGACATGTCTCTTAGAAGCTGGTGGAGACCAAAGCCGAGCACGGAGAGTGAATATTACTCACATTCAGCTGGTGAACATAACGGTTTAATGTCTGCTGCTGTGTGTTTTGCGAACACATCTGCCAACTTTATAAATGATTATGTATGACTGTGGTGTTTATACAGCGTATTATGTTGCCCTTAAGTTACCAAATAAAGCCGATTACTACTTTTATAAGATCAAAAACACTTGAGCTGCACTGGTAGTATGTCAGTGATCAGTTATCTAGGAAAATACATGTTTAAGCAACATATCCTCACACAATGGTTTGTATATTTTGGGTTGTATGCGGATTACAGGACGTTACTTTTGTGAGATGCTACTTTCTTAACGGTGTTTACGTGTTAGATGATTTCCCTATGAAATACCCTCTGGCTGAGAATCACAGTCAACTTGAGGGCTCAGGTTCTCCAGTACAGGATGGTGAAGTCACAGTCAAATGCTTTATTAAATGAACTTTGGATCGTTCCATGAAAATAGTTGTGCGTGAGTGTATATCTACGATGGCCTCCGCAGGACCGCTGCAAATGAATATTCATGTCTGTGCTGATGCAAACAGCCACATGGTGTATGTATGTGTGTAGAGGGATGAACGAGAAGAGCAGATAACCAACCAACCCCCCACCAGCTCACTTAATGTCTGAGCCAGCTGGCTGACCCTTTCACTACCGTCACTTCACACGGCTCACCTTTCACCTTTACCCCCCTCACACTCACACCTGGGGAGAGAAGGAGGGTGGTGGTGCTGGTGGTGGTGGTGGTGGTGGTGGTGGTGGTGTGGACAGTTTCCAGCAATCATCCCCGACCCTGCCCTCTTATCCTTCACCCATTTTCCAGTTTTCACAACGGGCCTGGAACGTGTGAGAAAGTGTTTCCTGTGGAAAACGTATTTTCAACATAGTAATTTGGCTTCAGCAGCCGAGGTTCTGTTAACAGACGGATGAAAAACAGTCGGCCAGTGCAGATGTGGAGGGAAAGGAAAAACCGCTGTGTCAACTGTGAGATGACCGATCTCTGGCTTTAAATAAAGAGGGGGCAGGGTCAAAGGTCAATGTTGTGAGGATGCTGCTCACAGTCTGCACTGTAAAATAGATCTGTATGGAGGCATTAGCCTGAGTGAGGCCTCAGCTTCAAAGACACAACTCTGACACGCGTGGACGCAGAATCCAAAGCATTGAACATGCTCGTATGTTTGGTGAACGCTGAAATCATCGTATTTGTTTTTCAACTAATAATCGTGAAGGAAGCTGACGCTCGCTCACTGTGTGGACTGCGTGGCAAAGGGGCGGAGCCATCAGCCTCTGTCTTTTACATCGCTGCCTCCAAAGACTCAAAAGTCCACTTGGTGAGTCAGCGATTACAACGGAGCAGTAGCTGCAATGAAGACTAGAATCTCAGGGCTTTATACATATATGTACTCGCGGGGTCACACGGTTGACAACAACATCACTAAATATATATATATATATATTTTTGCTGTAACCTTAAGCACACCTGTTCATATTTTAGCTTGTAGGCTCAACACTGAAACAACCTTTTTAAATCTGCACACATTGTGTTGCTGAGATTTGAATTTCATTCACATAGCTTCGAGCTATAATTTCCTTACCATGAATAATTAAATCAAAACAAGTAAAATACATAAATCCATTGCAGTCAATATAATCATTAAGATGTAGCAAAATATGCAGTTGTATTAGAAACCAGCAATGCATCTGTATGAGGAACCGTTTATCAACACTCTGCACATGAAGGTTCACTTTGGCTGATTTTACTTTGATTCATTTTTATACCAAAAGGATTCTTTCTGAATTTTAAGTTATTGAAGAGTGACATTAATATGATGGAAACGATGCTGACAGGCTCTTCATGCTCCGGCCTATAAGGGTTTGATTTTATTGTAATTCATGTTCTGCATATCTTTAAATGACAGAGAAGCATCTGTAAATGTAATAATCGTGTTTTAAACACAAATGACTCGAGACAAGTTGACACTTAGTTTAGGGAAAAATGTAAGATGTATGTACAGTTCAATAAAATACAACACAGTTTAAGCTGCATGTACAATACCATAAAACATAAGATATGTGTACATTACAATGTAAGATGTACGTACAACACAATACAATATCTCCATATACACACAGGAGTAGCTCTAAGGCTGGAGCCCGGCCTCCTGGAGGAAACTCATTTCGGCCGCTTGTATCCACGACCTCGTTCTCTCAGTCACCACCCAGAGAGGTCATGACCGGAGGTGAGTGATGAGCTGTCGACCTGCCGCTCCGTCTCGCCCATCTTACCCCCCACTTACTCTAAGTCTGGACATTTGATTGGTCAGTTCCATCAGAACTTTGTCATCAATAGGAGTCTGAAAGAGGAAATGTTTGGATACATTTTCATCTTTTATTTAACCTTAAACAACATACTGCCAAACACAGGACATACAGCGAACACACACACACACACACATTAAATGTATTATTGAGTTTAATAAAAGAATATTCAAATCACCATGTGTAGAAGGAATAAACAACCTTATCACATTCCTACTATTGCACTGTACTCATTGAACTAAATGATTAGGGTTCGTATCACTTACTTTTAATATTTTCGTTTATTTACTTTTAATTGTTTGTATTACTTACTTTTAACGGTTATTATTACTTATTATTAATATGCTGTGTTATTGCTTGTATTGTACCCTCTTCCCTCATATAATGTTTTATAGTGTATCCTGTACTATTTGTTCTTGTTTTATGTTTGTACTGGTCTGTTCATGGACTGCAGATGCAAATTAGCGATAGCTAAAATCTGGTACTGTGAATCAAATGGTAATACATTTATGTTTTAACTGTACGTGGTCGTGGTCCCTTTTAAATATATATATTTATATATGTATTATGTTTTTTTCAGCATACTGTGCATTGATACTTTTACAGTGATGTAGAGGAGGAGCAAAAGAGCCGAGAGATGCATGACAACTACTTGTTTGGCTGTTGCATGAAACAAAAAGTAGTTTGAATCTCCAGAATATCACAGTAGATAATCAATACAGGGGACTGATGCAACACTTACCGTCTAATACCAGCCGGTTGGACCTCATCAAATCCAATCTTAAAAAAAATTGGCACAAAAAAAATTGTTTTGGACTTGCAAAAGACAAACTCAGCTCAAACATCAGAGCAATGAGAACACGTCTTGCTTTCTGCGAGCTGTGCTCAAAATCGCCGACGTGAAGACGAGCAGGAACGCTGATCACCAGGTTTCACGGTGTGCCACCTTATCACCGCCAGATAAACACGGCAGACAGTAAATTAAGCTGCAGTCGGCCCAAAAAAGTAAAGGCGCTGAGGTTCGTGGGGGATGAAAGCAGGGCGGGACTTACGGGAGTAACGTGTTCTCTCCTCAGCACCTCACAGGCGCCACCATGTTTTCAGGCTAATCTCATCTTCCTATAAACTATTATTACAGTTTAGGGCGCGAGGAGTGATTTATAGCTGCAGGGAAGAAAACTAAATAAAAATGCTTTGTTGAATCAGTGTGTGGCTGAATGTTCTGAGTGCATGTTCATTCACATCCCAGACTTCCAACACTGAGATGGATACTCAAGTTTTCAGAGCACGATGCAAAACAGTAGACACACACACACACATGCACATACACATACACGTGTTAGATAACAGACATTATCAGTGGTTAATTAAAGGCAAAGATTGCCCCGAATACAATAAATGATCAGGTCTTGCTTTTCATTATTATGTGTTTTGATGTTATGTTGTCTTTTCTTGTTGATGTGCCGCATGCTGAATGGGTGTAAACTTCCCCTTCTGGTCTTCACAGGTTTCAACAAAACTGATATTGTACCCTGAATTTGAACCCTAGCCACATCCCACAAACATAACAAGTTAGGTAACCTCGCCTGTTTAAGCCTACGTGTTTTAATTAAGTGTTATTACAAAGGAACAGCGTCATGAACGTCGTCGCACTGTTGCATATTGCTCAATAAACACTGAGCCCTGGCTTAAAACATTAATTAAACAATTACTGAAATTACATTTCTGTCTCAGCATACAACTGCCCAATTAAAATCAAGGACACAAGTAATAAACAAAGTCACGTTCACGAATACGCAGTAGCTCAGCCGAGGCTTTTTCTGCCTGAACACTCCTCCTCCTCCCTGGCTTTCCAGCTATTAACAAACTTCTCACCTGGAGGAGAGCAGCGTGACATCAGAGCAGGTCTGTTAGAGTAGGAGTGCGTCAGCGGTGATAAAGGTCTAATAACTAGCTGAGGAGTCTGAAACACGGCACTACCTGCAGCACATTCTGTACTTTACAGTTGTTTTTCAGACGAAGGAATGACTTCTATTATCCAGCACAGACACAGTGAAATGCTGCCTTCAAGTGCTGTTGCAGGCCGTGGGTTACTCGCACATTTATGACTGTGTGCCAAACAGCAACTTGTGAATAAATACATTTTGAGTTCTGGACCAGTAATGCTTGTGGAGAAGCTCAACTATTTAGGAAGAAAACATAACTCGTGATTGGATTTGATATGTAGACGCATTGAGCTAGCGGCTAACAGCTGGACGCTACACGCTGTGATTAAGACTGCGTGGAAACTAGTAAGATAGCTAGCAGAGGGCCGAACAGTCAGCTGACAGGAACGGGCGAACAGTGATGGATGTATGCCTGAAACGTACAATAAAAGTATGGCTACATGGTTGATAGTCAGCTAAAAGTATAGCTACATGGTTGATAGTCAGCTAAAAGTATAGCTACATGGTTGATAGTCAGATAAAAGTATAGCTACGTTGTTGATAGTCAGATAAAAGTATAGCTACGTTGTTGATAGTCAGATAAAAGTATAGCTACATTGTTGATAGTCAGATAAAAGTATAGCTACATTGTTGATAGTCAGATAAAAGTATAGCTACATTGTTGATAGTCAGATAAAAGTATAGCTACATTGTTGATAGTCAGATAAAAGTATAGCTATATTGTTGACGTAGTCAGATAAAAGTATAGCTACATTGTTGACGTAGTCAGATAAAAGTATAGCTACATGGTTGATAGTCAGATAAAAGTATAGCTACGTTGTTGATAGTCAGATAAAAGTATAGCTACATTGTTGATAATCAGATAAAAGTATGGCTACATGGTTGATAGTCAGATTAAAGAATGGCGACATGGTTGACGTAGTCTGATAAACGTATGATACATGGTTGATAGTCAGATAAAAGAAATCTCAACTGGAAAATTGCTGCAATGGTTAGCTAGAAGTTATGAACGACTGCTTTTTTGGCTGAACTAAAGTGCAATCACAGTATAGACTGATGAAATAGTTACTTAGCTAAATAAGTAAATGGTTGAAATACCTTAAAGTTAAAGAGAGAGGAAATTGATAGCTTATCTAAAAGTTATTGATACATGGTTGACAGTGGAAGCTGCACAAATGCAAACTGATCGAAACATTGACGGTTCAATTTGATGAAAACATGATTGTAACAATACTATTTATTGGATATAATAGTTTGAATAGTGTCCAATTTAATAATAATTAAGTACAGGCTAATCAGGTGTACCTCAACGTAGTGCATGGTAATAGTGCAGCCTCAACAATTTTGGCGTACTATATATATTGTTGGATCAACCCCTGAAGCAATACAACAACAACAAATTGCAATTATGTTCTTGGAGTTTTGACTGTCAGCCATTCATCTTTCGTCACTCCGTAGGTTGTATAAATGTTCTCGTCTCACCTCGAGCTGCCACATTAATATCTGCTCCTGATGCAAAACAAAAGACAGCTGCAGCAATGTAGTCCGGTCGGATGCCGCTGATTTCTCAGGTGTGCTGAATGCCAAAGAGGCGTACATTTCACCTTCAGGTATTCTTCACAGATTTGACAGAGAGAACGTAATGACAGCTGAGAAGACTATGTTCCCTGCTGCAGCTTCCTTAAGGGTTGACCTCACATTTGGCTCAGGGCAAGTCGGGTCTTTGTCCTGTTCGTCCATTGACATGTGAATGCAAGTTCGCCAAGTTTGGAGTCAGGGTAGATGCTCGTTTCTGACTGTGGAGCGTCCACGAGACGCTTATTGCTGTTTGGCAATGTTGGTTTTATTGATTTGTTTGTGGCGAATTCACTAAGTGATGTAAGGAAGACTGGACCCGCAGGATGGATGAGGGACTTTTGTCTTCCACATCAACGGGACCACCTGAGCATCCAGACAGGGAGTGTATAGAGGAGTGTGTCCCCTATACCCTGGAAGACGGGCTCGGGCAGTCGCAGCCGTTATTGGTTCTGACCCCCGCCTGCCTTGGAGCGTCTGAAAAACTCATTCAGCTCAGTACGTCGCTTAAAAGGAAGCCTTACACATGTTCTTGATAGCTTTTTTCCCTGTGAAATATTGTTTTTCTGTTTTTGGGGGAGTTTCTCCTGATCGGATGTGAGGTCCTGGGTCAGGGATGTCGTATGGATACAGATTGTAAAGCCCCCGAGGCAAATTTCTAATTTGTGATTCTGGGCTATACAAAATAAACTGAATTGAATTAATACCGGCCATTGCGGTTCTGGCGTTTCCTCTGTCAGGGTCAGTTCTTCCTCTCATTGCTGTCCTCATCCCAGACCGGGAATTGTGTCTCTGGCTTCCCTCTTGAGGAATGAGTAGACAGGAATGTAAGACAGTGTTGTGATCTGCGCTGCAGAGGCCAAGTCACTGGTCTGCTACATTCCCTTCAGTGGCTTCTACAGGATGAAAACAACCTCCGACTACAAGGAGAACTGGCACCATTGTGGCAGGAACGGTTTAGTCATTCGCTTTCCCCACAAAATAATGATAATAAGACAAAGTGGGAAATACTATCCCCCAGAACAGCTGAGAGACGGCCAGGTCCTCGTGGCATTGCAGGCCGCCTCGAACCTCCGTGGAAAAAACGGAGCGCGCCGTCCCGCTGGCTGCTGCCGAGCAGGCGTGCGCCTCAGCAGCTGAGACGCAAACAAAGGGAAAGCGTCTGGGAAGGAAACTCTGCTCACTTCATTTGCGCTGGAGATTGGGGCGACTCCCGGTCAGGGGGACTCCCTTCAGAAAATACAACCAGATGGCGGCTTTTGAAGTGTCCCCGCACTTGTGTGTGTGTTTCCCTGGGCGTTGTCGTCCAGACACACACAAACTTCGTTTTCGCAGACCAAAGCAGGTCTGCTTTACTGTAAGTGTGGGAGCAGACTTGAGGCTGGAGGCCAGAGTCTCAGCTGGCTGGGAACAATTAACTGCAGCCAGGACTCTTTCATTTAGCAGGGCCTTCAGTGAACGATACGATAAGGGTGACTTGTCTCAAACTTGTTTTTTTTTCCTTCAAGTTCTTATTTAGAAGAGGTGTGTTTCCTGGGTTTGCGTCATGTCCTCCAGTGAGCTCTTGCTGGCGCTGTGGCGTCTTCTTCTGTGGAATCGTGATGAGTTCCTGGTGTTTGCCACCAGGCTCAGAGTTATGTTCCTGATGAAGCTGCTCGAGGTCGAGCGTCTCATAGCCTTTAAAGAGTTCTTTGGCTGTTTATAAATACTTGGATTGAGTACTTTCTGGATAGTCCACCCAGGAGAATAAGCCACAGTACATACCAGTGTAATTCGCTTCACATGGGAACTGCAATGAGAAACGACAAAAACATTTTTATCTGTTTTTCGATTTTCTTTTTGTAAAACCTTCTTTCAGAGGCCCGAGGCCGCAAAAACACTCACTGAGCCAGTTGTCTTTGACGTTTGGACAGAAGTGAAACAGCTGCTGTGACTTCTGATCACAGAGATTAGTCTTTCTTCAAAGTGTTTAGACGCAAAGCGGCGGGACGAGCTGATCCTGGAGGTCACAAAGGTCGCTGGTTCAGACGGGATATAAAAATCGAACCGGCCTGACGAGGTCACAAACACAACGAAGAGTCAAAATTGACTTGAATGCTGCATCTTTGAAACCAAAGAGGTGAATTTAAGTTTGCTTTTGGCCCTGAACTCATTTTTCATATCGCGCCCTTCGGTGAGCATGGAGACGTTTACTCAAGCAAACTGGAAACGTGGGTTTGGATTTGACCCCAAGACCACCAATAGAGACGGACACATTTTTAGATTCAAATTTGGGGGGGATGTTTTCTCTAAACTAGAGAACTATTAACACAGCTCGCTCTAGATATTCTCAGCAGACATGGTCTCAATCCTGATCAGTGCTTGGCTCAGCTCCCCATTGTCCTGGTGTATATAACACCTAGTTTATTTATACAGAGACATACTAACAGTCTCTCTCCACTCAGAGTCTCACACATCCAAACTCCCGTCAGACTACTTTTGATTAGCGTTCATCATCTTGATGTAGAAACTATTTATACAGCATCCTAACGAATTATAACCTGCTGAAGATGTTGAACGTTCTGTTCAATCGGAGGCGTGTTTCTGTGGTGATGTGGGTTGTTTTGTACCTCCACGTGAAACAGATTCTGTTGGAATCAGTCTCACATCTGCGGCTCATTTCAGGGTGCTGACTTCCAGCCTGCTGTGTCTGATGAGCAGCGCGGCACTGGACCATCACAGCATCCAGCTCCTTGTTTATGCCATTCCCAAACAAAAGCCTCCCAGTTCCTGTCCGCCTAGCGCCTCAAATCCACAATCTGCCCCCTCCTGAAATGTTTTTCCTCTTCACCTCGCTCACTGCCAAGAGCCCATGAGCCGGACAGACAGGCGAGTCCATCAACAGGGCCGGATTAATCAGCCCCGCGCTGCAGAGGAGCCGCTTTCCTCAGTGGCCTCGGCTCAGAAACGCTGCCACTTTGACAAATCATTTCTTTATCCATGGCGCACCCTAGTGGCAAACAGGTGCAACTGAGTTTATTGTTGGAATCACTGATTTGAACACCAGATAAGTTGACACACAGCAACTTGTAGAACACTATAGAGACCAAAACAACTTTGAAAGATCATGATAATGATGTTATGGATTAAATAATCAAAAATCTAACTAATGGTGTGAGCACAGCAGGAGCTACTTTGCTACATTGTGGTGTGATTTCATTTCATGGTCACAGACGAGGATCCCCTTTTCTAACGGTCTTCAAATCAGTGGGTGAAAATGTGTTTTCTTTAGAAGTAGCTCGTAAGTTATGATGCCGGGTCGTCAATCAGTTACAATGAAGTCACAGTTTTAACAGCGGCCTGACAGGTTAGAACATCCAGACTGAAGTCGATCGTAAACGGCGTGTAGATCAAACTCTGCACGACCACAAGCGTCTTCTCGGTGGCCGAGAGATCGCTTTTAAAGAAAAGAGAACAAAGTGCGTGCTCACTTTAAAACTCGGCCTGGGACAAGGTGATCTGCTGATCGGCGTTTTCAGAGAAGAGCTCTGATAAACAAGTAGAAAGCTCCTCAGTGTCAGGGCCAACACAAAGCTGGAGAACATGGCGGCGCATTCAGCAGCGAGAGACAGAAACTTCCCTCGGCAACTAAGAGCACAACACAGGAGGAATATTGGACTTAATGAACGCCAAATAAATGCTAATGTTGCTAAATAAGCAATCATTTTATCAAAAGTTTGCCGTAGTGATTCATGCAACAGCACGAGGACAGCAGGCACGTCAACAGAAACATTTATTCAATAAAACATTCAGAGCAACACTTCTGTACAGCTTAATAAGATAAATAGTGATGACACATTTTAGGGATCATTCCTCAGTTTTTTTTTGTTCTCAGCAGCTTAAACAGATAAATTGTGTTTTGAACATCGGAGCAGATTAAACCTGACTTTATTTACTTCAATATGACAACACTTAAAGCGAGACAGCAGACAGTGCCAACCAGCCCAGTCGTTCAGCGCTCCTATTTTGGAATATGGACCATTTCTCATCCTAGACACTGGACATCCCCTGCATGGCGTCGAGGAGCCGCAAGTAGAAACCTCATCGTGTCAAGGTCAGATATTTGAAGTCTTAAAGAGAGCGCTCCACAGAAAGAAGGAGCGATCTGTGCTTCGGGATTATTTACAGGCGAAGATTATGATGAACCAGACTGCATTTTTGTAGCATTAAAACTAGTAAAAATCTCTGATAATGATGGAAAGTCGGTTTCCAGGAATTTACATTTTCGAAGAAACAAACCGCAACGGCATGTTTATAGAGTAGCAGCAGACGGGCTCTGTGTCAGGGAGACGGTGTGCAGCCGGCCACGAGAGTGAAATATTGCTTTTGAATGGTTGGTAAATCTGTCAGGGAGACGGTGAAGACGCAGGTGAAGCCGCCTCAAAGCCGGGCGAGGCCACTGAGCCCGGCGGCAGCTCCACGCTGAAGCAGAAGGTCTGAACACTGTCAACGTCACACACCCCTAAAAAACCCTGAGGGGGGACTCTGTAGCTTTAGACTTTATACTGACGGGGAGCAAAGAGAAGAACCAAACCGAGGTGCTGAACATGACCTTCAGAGTACAATAGCCTCATGAACACAGTAGATTATTTTTAAAGCTCACAGATGATATTTTGTACTTAGTAGCTAAGCTAACGTGCGTTACGGTGTTAACAGTGTTACATACATACATGTTTAGTCAGGTTTATTATTCTATTCAGTATCTTTCTTCGCGTGCCTCTAATGGGAGAAAAACCTGAGAATGCTTTGACTGAAGTCCCAGTACGAAGATGTGCCATCTCCTCAGCAACGGCAGCAGCTGGACTTCCAAAACAGGAACACATCAACTCAAGAGAGAGACGATAAAGCGGTCCAAAACACTTTGCGGAGGAACTTCCTGCACCTCCTAAAAATACCCAGACCTCACAAGCTCTCTGGGTCTTCTCTGCGAGCGACAGACACAACGCTATAAATAGAGACGCCAGGATCGCCGTCTGCTCGACGCTGGAAGAGGAGGAGGCCGCCGCCGCCGAGGCGCGGGGGTGTGAATCACAGGAGACGGAGCGAAGCATCTGGAGAGAGTCACATCCGAGAGCTGCGTGACAGCAGCACCGCTCGGTATTAGCACGTTTTAAAATAAGGAGACGGCCTTCTGTTGACGGAGCACCAACGCGATGACTCGACCATTTCACATTTTGTCTGCTGCTCAGCGTTTACGGGATGCCGGCGACTTCAGCGACACACGCACAGTTTCTCTGGAAATCCAGGATTCAACCCAGCAACCTTGAACTAGGCCCTTTGTCTCCTTCCTCTCCCTGAGCTCTGACACTTATTCAGATAAAAATAAAAACCTCTAATATTAGAGGGACACGCGTCTCCTGCAGTGCATGTCACGCTGCTATTTACAATAATGACAAACTAAGACTTTTAGGTGTTTAAAAGTATAAAGCGGTTCTCCACAGCGACTGTATAGAGACAGGAAAGACCGGAGTGCCAGCGTGACTTTGGTGAATCCAAAAGGAATCGCTTAAAAAAAACACAAGTCACACAATAACACAGACTAAGTGACCGGTGGAGGCGGCGATAAACCAGAGCTCCTGTGTTCTGAGAGGTCAAATCACTGTGTTGGGGAGTCTGGTGGCCTTGAAGAGAGCAGCAATCACAGCTTAACGGAGGTGAAAGTAATCTAAATATATAACGTTTACTCAATCTTATGAAGTTGTGTCTAAAATACGTCCACAGAATAACGCTACTTTGCTCTTGTGCTGGTTCTAGTAGTAAAAGACTGACTCTAAAGAAGAGCCTCATACAACCGCACTGCTGATCATCCAGAGTAATAAGTTAATATTGCACACTGGTGCCTTCAATGGCAACAACTAATGAAAATAAATACTAGGGCTGGGCAGATAACGCCTTCATTTTTGCGTTAATATGGAAATCATTTAACGGCGTTAACTATATGTTTTTTTTTAAATTTATTTTTTATTTTTTGCATCGGGAGGGGCTTATCGCTTTAAATCTCTCCAGACGGCGTAGTTCAGACCTGGCGTCTTACGGCTCTCCCAGTCCGGCCTGCGTGAGGTCAATCAAAAAGGAAAAGTAAATAAATGAGATAAACGCCATGAACGTATTACGGCGACACTGCTTTTACTTTGAAGGCAATTTATGTAGCTGTGCACGCGCTTCCGTAGCCTCACTGACAAGCAGTGTTGACGAATTGAGCCTGACGTGAAAGCACGTATTGTTATGTGGCTTCTGTTCTCAATGAGCAGCAGTGCTGCCGCGAGCCGCTTCACACGCGCTCACAAACGGTCAAATACACCACATGTATGTGTCCCGGCAGCCTCCGCGTCCAGATTGAAAGTTAATCACGAATGCGCAAAAAGCTCCTGACCCCGCGGTCTGATCCAGTATGCAGACCGCCTTAAAGCAGCATCACTTCTGGATCTTTACAAAGAGGAGAACTTTCCTCACATCGCAAGATGTTCAGTGAACTTATTCAAATCAACACAGATTGGACTTTTCTCACTGAGGAGGAAAAACTGAACTGAAAACATGAAAAGCACTTATTGCTTTTGTATAAAGTGAATCAATTGCTGGTCTTAAACGTCTTTAAAAAGGTAAGCAACACACTGAACATGGACCGAAGAAGGAGTGGCTTGTCCCTCACAGGGACACTTACAACTGAACAGTACCTGTTCAGAGAAAAAAGGAAAGATTTAATATACTATATATGTTAAGTTACTGTTGCTCCAGAGAGCCTGTTACATTGTTCTGATAACATTACTTTACAATAAAATTGTGCAATACACTAGTTGTTACTTCATTATTGAATTTGGCGCATAATGCGATTAATTTCACAAAAATCATACGATTAATCAGTTAATTTTTTTCAACTTTGCCCAGCCCTATAAAATACATTTAAGGCCCGTCCACCTGAGCCTGTGATCGTCGCCAGTAGCAGAAACCACAAGGAGCTGCTGTTGAGGAGACAGTTTGGATTTCTATATTTGGGTTCCCATCTCCTGCTCGGTATTAATGTTGAGACGGTTTCGTAAGCGGTTAAAAAAAATGTCATCGTCACTTTAAAATCCAATCGTTGGCGTGAGTGTGAACACGATGAACAGGAAAAGAGATACGCCGCTCGGTCTCCGAGTCGACTGATCACATCTAATACAGCTGTGTTTCTTTTCCTTCAGAGCGCGGTGCAGCTCTTTGAGCGTCCGTCCTCCTTCCCTCGTGCGACACTCACTGATAGCAGAGATATCCGATGATGAGCTGCGGTATGTTCAGCTGACCTATGACCTTCAGAGCTCCGGTGCCCAGCATCCTCCTCACTGCCAACCTGCTGAGCTGCTGCAGATTCATGGGGTTAGCTGGGGAGAGGAAGGAGAAACAAGTCTGAGACTTCCTGGAAGTGAAACGTGATCCTTGCTCGCCATCTGCTGGAGCAACGGCGACACTACGGCGCTGTGCAGGATTACCTGCGACTACACAACAAGGTGTAGATTTTCCACGCACCCCGACTTACTCTGATAGAACTGCAGGCAGGTTGCAGAGGGCGAGCCCAGCGTGGTGAAGTCCACAGGTCTCTTGTTGTGCTGATCCCTGGCGTAGACGTTGGCCCCGAACTCCACCAGCGTCTCCACCATCTCCACGTGCATGCTTTTAGCAGCGTGGTGCAGCGGAGTCTCGTGCAGCCTGGCGGCATTCACCTTCGCACCTAGAAAGAGGAAAAGAACATTCATGTCAGTTCTTGAAGGGTAAGGCTGGTGATATTTTATATTTTTGTTATTGTGAACATAAACTCATGAAAAGACTAAAAATGTGCTCCAAACTTTCTACCATTGGTTCCTGTTGAAGACATAAAGCTTAAAAAATGGGTCACAATATAGATTCCTTTTTTTTATGTACCCATCACTTTTTAGTTTTAAACAATAGTTACTCAAACAGGAAGAAAAAGTGCAATTATTGAGGACTATTTTCAGCTGCGGATTAATCCACATATGGTGCTGTGGTGAGTATTCATAGCAGCTGGATGGTGTTTGTGAGATTCAGGCAAAATAAACTACAATGTGTTCACGGTTGATAATGACTTGTTCGGTATGATTGATATTTAAAAAAAAGTTAATTATCATGGAATAATAATGTTAATTAGATTGTTTTTGGCTTTTTTTTTTTTACATCAGAGTCGGTGGTGTTTGGCAACTGATGCTCAAATCTCAGTTGTCCAAATAAAAAAGGTAATTACTTGGCATATCTCATTAACATTTCAACTCACGGCATGTCTCATTTTACAGTATACTGCGCAAACTGAAAATATTGGTAACATGGAAGGTCTAAACTTTTTAAAAAAACATGCAAAACTGCAGGAAACAAGACGTTAATATGAAGGAAGGCAAACTCCCCCAGTCTTTGCACTGATGCTCACCTGCGTTGAGCAGCTCTTTCACACACTCTGTGTGTTTGTTGGCACAAGCCGCGTGCAGCGGGGTCCCGTAGTAAAGGTCGTACGCCTCCAGACGAGCGCCCGAGGCGATCAGGAGCTTCACACAGTCAGCGTTTCCTGGAAAAAGACATTTGTCGCGAGCTCAGTTTGTTTGTAAAGCTCTACATGAGGCGTAACTTGCTCTCACAGAAGCCTGGAAGGCGTGCGGCGTGAGCCGAGGGCCCTCACCTCCCATGCAGGCCTCGTGGAGGGGCGAGGCCGTGCGGGAAGTGAGGGCGGGGTCGGCCTTGGCGCCGTGATCCAGCAAGAGCCGGACGCACTCCAGACTGCCGGCCGAACAGGCGTCGCACAGCGGGGTGCTCCCGTCTACGTTCCTCGCATCCACCTGAGATGCATTATGGGAGACGGGATTTTACACACGGAGGCACTTCAACCTCTTCTAACTTTTCCTTTCCTCGTTCACTCCCCCTTTTTGTTGTTTTTGTCCTTTTCTTTTCCCGCTATTTTGAATAGATGAAATGTGAAGATATAAAATGTGTGATACAATCTACTGATGACATTTACACATATAGGCGAGCCGTTTTCTTTTCAGGTCGCCGTGATGAGGCTCACCTGGGCTCCAGCGTCCAGCAGCAGCTGTGCACACTGGGCCTGCCCACGGATGCAGGCCTCGTGCAGCGGCGTGATGGAGTCCACCGCCACGATGTTGACCGAGGCGCCGCTTTTGATGAGGTGCTCCAGCTGTGAAGTCTGGCCGAGCGCCGCCGCCTTGTGCACCTCCGTTCTCTCCGACCAGCAGCCTGAGCAGAGTTTGTTGTTTGTATTGTAACGGACTGAGTGACATGTGATGTTAACCTGTTCAGTTATGAGAGTTATTGTGTTAACAGGAAGAAGTTGTTCTAGATAAGAAGATTGGTTATTGCAATCACTGAATTCAGTGAAGGTCTCATGACCTGTGTAGCTGTGAAACCTGTCAATCATCTTTGCTACCTATGGGGGTGGGTGGGACACAGGAAGGTGCCTGTGATTGGCAGAGCAGTGAGGTGGGACTGTGTTCCTAGCTTGTGAGTTAGTCTATGACCGGAAGCAGTGTGACGCACGTTACCAGAACGTTTAACGGTTTTGGTGTAGGCACCGCCCACAGTAGCCTGTGTACTGTCCCCGAATAAAACACCGTAAGCAAGATGACGTCTCGTAGCTTCCTGACCAGCTGTCCACGCGCATCCCCTGCAGTTAACACGAGCGTCAAAAGGTCCCAGCCAAGAAGCTCCAATTACTTGACATGTAAGACATGTTGTTGGCAGCTTGCCACAAACGCGCTGTCGCTTGCTAGCACGTTAGCAGTATATAGTTAGCATCCCGCTGACAGCCGAACCGGGTCAAGACCCGATAAAGCGATATTCTCACCGGCCATGTTGTCTTTATTTCATACTCACCGATATCGCCAAAGAAATACGGACGAGCGTTTTCAATTTCCATCCTGTGTTTGTTTCCCTCCCGGCGAAATGAACACCGTTTAAGCAGATATGAGATGACACGAGATGTTTGTAAACAGCCGCGTCTTGATATGTTTACGTGCGGCGGCAGTCACGTGACAGAGCCGGAACTCGAAAGGTATGCTGGGATTAGGAGTTTTTACACAAAATAGACTATTTTTAGGATATTAGAAAAAATAACACATTTATTCAAAGTCAGAATAAATAATGCAACACAATACATAGTTCGACATCAATCCTTAGTCACATGACATGCAAGTAATACGGTGCTTATCTAATATTTTAATTAATATAATAAATATTATTAATAATAATTATTATTTATATTAAGCAGATGTCCCCAAAATCCAACACCAGTCTCCGATACATGCCTAAAGTCTCTTTGCAGCAATGTAGGATGATCACGATACTGGAGGTAGCTGTGGATGCTGTGGGCTCTTACCCAGTCATCATGGCCATCTTTCTTCCTCTGTGGACTTTGGCTTAGTTCTGACCAGTTTTCTAACACATTACACAAGTGCAATCAGTTTCTCAATGACATCTAAAATGTATATGACAAATCATTAAAAAAGACAAACCTGAGGTAATGATCAGTCTGCAAAGCATTTCTTTCCTCAACTGAATGACTGAATGACAGCTCATCACTCACCTCCGGTCATGACCTCTCTGGGTGGTGACTGAGAGAACGAGGTCGTGGATACAAGCGGCCGAAATGAGTTTCCTCCAGGAGGCCGGGCTCCAGCCTTAGAGCTACTCCTGTGATACTCCAGATATTGTATTGTGTTGTACGTACATCTTACATTGTAATGTACATATTATCTTACGTTTGATGGTATTGTACATGCAGCTTAAATTGTGTTGTATTTTATTGAACTGTACATACATCTTACATTTTTCCCTAAACTAAGTGTCAACTTGTCTCGAGTCATTTGTGTTTAAAACACGATTATTACATTTACAGATGCTTCTCTGTCATTTAAAGATGAATTACATGAATTACAATAAAATCAAACCCTTTTAGGCCGGAGCATGAAGAGCCTGTCAGCATCGTTTCCATCATATTAACGTCACTCTTCAATAACTTAAAATTCAGAAAGAATCCTTTTGGTATAAAAATGAATCAAAGTAAAATCAGCCAAAGTGAACCTTCATGTGCAGAGTGTTGATAAACGGTTCCTCATACAGATGCATTGCTGGTTTCTAATACAACTGCATATTTTGCTACATCTTAATGATTATATTGACTGCAATGGATTTATGTATTTTACTTGTTTTGATTTAATTATTTATGGTAAGGAAATTATAGCTCGATGCTATGTGAATGAAATTGAAATCTCAGCAACACAATGTGTGCAGATTTAAAAAGGTTGTTTCAGTGTTGAGCCTACAAGCTAAAATATGAACAGGTGTGCTTAATGCTACAGCAAAAATATATATATATATATATATTTAGTGATGTTGCTGTCCCTGTCTGAGGCCATTGAACACACCATCAGACCAGACTCTAATGACAGAAGCAGTTGAGCTGCATTAAAGGAACTGAGGTCAACCGTGTGACCCCGCGAGTACATATATGTATAAAGCCCTGAGATTCTAGTCTTCATTGCAGCTACTGCTCCGTTGTAATCGCTGACTCATCAAGTGGACTTTTGAGTCTTTGGAGGCAGCGATGTAAAAGACAGAGGCTGATGGCTCCGCCCCTTTGCCACGCAGTCCACACAGTGAGCGAGCGTCAGCTTCCTTCACGATTATTAGTTGAAAAACAAATGCGATGATTTCAGCGTTCACCAAACATACGAGCATGTTCAATGCTTTGGATTCTGCGTCCACGCGTGTCAGAGTTGTGTCTTTGAAGCTGAGGCCTCACTCAGTAAACCGTTAGAAGTGTTTTTTGTTTTCGGTGAAATACTTAGGAAGGTAGCGGGCTGCTAATATTTGATTATCACAATAACCTGAAATGACTCATTAATAAACAACCAGTCCTTTTGTATTAAGTTGGTCTAACGTTCACCGGTGGTTCATCGTTCGCCTCCCCATCAGTAAAAAATTAATCTAGGTGTGTTTTGCTTGAGTTGCAATGTGAGGGGAAAAAAGTGATCACACACAGCTTTGGTTTTTGACAAACTTTGTTTTTACTTTGCAGTATAGAAATCATTTGAGCCCGAGATGTTGTGTTTTTTTCTCCCAAAGTTGTTCAAGACAGAAGATACCAAAAGGGCTCTCATCAATTCAATACTGCTGCAGTACACATTTTGGTCCTTCTTAAGCAATTAGTCAACCACACGGCCCACCAATCTGCTGTTAAAGCTCAGCTCTTCCATCACATTGCATGATACAGGAACAGGAACTCATAGATCTCTGATGCATTATAGTAACTAGTCGCCCTTGTGTGGCTCGGTTTATAGGATGCATCTGGCAGCGCCGGAAAGGGGTTGAAAGAAGAAGAAAAAAAAACATTGACATAGAAATATCACGCCCACACACCCTTTACCCACGCTGGCGGCTGACGGCGGTCTGCTGCTGCCTGAATGTGCTCGGAGGAACACTCCGCTGCTCGCATGATTTAACTTAAGACGCACAAAGCCAATCCTCTTCTCTCTCACCCTGACATGAAAGAATACTTGCAAAGACCAATAACTGATGTATAGATATTATTTATCTTACAAACGCCTTTTATACAATGACAGAACAATTGGACAACCCACCCCACTGACACAGATACCCACTTTGTAAGATCGTTTTATGAATTATCACTTGATTTGGCATCTTTGGACTATGCATCATGTCGACATGACGCGGCAGAAGAATGTAGAGTATTACTGTATAATCGGCATAACCATTGTTTAGTGCGACATCCATCTGAGTGTGGGTTTAAAACACATAGCTCCCTCCCTGAACCCGGTCCAACAACACTATATCATACTCTATATCATGAACTTCCTCCATGGGCAAACCAGATGACCAGCCAGCCCACTGGGGTGTACATTTTTGTGTAGGTTTTTTTTTTTATACTATTTTTTGTAAGATTTCAGTCGGCGTCGTCTGTAATAATCAGGATTGTAGCGGTCGCCTCGCCTCTAGTCGCAGGCGTCGCCGAAGGTGTCCTGCTTCTTGCGCTCCATCTCGGCAAAGTCAAAGTCTGAGCCCGTCATCCTCCGGTAGATGTCCTTAATGTCGTCGCAGGTGGTCTCGAAGTGAGTTGTGGCGTCGTAGGTGCGGGAGATGAAGACCTAGGGGAAAAGTAAAGTAATTCTTCTTTATTAAAGAGCAACTGATTTTTGTTTTTCAGGAAGTGTTTCCTGTGCTGACGCGCAACTTTCTGCTCAAACAGGCCACAAAAAAATCGTGCAAAACTGGCATATTCTTACACAACAGCAAGTCATCACTACTTAGATATTCATTTAAATTGTTTACCAGGAAACGGCACAACAGTTTTATTCTGAAGTTGCAATATTAACATTATACACAGCTGACAACATCTAAAAACCAATGCGGTGGACAGGTAGGTTGAAGGGGCAGGACGTCTTACATACTGATGAGGTCAATGTCTGAGCAGGTGGACAACAGATGATGTTCACCGTTAACCGCGCCACAAACAAGTAAACACAAGGTAGAGAGAAAAAAGACCCCACCTGGCTATCGGTGCCCATGTCAGTAGGGGCAAACTGGTCACTAATGCTGACGAATTTCTGCTCGATGGGATTCAGCAGGTCCAGGGCCGGCTTGATCTCTTTCTCTGGGTCGCTCGTCTCCACCGTGGTGCTGATGATGGCGATGTATTTGCCCTGAGCGGCCACGTTGTGAGCAGAGGAGATCATACAAACATAGATGTCTGGAAAACGAAGAAATGACGATAGTTAATGACTGCTGGTGGGTGAGTTACAAAAAATGAGTCAATGAGCTGTTGTTACACAATACGAAGGAAATGATTTAATGATTTAACATAAATGTCTGTTGAAACTAGTATACATCCACTGCCCGTGTGCGCTCACCATGCTTCCTTTGGACCTGATTTTGGGGGATGATGATCTGGCAAGAGTTGATGTCGCCAGTGTTGGCGACCGGGTGACTCATGATGCAGATGACTCTGATCACCTGACCCACTTTGTTGGCGCTACTCATGGCATAGCTGGGGTCGCAGATCAGCTGCTTGCACCTGGCGATCTATGTTGGGGCAAAAACGGTCAAAAGGTCAGAGGTCGTGGGAGAGTTTTAATCCTGTAGACGGTCACACGAAACGCAACCGGAGAGCGAGCTGCTCACCTCGCCCTCGGACTTGACTCCCACCACCTTCCCGTTCTCCATCACGATCTCGTCGATGGGCTTGTTCAACATGTACGTCCCGCCGTAGATGGCGCTCAGCCTAGAATGGAAGAAAAGTGTGAGATGTTGCTTCCATATATTTCCTCCCTAACTCAATAACCCCATATCTCTGCTTCAAGGGTCAGAGATGAGAGATTTAGAGGTTTAGTCAGTTATTGGTCGGGAGCCTCAAAGGTAGGAACCTCCTTTTAATCAAGAGGTATCCCCTCTTTGTCATTATGGAAAGACTGTTATTGTTGAATTGACGGGCATTATAGGACTCAGTAGTGTAAAAAACAGACAATGACAAAATCACTGTGGGAGTTTGATACAAAAGATACTTGATGGCTCACAGGTGAGTTCCTAACTTTTAAAAAGAAGTCTATTTTTTTTTCGGGGCCAAGTCAACAAAACACATTACAATAACTTCCTTTGCATGTTTTGGTCGTAGACAACTGGAATTTTCAGAGACTGCGCCAAGCATTTAAAAGTCATTTTTACTTGTGGTGGTGAATAATGCGAGACATACAAATAGTTCCCGAGTGTGTCAAAGGGAGAGTCCCCTACCTGGCGAACCCTTGTGGCAGTTCCCCCAGGCCGTACAAGGGGTAGAGGTACGGGCTCTTGCCATATCTGGCCAGAGACTCACTGTAAAGCTTGATCCTGTTTATCGTCTCAATGCAGGGTTGATCCAGGTATCTGAGTGGAGATAACAAACTAATTAAAACGGTGCAAGGGTATCACAATCACTTGCAATTAGTTTTATTGTAAAAAAAAAAAAAACATTTATCAAACAACTGGAGAGTACTGACTCGTCTGTGCGGTAGAGGGCGAGGGAGTGGCCGGTGAAGTCAATGACCTCCTGGCCTAGATTAAACTTAACGAAAATGTCCCTCATGGTAGTCTTTTGGGGGTCCACGCCCATCATGCTTTTGGGGTTGCTCTCATCGAAGTTGGAAACGAACTGAAGGAAGTTCTTGAAGCGCCGTTTCTCAAACAACCCCATCAGACCTTTACAGAGGTAGAGAGTTTAGACTGAATGGGCCTGTATCGAAAGTGAGTTAAGAGCAAGTTTTACATCAACCAGCAGCTGAGAGTCTTATGGGTTAGACCGAAACAACCGTATCAACGAGTCATACAAAGATTCTTCTGGAGAAAGGCACACATGCAGCATATAAAATCTAAAACATTTTCTTGACGGTTTTCACGCTGTCTTCACATATTATCCCCGTTCAGTCGATTGCCACAGCGTTCCTAAATAACTTACTTGATGACAGAGCCTCTGTCTCAGTAGAGGGGACTTTATGGATTTTGCCCCCCTTGTACACAAAGCTGCCCTCGATCACTTTGAAATCCAGGTACTGGGTCACCTTTGTGATGAGCAGCATGCGCACCAGCTGACCTGAGGGAAGGAGATGCAAACATCAGCAGCAGGCTTAGCTATTAGCAGCAGACTAAGCGATTAGCAACATCTTCTCTCCATTTCTGAAACACTTTGCCAATATTGTAGCTAGCTAGAGCCTCAAATCACAGTATGTCATCTCACTATAAAGGTCCGCAGGTTTGCAAAGAAATCACTTCGTTACTCTGTAAAGGCCGATATGCCAATGCACATCTAGCGGGAGGGGCTTACAGACAGAGATGCAGACTGAGGGCGTTTTTTCCAGAAGACTGACTACACTGGGCCTCCACTTGAGTTACAACATGCTAAAGGGTTACTATGGATATTAAATTATATTTAATATATATTTCAACTATGACACAGAGAGCAGACCAACAACAAGTTAAAGCTCACACCTTTGCTGAGAAAACATTCAAACAGAAGAGTTATCCAAGTATTACCATTGGCCATGAGGAACTTGGGGATGAGATCCACGTTCCAATCCCGGCCTTTTCCCATGGAATCAGCAGGTTTGCCCGGAAGCCCGAAGCGCTTATAGAGCTGCAGGGAGACACAGAACCAGACTTTACTCACAAGCTACAGCCAATAACTCACAATTACACTGGAGGTGCATTCCAGGAGGCAAGGACAGCATTAAAATGTCACAAATCAAAGTCTGTTTACAGGTCTTGAATCCTCACAGTTTATTTTATTTGTGTGCCTTTTGGCGTTTCTGAGAATAATGCAGCTCACAGCACAGAGTATAAACGCCTCTGTTCATGCTACGAGCTCGTGCTACGGAGCCACGCACCAATAATAAACCAAGGTTCACTCACACCGCTAACAACAACACAGACAATTTTGGCAGCAAATAACCCCGTCTGAGCAGCCACCTTCATACTGGTTGCAGACCTCATTTCTTTAGCTCTTCCCAAATGTCTGCTTTAAGATCCCAAATGACTCCCTCCTCTTGCCTCCCCACCCCCAGTCCTGGATTCACCTCACTGGCTCCATGTTTGTTTTAAAATTGAGTTTAAGATTTTACTGATCACTTTCAGCACATATGAATCTGACCCCAAAATATATAAAAGGAAATGTTGACCCCTTAGGAGCTCAGGTTCTGGCTGTTCCAGTTGAGGCTGAAAACTAAAGGTGACCGTACTTTTGCCATCAGGACCCCTCGGCTTGACTTTCCTTGCTGCTTTGTCTGTCAAAGCACTTTGTAAACAGTTCTTAAAGCTGCTATATAACTAGTTATTGTTATGTAAATATCTTTGATGTTTATGTATTCCAATTCCAGAGGTCTGCAGTTCTGGTCCTCATTCTTAACATTTCAAAACAATCTTGTGTGTCACAAAGCCGAGCCAGAAGCATCACAGATCAACTTACATCTTCAAGAGGCGTGATGGAGGCACTCTCAGCTCCGTAGTAGGCGTTGCGGTCCATGTGCAGAACCTTCTTCCCCTTCACTGACATGATTCCTGATAAAATGCATTCCTGTTGGGAGAAATACAAAAATATATATATAATTAGACTAGCACCAATAGGACGCTGATTGTGATGATAAAGCATCAGCAGCATCGGAACAGAGATTGTTAGTGCTTCAATGATCCATCCCACATTAACCACTTTAATAATAAAGAGTGACGGATAGGCTGTAAAACATGAATAATAATAAATAAATAACATAAATGTTAAAGACTGCTTTAGACACAAAAGACTGAAGGAACAATGCATTTGCCAATTTGCAAGTTTAACAGAATTACAATTAAAAGAGTGTCCAAGAATTCAGTTCTGCCACACCCAGGACTAACATAATGTCTGGCATGCGGCTGCGGAGCTGGGCGGATGATTATAGCCTTCACATGGCTTAAGTCTCAGAGCTTTGGGTATGAGAAGGAGAAATGTGCATGTTGACCAGAGACTGGAATTCACATAGACCACAGGCCATAATGCGATTACTGTGTGCATCATGTGACTGCGTGGACTTTACTCTAAAAGTTGTTTTATTGAGTGACTGCCGTGCATGGTATAACCCATTTCTCACATGACTAATAAAAAAACATCAATGCCTCATAGCTTTTACTAGGTGATGTCACCTTTGCACGCTCAGTGTGGAGACCATGGCCTGAAATGACACAGGAAGTATCAGAGTTCATTCCATTTAATTCTTTCAGAAGAGACCGATTTCTGTTTGTCAACCACGAAGCAAACACATTTTTTGTAAGACTTAGTTTTTTTTCCCCAGCAAGATAAAGCACCACAAATTACAAACTACTTTTATGTCTTCTGAAGCATGAATGCAATCGGCTTTAAAATCAGAAGAACATTGGAACATCGTCCTTCAGATGGTCTGCCTCCATCCAGTTACGATACAGCGAAGCCGGCAGAGCAACCTTCCCACAATAAACTCCACCGGCCCTAACTAAAGAGGGTGTATGGAATTTTGTTTTACTGGCGCTGTTTTGTTGCTATCAAAACCGAACGCACTGAAACATTTAATCGCCCCTTCGTAACCGCAATGACTTGCATCCTGCCACATCCAAGCAAGCTTTCTGCATAGGTGCTCTCCCAAAATAACCCATGAGCCAGTGAAACCCGATCGCCTCTGTAAAACATCTGGGTTTTCATCTATTGTCTAAACTTGCAATCCAGTCGACTTGAAGGACATGAAATCAGTCGACACGTAAATCTCTGGGTAAGACGGTCATCGTCACTCTTTTCGGGCGACATGTGACTGAAGCCGATCTTCAGCTGCTTATATGAATACAGGCTTTGACACATAGCCGGAGGCAGCGGAGTCATCACTACGTCAGCCAGCTGGTAGGGGCCATGCTGACGGCGAGGAAAAGACACACTGATCCAGTGTACAGTCAGGCAGAAGCAGAAAATTGAGCCAGTATGGAACCCATTGTGACCAAAGACTAAACGCTCAGTTCAGTTCAACACATTAGAGCCATAAAAATCAGAGCGTGTGAGAGGCAGCAAAGTCCAAAGACAAGAGCTGGATATGTCTACGCGGTTCAAAACGATACTAACACATGACAGGAACTTACAATCACGGCAGGACTATACTTCCTTTCAGTTTATGACACAGAAGTCACAAGAACCTGTTGGACTTTGTTTTGACATCCGTTAAGATAGACAGCAGAATAAAGTTTTACATGCAAAACATGTGACAAGCCTATAAAAGCAGATGGGAAGGTGGCTTAAGCGCAAATTGGAGATTTAGGACAATCATTTTCCAGCCAAATTTGGTGAACATTAACTTACAGTAGTAATGCAAATGTTTATGTGCTTTTGTACAGTTTAATTGTTTCGTAACTTTGACACAAGTTTACCTCCTTTATTCTTTATATATATATATAATCGAGTGAATGCACGCATTGTGTCTATTTCCTCTTCTTTTAATACCCTTTTCTCCTTTCGATGGGAACAAAGATAGAAACTGTAAGAATGCAAAAGCCATTTAGTACTGTTAATCATTTTTTACTGATACTATATTTTTATCTTAAACTTTAGGGCTGTAACTAACAAACTTTTTTTGGTGTGTGTGTGTGTGTGTGTGTGTATGTATGTATGTATGTATGTATGTATGTATGTATGTATGTATGTATGTATGTATGTATATATATATATATATATATATATATATATATTCTGATAAATTGCTGTTTGAAGACAAAAAAAATTAAAGTTGGAATGTTGTGCATCATTGCTTGACAACTGTCTTCATGATTGATTAATTATTAAAATAGTTTTTAATGGAGAATGCTACAGTACTATTGTTAGTTTTTTCTAAGTTAAATATGAATACATTACTAATTTTTCCCTCACAACCACTAGTGATTTTGCAGTGCATGTTGGCTTTTGCAGTCAGCTTCAAAAATCATAAAAGTAATGCTAATTGGTGAATACCAAATATAAAAAAAACACAAAAATGTGTCTTTCCCACAAAGCTTATTTATGTTCTGAAACCCAATAGAACAATCCCATCGGCTTTTTGCGGAGTGAACCAGTGCAATGCTAACTTCTGGGGTGGCCCAACAAAAACATGCCATTCATGCATCACTCCATTTATCATGTAACTAATGCATGCCATCACTGCTGTCTCTGTGCTCTACCCACAACCACTAAAACACCGCCCTGTTCGCCGCTCTCCTCTTCAGGCAACTAGTTGCTTGGGCATCACAATGTGACCAGACTGCATTCAGGTGCAGTTTGATATTGTTTGCCAAGCCACTCCCATCATGTGTCATTAGTAGTGGACAGATGGGGACACCCGATCCCCCAGTTTCATAACCCAATTAATATAAAAAGGCACCATTGGTGGCAGAAAATATTCTATTGAAGAGTACAAAACTAGTGCATACTGTTGCATTACTGGTCTATATATTATTAGAGCTCAGTGTAACCTGTTGAATTATTATTCACAGTAGGGCTAATGTTAGTGTGTAACATTAAATGAAAATCTGTCAGATACAGAAGTGAAGTCACTTATTTAACGGAACTAAAACGCAACGAGGTTTCCATGCAGCAGTCTGCAGGGCTTTTTAGGCTGGTGGTCAGTCTAGCGCTCAAAATACTAGCAATGTACTTTCATTTCCTCAGTCTTGGTGGAACCACACCCAAATGTCAGCTAAATCAACACACCATTACAACTCAAGGGTGTGTGATGTCATGATAAAATATCAATTTGTAGAACCTCAACAAATCTGTGTTCATGATATCAAAATCAAAACTGCGTACTTTGGCTCTCGAGAAGAAAAAAAAGTCCAGAAACTGCTATAAGAGTCAACAGGAAGTTGCCAACTGGCATCACGGTGCTTGCATGGCAGTCATGCCCCAGAACACCGGAAGTCCCAGGAATGCGGATGTAGAAGCCGTTGTTATGAATGGAACAAAGCAGCGTTTGACTTTTATTTTCACATCACTTTCAGATGGTCAATCCAGATGCCACGTTCTTTAGAAAATATTAAGTGTATTGGAATGAGATGAGATTAAGATGCAAGTCAGGAGGGCTTTAGTACCATAAGGTCAATGCTGACAAGTTTATAATCCGGGTAAACAGCCGCTACACAAGAGGAACCGCTCATGACCTGCCAGCTCACATCCTCAGCTTTATTTTAGTATGCAAATTAAAACGACACAAGGAGTCTTCGTTATTTTACAGGTTAAATTAGTTCCCGACTGACAGTAACAGTCCACAGTAATCCTGTGACATCGGATAAGCAGTATGGTCTTTCACAAAACGTCCCCCCATTAGAGAGACGAGGCTTCGCTCACTTTGCGACGGTTATTAAGATTCATTGATCTTACTCGTCCGCCTGTTGAGTGCATCGCATAACAGGAACTCAAGGACGGCTTAGTGAGTGAGCTTCTTAACGTTTTGTTTAATACTTCCATAAGTGGCTGGCTGGAACAAAATAACACGGAGACCGGGATAACGTCAACAATCGGGTTGACAGGCAGATTAGTCGGTGAAGCTGACACGTCGTTATTCTGTTGTTAGCAGGCTAGTTAGTTAGCTTAGTTTGGCTCGGCTAACGTTAGCGGACTAATCATCTTATCTTGACCGAAAGTCTGGCGGCCAAATAACCGGTTCATTCACCGCGGTCTCTACACCGACACAGTCCCCGGAACAACGCTGCTACAAAGCCACCGCAATCGCGTGAGAGTTTGAACGTATCCGCAGTACACTAACGTTAAGGTACCGTTAATCTGTCCAGACTCCGATAGCATGTGCAGCTAACCTGGTGCTAACAGTTCCTGTTAGCTATTAGGTAGTCGCTCACTCTTAGCGGCTAAGATAGCTACTTAGCGCTAGCGCCGCTGATTAGGCCTCGTTAGTTCAAAGCGCTAACTGCGTCGGTAACAGGTTGAACATTATTTCCACGCTGCAAAATGCGTCGTTGTATTCCTTCTCACCGTAAGCCCGGTGCCCAGGACGATAACGTCGTATTCTTCATTCATTTTTCCAAGTCTTCACTACTCCGCTACTGAATTTCGGGAAAGAAGAAAATGGAGATCTGCGGGGCTGGAAATGAGAAAGGGGCTGCGGTTCAGCGTCAGGCGCCTCTGGGGGGGCGGGGCTTCTCAGCTGTCAATCACTTGGAACACGAGAGTGGCGCAAAAGTGTCCATGTGAAAAAACAATGTCTCCGAAACCGAGAGACGCAAGAGGACAGGCAGACAAAATACCAAGATAGACCAGCCACGTGACATGTTATAATAATTATAATGTCTTCAGTTGTCAGCATTAGCCTCGTGTGGTGTGCGCCGTACATATCTTAAGAATCCGGTTATGCATTTATAATATTTAACACTTTGTCTTGCTTTGGTAAATCAGTCAACTTTCTTAATATACCATTTTATAATTATTCAATTGTTCTGCTTTCTAACCACATAACCAAAAACAACAAGTGCTAATGTATGTTATGTATTGTTCTCTACAGTTCCTTATGTTGAATTCACAGTCACGCTCATTCAATTAAGTTTGACCTATTTTTTTAAATGTCAATTTTCGGGAGGAACCCATCACCAGCACCAGTGTAACGATCTGTAAATGATTGTTTATCTGTTTGAGGTGCCAGAGAGGCATACATTTATGGTTGACACAGCTGTTGAGCAAACCCGGGTAATGCTGTGACATTAATACTCACCTCAACCAGGTGACTCAACTCGGGAGGCAACAACTACATGCAATACATTTTCCTTAAACACATTTACATGAATACACTAGTTCTGGTTGAAAAAATGATGATAGCACAACTATCAGAGATGGTTGGTAATGTTTAAAGCTCAGGTTTTGTTTTGTGAGAACTGCACATTGTTCTCTAAACAAGATACTTGCTCCTGTGTGGCGGAGAGGCCGGCCTCTTGGCACAAACATCCTTGTGGCCTTTTGAAGTTATATTTTATCTCATTCAAGTCACTACGAGTGAAAGTCAGACCCGATTTAAATATATGACACTAAAGCAAGACTTTAATCCAAGTCAATGAGATTGAGGTCCCAAATTCTGTCACTCAACAATACACTCCACCACACGGTACAAGTTGAGGTTTATTCCACCATAAATTGATTGACTTTAATCACATTAAAGATTTCAGGTTCAAATCTGGGCCGTTTGTCACAAATGTGATGTCACGGTGAGTCTGGTTGGCCGCGTTCAAACACTCGCACGACGTCTGGTTTCCTGGCGTACTGCCTCGCTGTCGCGCCACACGCGTCCTCGGAGTCTTGGAGTCCCAGCTGCAGAAGAGTCCTGGCGGCGTCGGCGTGCTGCCCGATGCCGGCCATGTGAAGGGCTGCAGGAGAGAGGAGAGCACCGGGTGACTTATGACCCTGCAGCATGGGATTCATTTTCAAAACCCTCACATTTGATGTAGATCCCTATTTGCTGTTACTCTTGTGATCTCCTCTTGAACTACTCCACATAATAATTACACATCGTTTGATAGCCTTTATTTATTTATGTTACTTGTATTTATTACAAATAATAAGTGGTAACGCAGCTGGGAGCGCTAACTACTTCAAAAGTGTTTTCTCGCTGGTGCGTCCACGTTCTGTTGGAAGGTTTCTACATCAAAACCTGGAGGATATTTATTTTCAAAGTCTATTAACTAAATGTTTCCACTGGATTACATTTAGGGACAACGCAGCACTTGAATAAAATGCTCTTGAGCCGCCTGTTTATCTAATATCGTCATTATTGCTTAAATAAACTGTGTAACCAGTAGTGAAAAGTTCATGTTATCACCACTGTATCCTCAAAATGATATAAAGCAGATTAGCAGAGCTTGACTGGTAAAGCCTGATTTAAAAATACTGAAGCGTGCTTTTCTCTAAATTTGAATTTTCATCGTTGGCTATTTAGTCTTGAATAGTAATATTATGAAGAGATACTTTAGACTTGAACATGAGTGTGATCCACTGCTTACCAGTTCTTCCCTTTTGGTCCCGAGCATGAAGATCTGCCCCCAGCTCCAGCAGAGTTTTTATAGTAGACGTGTGGCCCTCCTGAAAAACACACGTTGAAATGAGGAAGGAGAGCTTGTTCCCACACTGTACAAGGTTTGTTCATAGGTTTGTGAATATTGCCATATTGTAATCTTACTACCGGCACTATTGTGTACAAACGACATCTATGGCATCAGTTACAGAGATTGATATTTGACACACTTCTATCACATTGATGACTATTCAGAGCTATGACCTTCTTTTCCTTTAATTATAATAATGTTCACTGCTATTGACCCTTTTTAGTGTGTTACCACACATACACACACACACACAAACACACACGCACACACTCTCTAAGCAACTGCAGAAGTATCCCCTTAAAGTACAAGCCCCCCCTTAAGGTACAGTACCCTGGTTACTGCTCTAACCTTTGCGGCGTAATGCAGGGCCGTGAGCTGGACGCGGGTGGCCCTCTGATTCACGTCTACTTTTAAGTCCCGCACCAGGAACCGCAGCGCCTCCTCCTGGCCGGTGATGGCGACCTGGTGCAACGCCTGAACCCCGAGTACGTCAGCCGCTGTTGGAGACGCCTACAGGACAAGCCGCGTCGCGACGGTGCACATGAATACCTCTATTGCTGCAGAAGCCGAGGCGGTAATAAACTCAAAGTTGTTCTACCTGGTGTTTCTCCAGAAGCAGCCGGGCCACAGAAACATGTCCGTTCCTGACGGCATCCATGAAAGGAGTAACCCCACAGCTGTCAGTGCATCCCGGGGCGTAGCCACATCTGGAAGAGGGACTTAAGGTGAGGGTCAGTCAGACATGGATAGCTGTGAGCTGCAAATCACCTTAAAGCTCAAAAAGTACAGGGCTATATTTATCCCACATGTAAAATTAAAAGTGTGGACAAATTTTAGTGGCAAAGATAGTCTACCAACAGGGTCGTAACATCAGTCATCACATGTATATGATGCAGAGGAATGACCTTCAAGGGTGATTATTGACCTTAAAAGTAGTGATTTGAGTCCAGCGCAAGGTATGCTTTCACATCTACACTTTCAAATATAGCTGAAAGCTCCAAAATACTAAGTACATGTACCATACAGTTGTACTTTGTGTGTCACAGTTTTTGCACCCCCCGTCCCCCCTCATAGTGGTGATAATCAATATCTTCATTCAAAAAGCTGTTGCACGACTCCGCCGAACCAAGTCAAGTTGCAATTCACAACCAAGTCTGTCCAGAATGTGGTCCTTTTATCCTTTTTGGAAATGTGTGTGAAATCCTATAAATTCTTGAGTTACAGCCCAAAAAAGGTGATGTGTGAGGTTGAGTGCAGGTGGACGTTTGCTCCAAATTTGAACTTAAAAAGGTCACAGCGTTTCCAGAGAACTCATGTGACTTTCCATGCAATGTGTTTTAGTGGAAGTACAACATTCCAACCTACGTCTCCAGCAAGATCCTCACAACCTCCTCACGACCGTGCATCGCTGGAAGGTGGACAGAGAGAGTTCTGGTTATGAACTGAGGATGAACGCAAAAGGCTCCACACACAACAGGAACCAAAACAATGTTACTTGTGTAATCTTCAAGTGTGTGTGTGTGTGTGTGTGTGTGTGTGGTGACAACACAGCTTGGCCCCAGAGAACATCCGGCCTGTAGTCAGGCCATCCCATGATGAGATATCCGTGGGGACTGTGAGGATGCTTTATACCTGCAGTGTGCAGCGGAGTCCTGCGCGTCTTGCTCTCCGTATTCCAGACGTCCGGCGCGGCAGCAAGCAGGTGCTGGATGACCGGGGGGTCGCCCTCCCTGCAGGCGATGTGGAAGGAGTTCCAGCCGTCCTTGTTTTTCAGTGCGGGGTCGGCGCCGCGGCACAGCAGCTCCTGGACCACGGCGAGGTTCCTCCGAGTGCAGGCCATCATTAAGGGAGTCCTAAGAGAGAAGAGGCAACAGGTGAAATCAGTGTTGGGAGTCACAGGACAAGCTCACGTGACAATAAACAGTGAGAATCTTTTAAAGCCAGTTGTCAAAGAGATGAAGTAAACATATAGAATGAAACAAATATTATTATATCAGGGGGCAACATAATTGAATTGAATTACATTTGTAAATAGTTTAAGGTAAATTCAATCTGTGATTCTATTAAACTATTAGTCCAGACACCATGAAATAAACAGGACAATTTGATAATAAGATACCGATAAGAAAACACGGTAATCAATGGAGTACAAAAAAAAAATTCTCCTTCGAGCCGGATTTGAACCAGCGACCTAAGGATTTCAGCCTGATACCACTACAGTCCTCCGCTCTACCAACTGAGCTATCGAAGGGAGATGACGGACACAGCCCAACAGTTAGTTTTTAAAGCCAGAAGAGGGCGCTACACATGTTAAGGATGTAACGATGTACGCAGCTGCATACGTGAATACCCACCAATCTGCTTTCTTCAAACTGTCCACCTTGGCTCCTTCCCGGAGCAGATAGCTAACACAAGCCTGGTGGCTCATGGAAGCAGCTTCGTGCAGCGGCCTCTTGTAGTCGTTGTTGTACACCTCCACATCCATGCCTAGCTGCTTTATTAGATACTCCACAATGTCCAGGTGTCCCCGCCTGGCAGCGTAGTGCAGCAGGGTGTCCCCCGACCGACCAAAGTGTTTGCTGCTGACAGTCTGAACCGCCGCCGAGCCGCCTGAAGATATCAGTTCCTCCAGAGAGCTTAACTCTCCCTCCTGAGCGAGCTTCACGAGCAGCCTGCTCGTGTTTTCGTCCATGTTAGAGGCTGCAACATGAACACGAAGTGTCAAAATGACATGAAATAGTCAGATGGGCTTCTTGAATGGCATGCTGGAGAGCGCTGTTTACGTTGTTTTCGCAGAGTAGTAAAAAAATATTAAGTGGCCAACCATGACCTTACACTGTTAATATGTGTCCATCCATAAGGGAATACACAAGAGCAAGGCCAAACGGAGGTTATTATTATTGTTATCATGTAATTATTGTGTAAGTAATTAGAGCTAATACGTTTTTAAAGTCTGGCCATATTCGCTCACAGATATGATTTATACATTAAAAACATGAATTTAAGTTTTAAACTAAATAAAACTGGTCCGTTCTTGAGTAATACTTATATCTAATCATCATTTTAACATTCATTCATTCATGGTCAGCAAATATTCATAATATCCGCACGCCTAACAAATGTGAAGACTCAAGCTGTTGAAGAAGGAATAAACTTTAGTCGGCCCTTCCAGCGCAACGACACGCTGGCCTTTATGGGAAATGTAGTTTTTGGTGACGTAAGTGCGATTTGGCTCGCTAAACCCCTCCAACCTGTTTTAAATCAGTTATTTCTTCCAGGATATGACTTAAAATGTGATTTGACCAGTATTACGTTAATAAATAGCACATTAAGTACACGGCTCAGCCCACTGGTTAGAATACTTATTGTTTTTCTAACTTAGTGGTTAAGTGGGATCGGTAGCCTGGAACGAGATATTAAACAAATTAAAAAACTAACCACCAGGGCTCCCTTTGTTAAGCAGAAATCCCATTTCCAGTACCACTGCTGATTCCATGAATTGGGAAGAGCATGGCGAGGGAGTCTGGCTAAATGACAGCGAGGAATCCGGCCGCTGGTGAACAAGATGAGTCCCATCTGGAAGAAGAGAGAGAGAGAGAGAAAGAAAAAAGGAGGGAGAGAAGAAAAGTGGGATTGTTGGTGAGGGTGAGTCTCAGTCCTCAGAGGTTTTACAACATGGACAATGGACACCAAGGTTGAGGCTGACCACCTTCTTTATTTCTGGTACGTAGGCTGCATTTGTGACATTTTAAATGTGCTTGAAGTTGTGCTCGTGACTAATAAGTTACACACCAAACCAACGGGGACACACCTCCTCCATTTATCTCTGACTTCTCCACTGCATGTTCCTTAAATAATGCACTTTTTGCACGTATGTCTGTTGTATATTGGGAAGTATGATTTGTGCATGTTGTGCTGTGTATCCAAACGTATTGTGATTGTTATATAAGAGAACCTTATGTTCCTTCACACTAAAAAAAAGTCTATATTTGGAGAAAAAAAACGTGTCCAGTTAAATATTTTACTGCAATACTAAGTGTACTTTATTAAAAATTTATTTAAAAATACTAACATTTTTAAATAGTCATGTCATTGTTTCAATGCAATTCAATAGTTAGGGTTTGTATTGTATTTTTAACACTGTAGGAAGCATTAAGCTTCTTCCAATTCCCCCAAAATGATTCAACTACATTGCAAATCTATGGAAAATGGACATTGTGAGTGAATTTGAGTCCTGAAAAAAATAGCCACTTCACCGAGGTTTGGAATTTTTTGCAGTGGGATGACTTAAGTGGTATGGTTTGCACCCCCAACCCCCATGTCCCCCAAGAGTTTGCATGTAACTGTGCGTTTGGATTCCACACAGTTACAACCTCCGAAGCTGGAAAAATAACATGTGTGTGCTACAATTATGCAAAAACATTAACAATGTGCCCTTGAATGTCAGCAGAATGCATTGTCATTTAGAAAATCTTGAGTGGATATCAGCACGCAGGCCAGAGGCAGCGTGCTTGGCAGTTAAGTATCTGGAGCTAATCAGGCCCAGATGTTATAGGCTGCTCTAAACAGGGACAAACAAACCAGAAACAAATGCATGACCCAAACCACACGCCCTGTCCTCGTTCTGTGAGAGTCTGCAGGTCTCTGAGGAAGTGCTGAAACGTGAAAAGCATTCGCTACTGCAGGTGTGAAGCTGATGAGCAACTTTGAAGTGTGCGTTTCCTGCCGAACGTCTCACCGCTGCACGCCGGGCGCACAGATGAAGACTTACATGAGTTTATGATACAAAGAGGATGGAGAAAATAGAGAAAGGAAGGGAGTAAACAAAAGGAGGGTTTTTCCTTGAAGAAGCTTTGGTACCAGGAAGAAAGGAAGTGATGGCAGGATTTGACAAGCGTGTCCTCTGTCTCCTGGCTTTGGGCCTCAGAGGCTTTACTGCAGGTCCGGTCACTATGGCAGTTTGTAACAGTCACAGTCACACACACGTGTGCAAGACATGTGGCATTTCTGCTTGTGTGTTTATGTTCACATTTAACAGATTTCTCTTTGTGTTAAGTGTTCAATGGGACATCAACAATTCTTAATCAAAGCCAGCCATGTGAGGGCCCTGCAGTGGTTACACAAATCTTAAGATTGACAAAGATGTGTCCACAACGTTCTCCATGAACAAAAGAACCCAAACACACTTTATAACTACCTCGACTGTTCCACAGCAGCCATTAAAACACGTCATTGGTTGGCCCCGTGCCATTTAGGGGCCCAGGAGTTGTGCATACTTGCTGACCAGCACACTAAAGAGAATGGGACCATGATACATGTTATCAATTAAACTTGTTTGACCTGCTATGAAATCTCAACATGGCTGCTGTGAAAACAACCTGTCAATGCAGAGTACATTAATGTGTTTTATTTTGCATACTTCTGTACTTAAACTCGCTATTTGGAGTGAATACTCACGTTCACAAACAACATGCTGTTAGCTAACGATCATCATTTCCAGTGAGGGCACGTCAGCCATTGGAGACCCTGTGGACTCCACACACTACGCCTTTAACATAACCACATAGAGGACTCAGTGCAGAAGGACCCAAACTGAGGCAGCAGTATTTCCTGGTTTGAGAGAAACATTTTGGCTTAGAAGGAACGTGAAATAACTTTTAGAAGAGCAATACATGTATATTGGGCTTTTTAGATAAGATAAGATAATCCTTTATTAGTCCTGTAGTGAGGAAATTACAGGATAACAACAGCAAGAGATAGTAGTAAATAAGAAACAAGTACAAAATAGAAGTAAACAGTAATAAAACAGGAACAGTAATTCACAATAGCACTATTAAATGTACAGACAGAATAAACAAGTTATTAAATTATAGTGCACCAGAGCAGTGGTTAAATTGACCAACAAGTAATTTAGTTTTTAGCTGAGTTGGCGGTACGTCTCCTTCAGACATGGAGGATGAATCAGCCGGTGTCTGTGCAGCGCTGCATGCGGTGGGAGGTGTTGCTCATCACTGTTCATTCAGTGACTAAATATCACTCTCTATATCTGTGTATGTGTGTTTGCAGATGCTGCTGGAAGCAAGCATGAAATATGACTCTCCTGAAAAAAAGTAAGCAACAAATAAATTGTAATACAAATGTACAAATGATGGACAGAAACACAAGACAGACTCATATTAATGATACTATCAGTACGTCTTTGTGCTCAGGCCAGCGAGGAAATCTCTTTTCTCCAGGAAAGCATCCAGCTTCCATGAACGTGTGCATGTGTGCGTGTGTGCGTGTGTGTGTGTGTGTGTGTGTGTGTGTGTGTGTGGGAGGGTTGATGAGGGAACCAGATGGAAGGCTGTAAAGAGTTAAATATCAGGATTCCATCCAGTGTGTGAACAGTATTTTGGACTGGAAGCAAAATGCTTCAAAAATAAAACTAGACTTTACACAACAACAAAAAACACATGCTTTTTTAACGTGTGTGTAGTTTTTAAATGTGATAACACAAAAACTGTAACACCTGCTGTCTTCCCGAATGTATTGTCAAAGGCTCTGAATCTTTTAGGTTTTTAAAAAACCTTCAACTGTGTGTCGTCCCCCTCAGTCTCTCTGAGTGGACCGACAAATGAATGTTAATATTACCATCTATGTCCACCCATCATGTCCACCCATCATTTGGGGTGTCTATGATACTACTACTACTACTACTACTACTACTAGTACTACTACTACTACTACTACTACTACTACTACTACTACTACTACTACTATGCTATTCCCTACAAAAATGTAATTTAATTGATTAAATGTTCTTTTGTTGGTGTAATAATCCATTCAGAGCATTGGAGCCCACATTTAGGTGAGCAATGCTGTTTCCTCTGTACTTCAGATGACGTTTGCCTTTCTTTAGGGAAGGAATTGGACCCAAAAGGTTTCGGGCTGAGCCCTAAATGTTTGGCTCCACCCCTGCTTTTGAGGAATGTATTTGCTTTTTGGATGTACGTTTCATCTTTAACTGTCCACCCAAAAGTACATCTTTTCTGGGTCAGTAAATTCTAAATATTTGAAAAAGAACTGCTGCTCGGGTAGCGTACTGTGCAGAAGTTATGGCACCTGACTGAGCAGCTCGAGCTGATGAAAGTGTGTGCTAACGGGTTGCAGATGGGTATTTGATCTTTCTCTCAGGGCTGCCTGCCTGACGCTGGTGTTCTACTTTAGAGAGATGTCTGCTGTGCAACACTTTAATCTTGAAAGGAATAGTAAGACATAGTATTGTTCTTGCTGTGAGTTTGGAGCATCCTCACTTCTGTTTCATAAGTATGCTGCTGTAGGGCCGACTCGCCTTGTGCTGTCTAAAGCTCAAAGTTACACCTGTGAGCTTTCTTTTTTTATTTCAAATTATCTGAAAAAAAGATGAAAAAAGAAGAAATGAATCAATAAAGAAACATGTTTTGAATTTTCGTACATGCCTTGAAAAAGGAGCTTGCTAACAAATGGCTAAATGAGACTACAAAACATCATCAAGCCAAACACTCATCTTCCTTTGGATAGATGGATGGTTAGGTACTTTATTAATCCCCAAGGGGAAATTTGTTGTCATAGTAGCAGCGCTACACGCTTTAGAGACACCAGATAGAATAAACTGTATATATATATATACAATGAATACAAATAACTGCAGGAAATTAAGGGAATTTAATTAAATGTAAACAGTGTGCAAATTATGTGAAATATATATCTACAAAAGAATACAACCATAACTGTGCATAAATACACAATAGGATACAGACTCAGTGGCGAGGACGCTAAGTCTTGCAACTTCATTGCGGCGTAGTGTCTTTATCGTCCTGACGTTAGCTTCATGTCATTCATTAGCTTCATGTCATTCATTAGCTTCATGTCAATTATTAGCTTTACGTCATTCGTTAGCTTTATGTCATTCATTAGCTTCATGTCAATTATTAGCATATGTCATTTGTTAGCTTCATGTCATTCATTAGCTTTATGTCATTCGTTAGCTTCATGTCAATTATTAGCTTTACATCATTCTTTAGCTTTATGTCATTCATTAGCTTCATGTCATTCGTTAGCTTCATGTCATTCATTAGCTTTATGTCATTCGTTAGTTTTATGTCATTCATTAGCTTCATGTCATTCGTTAGCTTCATGTCATTCATTAGCTTTATGTCATTCATTAGCTTTATGTCATTCGTTAGCTTCATATCATTCATTCGCTTTATGTCATTCGCTAGCTTCATATTATTCATTAGCTTTATGTCATTCATTAGCTTCATGTCATTCGTTAGCTTCATGTCATTCATTAGCTTCATATCATTCGTTAGCTTCATGTCATTCATTAGCTTCATGTCATTCGTTAGCTTCATATCATTCGTTAGCTTCATGTCATTCATTAGCTTCATGTCATTCGTTAGCTTCATATCATTCGTTAGCTTCATGTCATTCGTTAGCTTCATGTCATTCATTAGCTTCATGTCATTCGTTAGCTTCATATCATTCGTTAGCTTCATGTCATTCATTAGCTTCATGTCATTCGTTAGCTTCATGTCATTCGTTAGCTTCATGTCATTCGTTAGCTTCATGTCATTCGTTAGCTTCATGTCATTCATTAGCTTCATGTCATTCGTTAGCTTCATATCATTCGTTAGCTTCATGTCATTCATTAGCTTCATATCATTCGTTAGCTTCATGTCATTCATTAGCTTCATGTCATTCGTTAGCTTCATATCATTCGTTAGCTTCATGTCATTCATTAGCTTCATGTCATTCGTTAGCTTCATATCATTCGTTAGCTTCATGTCATTCATTAGCTTCATATCATTCGTTAGCTTCATGTCATTCATTAGCTTCATATCATTCGTTAGCTTCATGTCATTCATTTGTGAATGTCACTCAAAGAAGAGTAACTCGTGCACATTATCTGTCTGAGTCCTGCCTCTCCCTGTGCTCCAGTTAACCGGGTCCTCCTGGTGCTGCTGGTGCTGCTGGTGTGTCTCCTGCTGCACAGCTCGCTGCTCAGAGCCTCCTCTCGGCCTAAGCCCTCAGGTACACCACACAGGCGCCGTTCAGATCCGAACACAGCTAATGACTTTGTGTGTGTTTTTAAAAAAGCGGATCTATCTTCTTCCTCTGTGCCATGGGGCGACATTGTTGTTACAAAAAAACAATGAAAAACACAATGAGCCACACTGTTGCCCTGGGTGACACGTTCCTCCATTATTATGAACACACAGTTGATTTTGACTAAATCCAACTTAACCCGTTGAAAACTGTGGAACCAGTTTTGTCTCTAGACCTCTTTTTCCCTGTGTTTGAGTCGTCGTAGAAACCCCAAATTAATTACAATACTTGTATTTATTGTATGTATTTGTTCAGCTAAGTCTTGGGAAAAAAATGTATATCTCCAAAAAAAACACTTTTAAAAGATATTTTCATCATAACTATGAACAGCATTATATGACTCAGATTCCCCAAAAATGCTTCCTGAAGCGGTCAACAAGACACCTTTTTGGAAAGATTAGGACCTGAAGAATCTGAATCTGCAACAAAACTCACAATAAAACAAAGTCTTGGCCTGTTAGGAAGGAGTTTCAGTCAAAAACCTGTGTCGAAATGGGAAAATGACTTATTTTATGCCAAAAGATTGTCTGAATGGGGCATGCTGGGACTTAAAATTGCTGTGGGAGGATTTTCGCGCACAGTTTCCAAAAGGTTAAACCGTCCTGCTGCAACAAACACTCACTAGAATGACAAAGGCGTAGCAATGCACAGCTGAAATTAGTCCCCAACAAATGCACCAGTTACTCTGTTTCTAGGACGTTCTTGATGATCTCTGGGGGGGAAATGTCTCTCAGATCACTGGAAGAACCTCGGACACGCAGCACGAGTTCCCGCAGAGAGAGCGTCGGAGGATCCTGTCGTCCCCGTCGTCATATGCGCATCGGAGGAGCGCATCGGTGCAACCATGGCGGTCATCAACAGCGTCTACAGCAACACAGACGCCAGCGTGTTCTTCTACATCGTCACTCTTCGCGATACCGTGAAGCTGACGAGGTTTGTCACCTGTCTTCTGGAAATGTAGAGCATCTTTCATTATAAATGAATATTTTTGAGGAAGGAGGGGAGCACCTGGCATCCCAGTGTTGTTGCCTATCCTCGTGACCTTTTCTTTACCCAGTCTTTCTTTCTTCGCGTCTTCCCAGACAGTACATAGTGAAGACGAAGCTGAAAGGCATCGCATATAAGATATTGGAGTTCAACCCCATGGTCCTGAAAGGAAAAGTGAAGCCAGACTCCTCTCGACCCGAGCTGTTACATCCAGTGAGTTCTGGGTTTGTCTTTGTTCATGTATGGACACACACTGTGACTCCCTCCAAGCACAGTCAGACAGAAAATAGTTTCTTTTACGGGTTTTTAATGAATTCTTCCTCTCCACATCAAACCGTGAAAACTATGTAACACAAGGTTTAAACCCCTAACACACAACGTTAGCTAGTTAGCAAACACCTTAACATCCTTAACATTAGTTCTTTTCACATTTTAAAGGCATTAATATTTCTCTCACAAACTCTTAGACATGTGTGTAACTCCACCTGCTAGTTTTCTGTGTCTCACGCTAGAAAAAAACCTTTAGAAAATATTCATCTAACATAGTGGCAACAGTTACACACACCTTACACACACCTTCATAGACGGAGCTCCAACGTGCACTACCCCACAATGTGAGTGTGACCGTCACAAAGATGAGACATTATTCATAACTTTTGTTTTGGTTTTGCAGCTCAACTTTGTGCGCTTCTACCTGCCGCTGCTGGACATCAAACACAAGAGGGTGATATACTTAGACGATGATGTCATCGTGCAGGGTATGTGTGTGATCCTGGGAGGAAGGAGCCCATGCACCCTTCAGATGAAATGGTTTCGAGGTTGGCTTGTTGATGAAACGCCTTCTCTCATGACACGTTTAACTCAGGCGGAACGCAGCACCGACAGGCTGAGTGGTGGGGAAACAGATGAGGAACCTTTGGACCATCATGCATATTTTTTTATTACGAGATTACAATAACACTTCATTAGTATTTGTAAAAAGAGAGTCCAGTAGTGTGAGTCCAGCTGCCATGTTGTGTGAACTATACAGACTATAACATATAGGTATTGGTCTGAATAATAAGTACAACATGCATAATGATACCATTAAGTATATATTGGTAAGTTTAATATATGTACAGTTTGTGAACTCATTACTATAAAACACTATTAAGTACAACACCGTACAATTCTATGAAGTATATATTATAGAAATTAAAGTGAATACTAGGATAAAACACAATAATATAGAAACACAATAATGAAATAGTAATATAGTATTGTTATATGTCGATATGTATATATATAAAATAAATATATATATATATATATATAACATAAATGTACGTTCAAATTCTAAACTATTCAAACTTTTTTACCTCAATAGTTTTTATGATTTAGATCCGCACATTGTTAATGTTTTTTATATTTATTTCATATTAATTGTGTCTTTATGCAGATGAGGGTGAAATAAAAGATATATAGCCTCATGTATAGAGATGGGCGATGGTGGGTAACAGTAGTAGGGTGTGTGTGTGTGTCTGTGTGTGTGTGTGTGTCTGTGTGTCTGTGTGTGTGTGTGTGTGTGGTACCACTTACAGTCTTGTCATGCTTCCCAGGCGACATCTTGGACCTGTTCAACATGAAGCTGAAGCCCGGTCATGCTGCTGCTTTCTCCACTGACTGCGACCTGCCCTCCACACATGAGATGGTGCGCAGCATCGGCATGCAGGTGGATGCTAATGTCTTTCATCATATTGATTCATAATCACGAGTGTGGAGAGGCATTCTGCTTGTCTGGTTTATTGAAATGTGCCGTCCTCTGGTCTGAGCCTGTCCCCCAGACGACCTACATGGGCTTCCTGGACTATAGGAAAGAGGAAGTTAGAGACCTGGGCATCGACCCCAGAGATTGCTCTTTCAACCCTGGAGTGTTCGTGGCAGATGTCAGGGAATGGAAGAAGCAGAAGATCACTAAACAGTTGGAGAAATGGATGGAGGAGAATTTCAGGTACGCAGATGGCCGTCAGCTTCTGGAGACTCTCCAGCGGCATTTTGCAACACGTTGTATTTACTCACTGAACAAAGATTTAAATGGTTCATAATGACTTCTAGATATAGAAGAGATGGACGTAGTTGCACCAAATTGAGCACTTTAAGTGTTTTGAGAAGTTTCTATGAAGTTTCTAACTTTTGTACTTGGCTGGACAGAATGCAAAAAAATAAAAGATCCTGTATTTGAATATAGTTAGTTAGTCTTTTTTTATTTCTTTTTTTATTAAAGCACCTTTATTAAATGTGTTTTGTGTGCAGCCAGTGGGGGAGTACTTCTTATTTTTGAAAGCATAAACGTCAACAAATATGAATTAAAACTGATTTTCTTTTTCTTTTTAAATGATTACATTTAACATTGTTTTTTCTTACATTTGGGTTTTTAAGATTATAAATTATATTATAATAGTTCCAGCTCTCTTTTTATTGTATGTTGGCTGTTTTCTTTTCAATGTCAAGCACTTTTAACTGCATTTTACGTGTGTAGTTTGTAACATAAATACATATTTCAATGTTTATATTCAATGATCAGAAACCCTCCTCCTCTTCTTCTTCCTCCTCTTCCTCCTCCTCCTCCCCTCCCCACCAGGCACAACATATACAGCAGTGCGATGGCAGGAGGCGTGGCGACTCCGCCCATGCTAATAGTGTTTCATGACAAATACACAACAATGGACCCCTTGTGGCACGTCAGACACATGGGTAAGACGGACCAACACTGAATAGTGTCAGTATTAGTTGTTGTTACTTGCTGTGCTAATTGAAAACTTATTTGAGCATACAAAGTAAAAGAAACACACTTTTACAAATAACATGTAAGTTATTAAAATATTTGAACAGAGTGAATCACAAATCAATTGTAGGGACAAGAATACACAGAGAGGACTCAGCGCCAGACTATTAATAATACATTATCAACAAGATGAATGGAAATACAATAGTATTTAACATATTCTATTCAGAAGTGACCAATTCGTTTGTTTTATTGACATTAATTATGGCAAGTAAAGTGAAGTGGAACCATTACGTATGCTACGTACAGGCGCTGCAAGTTGAATTCAAAGCGCTCTCATGTGTGTCCAGGCTGGAGTCCAGACGCCCGATATTCAGAGAAATTCCTCCAGGAGGCGCACCTGCTGCACTGGAACGGGCCCTTTAAACCATGGCACTACCCTGCTGTTCACTTGGACCTGTGGGAGAGGTGGTTTATCCCAGACCCCTCCAGGAAGTTCTCTTTGGTACGACAAAAGAGAGACAGCTGAGGCCTCTGGGACGTCCCTGTCTGAGCCTCAGGTGGACATGAAGCGCGTGAGGTTCAGGACTCACAGGAGCAGAGGAGCGAGGTGTACTGCCAAACGTACAGAGAATGTAATGCAGAGGAATCCAATGCCCTACGTATTTAGACTACGAATGCTAAATACACAAAAATGTGACTAATCTATTGTCGACAGCAAGTATGTAAAGATATTAGAATATAACTTGGAGGAATGTGTCGAAGGTGAAAATGTGACGAGAGTTCCAGGTCTTTGTAAATCGAGTGAAGAAAGAGAAAATGTCTTTCCATGTGAACCTGAAATACATTTCCAGAACTCTCATGTTTCAAATAAAGCTTTGGAATCTTGAATAATACATTTATGTGTCCTGTTAAGATATGTCACTGGTTATGGATAGTTAGGCTTAATCTAAGCTTCTGAACATTGTTGAACCAGGAAATAAACATTCACATCAGCCTCACTTTCTTCTTCACACGACTTTAGCAACGTCAGCATGAAACATAAAAAAATAATTATATATATATATGTATGAAAAAATATTTCTGAATGAAACAACTTATATATGTTGTCATTTGAGTGTGATGTAGTCAGTGTACCTTGTGGTAAAGTCACCATAAACACTGCTGAGAGGACCGCCATACCTAAAAGACTACCACACAGACTGTGTGCTTTACATGTGTAAATATGACTGTCTGGTCTTTTTTAGTCTTTTTTTAATCAATAAAGGTGTCATAAAATGTATTTAAACTTGCCCACTCAAACTGCTCTCCCGGCTGCTCTCCTGTCCTGCTCGCCTCCATCGCTCCCACAGGTAAGCCGCTAGTTGTTGTTGTTTTTTTTCTTAGCTTTCACAATTAGACCTACGTTGAGAGCGTAAATTGTTGAAGAGTTACGGTAATATGAACTTTGCGCGTCACTTTCTGTGGCCGGCGACAGGCTCCGTATTACAGATTCTCACGCGCAGCGGGCCGCGTGCAGAGGAGGCGCGCGCCACCGTGAGACACACTGAAGGAAGAACAAGACAAGTCAAGACAAGACAAGTCTGTCCCTCTCAACGAACCGGGTCAGGCCTACAGGTCCGACAGGCGAGTACATCTGATGGGAGTCATTGGGTTTTTAAACACGCGCGCGCACCCAAAGGGCTCAACAGGAAAGAGGGGTCAGCGGCGCGTGGACACGTGCTGCTGTCCTCCAGGACACGGGGGGCCGTGTCCGTCTTGTTTCCTGGCAGTGTCGTGGTCCAGGCCAGTTAAACTGCGACCCTGACCCAATCCCAATGTCCACAGAAAGTTTAGCTTAGCTTTGGACTCGCCCGGAGTGAACCACGCGCCAGAAAATGACTTCATTGTGTCGGGCGCGCTCGGTTCGGGCGATCACGTGACCCCCAAATGGTTATATAGTACTTAATAAAAGCACTATTTACATATCAAGGGTCATATATAGAAGTAAGTATTCTTTTTAAAGATGTGTATTTGAGTAAATATTTAGCAGCCAAATTAAATAGTTTACAGAATATTCAACCTAAATGTTTTTATGATGTAATACCTGACTTGTTGCTTTACAGTGTTTAAACAAAAAACATTAAGTAGTCTATGAATATGATTGTATATATAATTACAATCCCCCCTCATCATTGTGGAGGTTGTTTACATTATTATTACATTATTTACAATCTCAACAGAAAATTACAGTATTTTTTTGTTTTCAAGTCTTCCAGTCTCTCCCCTTAGGAGATGAGGTCATTTATCTGTTACTGTTTTTTGTCACAACGGCATTAATAACAAAATGAAAAGAGACGGTTGATGAATAAACTAGGTTTATAATCTACTCGCATTCCCCTAATTTCATGTATTTCTATGTTCCATCTTTAATGTTTCTATTTAAATGTAATGTACCAGACTGAACACCCGTGTGCTGAGATCTTGTTTCCCTTTTTCCTCCCTTCAAAAAAAAAGAAAAGTCACATTATGTTTAATGTCACAGTGCAGTGAATTGTGGGTAAATCCTTTAGGCACAGTCTGCTGAAATGCTGCTTTATGTAAAGGATCCATCAAGGGGTTGGGATTGGGCCCCGAGATGTTGAAGGGTTGAGGCCCTGGAGGAATGTATAACCCAGTCAAATGTTTCAGTGTCCTGCAACAGAATACTTATTGAATTTAATAGTGTTAATGCCTGTTATTCTTCTTGTTTCTATGTCACACGTTTGTCCTCAGACATGGCCGCCGCCAGCAGCCCCTTCTCTGAAGATCACTTTCTGTGCTCCATCTGTCTGGATGTGTTCACGGCTCCAGTCACCGTACCGTGTGGGCACAACTTTTGCAAGGCCTGCATCACAGAACACTGGGACATGAACCCTCGGAGTCAGTGCCCCATGTGCAACGAGCTCTTTGAAACAAGACCGGTACTGCACGTCAACACGTTCATATCCGAGATGGCCGCTGAGTTTAGGCACTCGGTCCAAAAGGTAGCCAGCAGCAGCAGCTCAGAGGGGCAAGAGTCCAAACCAGGAGAAGTTCTCTGTGAGATCTGCACTAAAAGCAAAGTGACGGCCCTGAAGTCCTGCCTGGTGTGCCTGGCCTCCTACTGCGAGACTCACCTGGAGCCTCATCACAGGGTCGCCGGCCTTCAAGGGCATACGCTGATAGATCCTGTGGAAAACCTGCAAAGCAGGCTGTGCGAGAACCACTACAAACCCCTGGAGCTGTTTTGCAGGACCGACCAGACGTGCGTGTGTCGGTTCTGCACCGATTCGAGTCACAGGTCCCATTACGTCGTCCCTCTAGCTGAAGAATATGGAGGAAAGAAAGCCGAGCTGGGAAGGAGGTTCAGCAGAGGATCCAGGAGAGGCGCCTGAAGATTGCCCAGATCAAACGGGCCGTGGAGCTCAGCAACGAGGGAGCAAGCAAAGAGACGGCGGAGGGTGTGCTGGTCTTCGCGGCTACGACGCAGTCTGTTGAGTAAGGTCTGGCTGAGCTCATTGAGACGATTGACAAGAAGCACAAAACGACGGAGAATCAGGCGGAAGGCATTATCAAAGAGCTGGAGGAGGACGTCTCTGAGCTCATGGCGAGACACTCGGAGCTGGAGCAGCTCTCGCACACAGAAGACCACCTCCACCTGCTCCAAAGCTTCCCAGCCTTCAGCCCCGCTCCGCCCACCAAGGACTGGACAAAGGTCAGAGTGCACACGTCCTATCACGGGACGGTTAGGAGGGCCGCGGCTCATTGAGCTGAGGAGCGCCCAGCAGTTTGCGGTGGATGTGACTCTGGACCCTGAAACGGCACATCAGGACCTCATCCTGTCTGATGATGGGAAGCGAGTCAGTCGAGGTCATAAACAGCGCACTCTTCCAGACAACCCAAAGAGATTTTCCACACGCTGTGTCTTAGCAAAGCAGAGTTTCTCTTCAGGAAGATTTTACCATGAAGTCCAGGTGAGAGGGAAGACTGACTGCACTGTGGGCGTGGTCAGAGAGTCGGTCAGCAGGAAGGACGTCTTCATCACAATGGCTCCAGTAAATGGCTACTGGATTGTACGCTTGATGAATGGAAATCAGTACAAAGCTTGCACTGCGCCTGCGATCCAGCTCATTCTGAAGTCGAGGCCCCAGAAGGTGGGCGTGTTTGTGGACTACGAGGAGGGTCTGGTCTCCTTTTATGACGTCGACGCTCCAGCTCTCATCTACTCCTTTACTGGCTGTGCCTTCACTGAGAAGCTCTACCCGTATCTCAACCCCAAGCGTAGGAACGAAGGTAAAAACACCTCCCCTCTGATCATTTGCTCCGTCGATCGCGCCGATTAGACGATCATAACGCGAGTCACCGCCATGTAAATGACAGAAATCGCTTTCCTATTTTGTTTCGATTGTTTTATTTTTACGTTGTCATTAATGCAAACTTAAGTAAATGTTTCATTCCATGTAAATGTTATTTCAGGCCTCACATACACATTAGATTCGTGATGTATAACGATTCACTTGTTGGCATTAAATCTCTTTAAATACAGATTCCCCAAAGAGTATAATTCTCTCTTTAGGGTAAATGCACCGTTGGGTCTGCTCCACTGGGAGGAGCCAGAGAAATAGTCCAGTTCCTTAATGGTTTCATTGGTGCTCTCTGAAGGTTTAAAATGCAGTTTTGACTGATTGAATAGTATGAATGTATACGTTACATTCCAGGTAACGCAGTCTGTTTGGCAGCAGACACAATTTAAAGTCTGGTAAAACTATAATCGGCCTACATATTTGAAATACACCATGAAAATCACTTACAAGTATGAATAAATGCACAAAAATGTGTTAATTTAACTAAGAAATTGTGACAAATTGGAGAGATCATAAGAATATCATTACTGTGAAACGTTATTCTTTTATTCTCACACATGGTAGTTTGTTGCAGTTGGATACAACATTGTCCCGACACGTTCTGACATTAAAGGACCAAAAGGAAAAATGGCAATAATTAAAACTATACAACTTCACCAATGAAACTTGGCCACCATAAAAAAAAAAGTAGTTCATTATACTGTTAAAGTGTCTTTCATCAAATGTTTGTTTTTCTGAAAGATGGTTGAGTTTTATGCCACGTTGGATTGTAGTATTATAGCTACGGTCCTGAGAGATGAGGATGTGTTAAAATCACAATTTCTGAGTTGATTCCTATGTTTTACCGGTTATTAATTTCGGAGTTATGAGCATACAATTGTAAATGTATTTTTGTACTGCCATTTAATGCTCTGCTTATGTGGTAAAGTTTATTGTTTGGTTATTTCTTTTGGGCTGTAAGAGCAAACTGTTAATAAAGTGCATTGTTCACATTATTGGGCCTGTCTTTGCTATTATTATTATTGAACTTGTTCAGGAGCTACTGTATCGTTCTTTCACTGGAGTCATTGTATATATGAGTCCCATCCATCACCAGGGGAGATGTGTGAGTGTTGTGTTGCTGACTTGTGCCTTTAATCACCTTTGAAGCTGCAGCAGCCCCTGTGGGAGTCCGTACAGACGGCCTCCAGCTTTCTGCCTCGCGTCACAGATTATGGTCTTAAATCAGCCGGGGATTTATTTTACTCTTTTGCTTTCAACAATTCATCCATTTCAACAAAGATGCTGAACGCTATGACTGACACGCGACGTGCAGTCAGAGAGAGAAACACTTTAGTACGAGGTGTTGTCGCTGGAGTGGATGGTCTCTCATGTTTATTGTTTCACTGTGATGTCACTCACGTGCTCCGTCATGACGTCCATCAGCTGGAGTTAACTGGAGTTAAGGTCACAGGTTCTTAGCCCGTGTGTGTTTAGAGGGGAGGGGGTGCTGTAACGTTATCGCTCCCCTTCGGCCCTCTCGGGATCTGATGAGGGATTTTTTTCCGATGTCGTCATCGGGACGTCAAGAGTTCAAGTTCATGTTGTTGTGGAGTTGTTGGACGCTTACACGCCTCTTCGGCTGACTGCCGGAGCTTGAATAGTTATGAAGGTTAAGTAGCTTCCCGAAAGGAAACTGAAATGAGACGCTCGTCTAAATATCTGCACGAGGAATGTAAATTGTATATTGAAAATGAATTTTTGTTCATATCTGCTGATAGCAGAGCAATACCTTTGACTCCATGTTTACTTCACCTGCTCCTGACGTAGCAGGCTTTCAGACTTAACAGTTGTGCAGCGTGATGAGACGTTTCCCACACCGCCGGCAGCCTGATAACAGAAACAGAAGTCGATGTTTAGAGCAAAGCTTATGGAAATGTCCCAGCAGGCCGAGCAGCTTCATATGGGGTCTGCAGCCTCAAGGAATGGAATGAAAGGTCACGCTGTATAAAATATGACTTTAACCAGTTTTGTCTTTTTTCATTCTTATGTAATCATAATAGAAAGTGAGATTATGGTTATTGAATGAGAGACTATGATTTCTTTTTAGTTATTCCTCTGGTTCTGGTTCGGGTTTAACTTCAGATTTTACCTCTTTGAGGTTTTCTTTTAATTGAAAAATAAAACATTTAAATGTGTTTTAAAAATTCACTGCAGGCATGTTGTCAACATAAACGTAAGGAGAAGATAGGGAATAATGACAGAATATTTTAAGTAGATTCCAATGTATTAACTACAAAAATATAAAATTATAATGGGGAAAAGCACATTCTACTCTAAAAGTTACCTCAAGGAAATATCTTTAGTTGATTCTGGCAGCCTCTGTGGACGTAAGTGGTCGTGTTTCCCACTTTATGTAAAGTAAAGGCCCTTAAAGTGTTCTGAAGATTATACAATTGTATGTTTTAGTGACATCATCAGTGACAATATCATTCCAAACAACCAAAACCCATGTGAGTAAAATGTAGATATTTATATGTTTTACACTGTGAAAAAAAGGCTGGAGTCAAACTGACCCGACAAACACATTTTAATGTTATGTTAGCACAGTTGTTCACATGAAATTAGGAAAAGTCATGAAATATAAAGCAAAAAAAATGATGTCAACCAATTTTTTTTCGAGTGGTTAAACATTGGAAGAGGTCAAATAGACCCCAAAGGTCATAGGAGGGTTAAGAAAACCTCATTTCACTGCAGCAGAGGTCTGACGGTTTGTACGACTCGGTTCTGGTTCTGGTCCCCCGTGCCTCCCTTCCCTCCAGCGGGCCAGCCATATAGAGGCACCAGCATCACATTTAGACCGCTTCATAATCATATATTTTGACAGGTGGATCATTTTTCTTGATGTTCATAAGTTTGAAAGTCTTGATATATTCTTTAAATTCACACAAAGATCCAATAAAATTGGGGGAAATAATACAAAATACATGATCCGTGCAAACTGGAGGCGGGAAAGCACAGAGTTATGTGGCCCATGTGACCGATGGGCGGGGCCAGAAGTGTGCTCTGCTGCACGTTCAACACACCTGACAGTGACATCACCAGGTGTCAATGCACCCTGACCGAGCGGAGGCGGAACAGAAGAACGGAGATGAAAGACGGGGAAACAGGAAAAACCTCCACGAGGAACCTTAAGCTCGTGTTTTGACCGCGTGCGTTCGCCTGACAGGAACTCACTTTGCTCTGACAGTTTTGCACGTTACCATGGAGACACCGCAAAGAGCCCAGTCATCCAGGCAACGTTGTGTTAAAAACCACTGTGAGGAAAAGTCTGTGGCTGGTGAGATGTGTGAGACGGCACGTATGCCGCTGCAGAGCAGCCGACAGGGCTGTGTGTGTGTGTGTGTGTGTGTGTGTGAGAGAGTGTGTGTGTGTGTGTGTGTGTGTGTGTGTGTGTGTGTGTGTGTGTGTGTGTGTGTGTGTGTGTGTGTGTAAGAGAGATTGTGTGTAAGTGATACATTTGTTGTGTGTTGGAGGTTTTAGATAATAGTGTCACATTTGTGTGTGTGTGTGTGTGTGTGCGTGTGTGTGTAGCATAGTGTCGAGTCACGTTTATTTCCACTGAAGCGAGACGGTATACGTTGTGTCACCCCTGCTTAGAGGTTTTGGACACACACACACACACACTCACACACACACACACACACACACACACAGATAACCATTTGAAAGATAAGCAATGAATGTATCCTGCTAATAAGCATTAGCCTGATAACTATATCTGGGTGTCCTGTTCCTTTGTCTCCATGAACACACACACACACACACACACACACACACACACACACACACACACACTGCAGTTTACGTTGACCTAACCTCACACACACACCGTCCTGCTGCCACAATCACCTCCTGGTGTAAATAGTGCATTCACTTATGTGTATATGCGGTCACAATTCATCCCGATTGACGGTATTTTTGCAGCCTCTACGAAGAATAAAAAGCGACTTTGGGAAGGTTTTTCATTTTTTAAACTACATGCTAGCTGGTGTTTTTCTGTCAACAATATTGCGCGCTGACGTTGCAACAGTGCGTGTTTGAGGACGTGTGTGCAGTCTCGTCTCAGTCGGGGAAAAAAAATAGGTCACTTTTCAAAGTTTCCGTGAATAAAAGCAACCGTGACGCGCAGCTCGGTAATGGTTCACAATTTCCTGTTTGTTCCCTGTTAAATCAAATAGTAATGAAAGATCAAATTTAGAATAACGGCAGCCTCAGCTTTAGAGCTGATTGTTTTCCACGTATATATATATATATATATATATATATATATATATATATATATATATATATATACATATATACATACAGCTGGATACCAAAACTTGATGCTCTTCTATATTCCCTTGTTTCTCCCACCGTAAACGTTCCCTTGTGGCTTTCTTGTTGCTTGTTATGTAATAAACTTCTTTTGACAGCCTAAAATATACAACCTCAGAAGGCTGTGATCCCTCTGACCTTGAAAACCTGTGAACAGACAAATTTGACTGTCTAAATTTACACCACGCCATGACGGTCCATCACTGCACAGCTGCACAGATGTGCGGTCAGCGGTAGCCTCCCCCAGCCTCTGAACACGCAGACGACGTTTGACAGGACAAGCAATTGCAGTGTCAGGTCCACTTTTTCCATCTCAAATGTTCCCACAGTGGGAATGTGTGGCTTTTCATCCCATGTTTGTTTCCACCCACACATCCAAGAGTGTAGAAACAACTGGCAATAAATGAAACCGAAAGTCCTCGGCCTTCAGTGACAACCACGGGCTGTGTACAGTCAAAGTAAATGGAAGATGACAGGATGAATCCCTGTGTGTGTGTGTGTGTGTGTGTGTGTGTGTGTGTCAGACACCTTTCTGCAGCACTTCTTTGAACTTTTCAATCTGATGCATGCCTGTGATTTCGCATGTATCTCAGGAGCCTCTATTCATATCCCTATTCATGTCTGAGACTCGTTCCTGCTCAAGCCAGTGACTCACTGTTATATTTCTATCTCAGCAAAAACCGCCTGACACCAGGTAACCACAAGTCAAGTCCATCTTATTTTTAGAGCGCCAAATCACAACAGAAGTTATCACGGGACCCTTCTAGACCGCACTCCTTCGTTCACAGGGACCCGACACCCACGGCCCCCTCCTTCAACTCCTTTAACGGGAAGAAACCCTGAGCCCGATTTGGGTTGAAAGAGAGAGAGTGAGAGATTCCTGAAAGTAGAGTCAGCAGTTAATTCGGCCAAAGGGCAACATTGCTCCTGATAGTCGATAAAGTGAAAGCAGCATGCGTTAGGCGACCCCGATTCACATTTTGCTGGGTTATTATTTACAATTCAAACTGAGCTGAGAACAATGGACTGGTTGGGGCTTAGTTAAATTAAGCTTAGTTTGGTTAAGCTCAGTTTAGTGTACTTGTAATACAAAGAAGCACCTGGCCAAACTGTGAGACAGAAAATGTACTTTTTTTTTTCTTTTTGCCACTGGGCAAACTAACTTATTTTCTACTTTGTACCAAGTAAATAGTCCTACTCTACATGTTTGTGTGTTTTGTGGACGAGACAGAGAGACAAAGAATCCCACTGCTCTATCTAGTATCTTGCAGCGAGCTTGGAGGCAATTATCTTGTCTTCGGGGGACAACCAGGCAGAAGCAAAGAGCCTGACGCTGTCCATAATTCAATAATCAGCGGACTATCAGTTAACACACTGTACCTCTTTTACTTAGTCAATACACAAAGTGTAGAAACATTCAGCTTCACTGTGCAGAGGAGCAGGCAGATATCTGGAAGATTAAGATCTCTGCATTGCTGCATTTTATCATAAATAAGTGTGTAAAAAGTGTATTCTGTCAACTAAATCCCACTGAAAAAAAGAAATCTACTGGCAGCGTATTGTCTAAGTTTCTGGACTTGTTTTGTGGGCATTACTGTATTTCAGCAGATAAACGGTGTACTGTAGCCCGAGTGACGTCAGGCTTGGATATTTCCTGCGCCGCTACAACGGCGTCAGATAGCATGGCTTCTAAGCTATCCGACGAGTTCATGTCGACACTGTCGGCTCTATTGCGTCTAACAGAGCTCCGGTTTGACTCGGCTCTGATGTTTCATACAGCTGAGAAGCAGCAGGGCAACCCAAAAGCCTTGAAACCAATCTCTCCTTCTTCATTTCCTACTTCTGCGTTATCTCAGTGTTACAGCCCAAACGGTTGTCAGCTAACGGATAACCGCTGTGCTCGCTGCTCTGTGTATCTACTCTGTGACAGCTTTGATATTTTTGCACAGATATTGTATCCAACCATATAAGCTATAGTCTTGTCCATTTGGATTATTGAGTCGTAGCCTAAACAGCTCGGTGCTTTCTTCAACCCTTTTATCCACGCTGGCCTGCTGATACAAAGTCTGTAGGAGTCACGCGTTGCACTGTGACACCTTTGTTCTCTTTTCAGGCATTTTCCACAAATTCCAAAATGTGCCATACTTACAAATAAAGGCCAGGTGTGGAAGTCAGAAAGAAGGGGCATTACTACAGAGAATCATTATTGACACATTATTGAGGCCAAATAATCATGACGCATTAAAATAGCATGGATATGTACAGGTGTTCAAATAAAAAAATAGATTCTGTCCACTTGAAGGACTTAAAGCCAACATGGTTTTGTCTAGATTCAAACTTTAAGGAAAGTGTCCAGACAGCAGCTGTGGTCAGCATGGATTTGTAGCAATGACACAAAGACGCAAAAAACGTGCAATGACACGAAGACGTGTGTCAGTGTACACGGAAAGATTTCTGTTGATTTGCATGTTTCAAAACAACTCCTGGCATTGCTTATAAATGGCTAAATAGCTAATTATGCAATCTGCATTCATAACTCATCTGCCCAAATGCAAAGTCTGAACCCATCTGATATCGTCTGACAATGATTTGGCTTTTTGTCGGTTTTAAAATGTACTTGTGAAATAATCCGGTCGTACACGGCATCTCTCTCCAACTCCGGTCTTGTATCTCAAGCTGCTTATTGGACCTTAAACAACAAACGGAAAAGGAAGTCTTTAATATCTGCTGGCTAACCTGAAACTCCAGAAATAAAGCTACTTGCCCCCACAGGCTTATCCAATAGATGATAGTTTCCGAGATTTGCCTCAAGCAGGTGATGGTCCAACCCAAAAGACATTTATTTAGCTTTGTTGTGTAGACATGATTAAGTTTGGTCCATACTGAATGGATCAGCAGGGGCCAACGATTCTGTAGAGTTTAGTTTTAGATGTAGGTAAATAATAAATATATCTGTAATTTCATCTTTAGCTCCGAGATTGTCCAGGGATGATTTTAGGGTTGCTTATTACAAAGCATAGATTCAACTTCCTTGTCAATGTCCACATAGTAGCTGTATATCGGAGCTACAACAGCCACTCTTAGCTGTTATTCGGCGGGCTGGTGCATGCTTGACGAAAGCTAACGAAGCAGTTGGCGCTCTTTGCAAATCACTCCCAATATGACAATCAGCTGCGTTGTCAACTGCACACGAGCATCTGACCTTAACAGGTGTTTCAGTCCAAAGTGTGTGCCTGGCGGTGTGTCAGAGATGCAGTATGTCAGAGTAAGTTACATGGAAGTTGGCCCTGAGTCGTGTCGCGTGTCGGAATGTAAATGTTATGACAGTCAAAGGGAGTCAGTGCCGATCCGGAGGCCTCGTGGACAGGTGCGTGAGCACGGCGTCTGCCTTTTGTCTGTTTACCAAACTCACATGAATGCAAAGTGTCACGTGGGAATGCAGTACATTCTGGTTGTCCTTTCCGTTAATCATGAACCGCTCCTCGTGTCCGATTAGCCTTTTTAGAAAACGCTTGGCATTCGCTGCTTGCAGTGTTGTTGGAGGGCGTACCCCTTTGAAGCGTGACCGTTCGGATCAGGCCGATTACTGAGGCCTCAGAAGTGCGGCGTGGTTGAGAACCGCTTATAACTCGTCGACTCCAAGGAAGTGACTCCGAGTTTAGTTGCCCATTAGCCAATGTGAACTGCAGATGATGATCTCATCCCTTCTCGTCATATTTTCCGGCGGCCCTCCAGGTTGCATCTTGTCACCGGAGGTTCACTCGAGGGTGGCTGGATTCAGGCAACAAATCCACTTGGTCAGTGTTCCAGAAAACATGATGTTTTCGCTGAAAATAAGGATGCTCGTCAAGTAACTTAAACTATGCGGACATGATGTTGTGTGACTCTTTGGCATAGCGTGTGTCACACAATATAACGTCATTAATACAAATCAGTTGAATGCCCGGTGCGTCTCTTACAGATGCTAAAGGGTGCCTTGTGTGTCAATATTGAGACACCGAGGGCTACTGACCAAGCAATGGTATTTGACGCCCTGGAAGTGAGACCAGGCTGTTCCTTTACCCTTAGATAACCCGTCTGCAGCTCGCTGTCCACCACCAGACGACAGACAGACGTTAGCATCGATGTGGAGGACAGGGGCGTCGCTTCTAAAGACGCAAAGTGTGAAATTACTTACTCATACACTAGCTATGAGAACGTCAGTGTTTTCTTAAGTAATATTTAAGTTTTGGTGACTGCAATAACCACCTTATAAAGTAGCTGCGGCTAACACATTAGCAGGCAGTCGCCTATTCATCAGCCAGATGACGCGGAGCAACATTAGCACAGATACTGGAGTTGTGTTTGTCCACCTGATGAACGTTCGTTCAACATTCACTCTTCTTTTCGCTCCGTTGCTAAATGCTCCACTCTGCTCACCAGCTACTTGCTAACTTGCTAACTGCAGCTGGAAACAATACGATGGTAGGCTTGGGCCTGCAAAATCAAACACAATAATCAAAACCGTCAATTATAATATATATATATATACATGGTATATTAAATATTTTAGATTTGAGGTTTTAGACCCACAAGTCATATATTGACGTTATCGTGGACTCTTTTTGTGGCCATTCTGTCACTGATTTATAGACGATTTTGTATTATCAACCACACAAGATATGTTTTTAGATTAAACATGAGACTAATAGTCAACAGTCAACCGTTAAGTATTACAACTGCACATAAAATGAGGATTTTCTACAACACGTGGTGTTTGCTGTCAGATGTAAGAGCCAATCAGCTCTGTGATGTGGCGACAGCCAGGCGTTTCCCATCATGCACTGGGCCAGGCAGTCGGTGGAGAGCTGCTGCAGCGCCTGGCTCTGAAACCGACGGCCTCCTCTCTCTCGTAAGAGTACCGTTGACCACGCGTGCATGACGTCAGAACAAGTCGGGATCAGACACAAATCTCCCCAGCGTAGCACGCTGATCGCTGCTGATCGCTGCTGATCGCTGCTGATCAATTCTGCGCAGAGCTGGCTCATCTCGAACGAACCCAATGACCTGGATGGATTTTGTGTGCAGCGTCCATCTACTAGAAAACCTTCTTGAGCTTTTCAGTCCCAACGTGCACCAGCGAGGTGGAGCCACCGACCTCGTTCTTCATTTCCTGCTCTGTGTGTCTCTTCGTCCACTTGGTCGGTGTCAGATCTCTGATTTACGCTGCAGGATCGCATTCCACTGGACGCTGTGGAACATTGTGCCGCTCCAAAGGTTTGTGCAGATCCGTCGGGTGTGAAATGTTGTTTGGTTGTTCTCTTTTTCTTTTGTCATCAACATGAACCAGATCTGTAAGTTTCCACTGCGCTAGAAATCACTGTAATAAGTCACCTATCTCCAGTCACTTGGCCTGGAAAAAAACTATTCAGTTAGTGGCTAGTGTGGACAAAAACTGTGCTCTTGACTCTCAAAATGATTTATCAGCTTCTTTTTTCTTTTCTTTTTTTACCACTATAAGTATGTGAGCTATTTTTGTGGCCTAGAAAGTGACATGATCACTTCAGTCTCTCATTAAATGTCACTCCACGAGGGTCAGCCCAAAGCCTGGCTTGTGGATGTAAGGAGAGGTCGTTCACTGGTATGTGACACAGTTCCTGCTGGCAGACATACATCAGCCACAGGCAGGACAGTATGACACAATTCATTCCGGTTGACTTTTAGTATTTGTCACGGTGATCAAATTAAAAAGAGCAAAGAGATAACAGAGAGACGGGGACAAGTTATAAAGACAGAACAGGAATGAGTATTTGTAGTTTTCAAAACCAGAGAAGAACCTTTGGGTGTCTGAGAACTTCTCCCCTCAGTTTAAAGAATTACACCTCCATAAAAGGTGTGAGAGTTTTTGGTCTCCTAAAGGAGATATATGGCTCTTTACCTGCTAAATGCTTCAGCTGTCTAACGGTGTCTGCTGCTTGGTGCTGAGTAAGCATAGTGTTCATATAGTTACCTCCCCGAGGAGGTTCATTTTTTGGTTCTTTTTCAATGTTTTTCTTCAGCAGGGTTACACAAAGATACAAGCCCTGATTTTCATGAAATTTAGTGGAAGGGTGAAGCATGAGCCAAGGACGAGCCCTCTACATTTCGGAGAAGATCTGAATCACTGGGCGGTAACACGCATAAGGCCTTGGAGGAGGTCTGCGCTCCCTCAATGGAAACATACACAGCAGTTGGTGAGGATGTGTGAGGATGAACGTTAACCTTGCACCTCTGAAGTTTAGGTTGGCTGCTTGTTAAACCGCAACGTTTTCTTTTCTTTTTCCACACAGAGTATGTGACGTGTGGTTGTGGAGGCTTTGACTTGTTCAAAGGAAACGACGGCGCTGTGCTCAGTCACTACAGTAGAGTAACGACTCATGCCACTAATTATTTTTGCTGTAGTTATTAGTGAATGAATGCAACACGGCCTTCTCCATTGTCCTTCCCTTCCCTCTATTCAATTCTGGTTAATTTGTAAAGCCCAAAATCCCAAAGTTGCCTCACAGGGCTTTACAATCTCTACACGTACAACATCCCTGTCCCAGGACCTCCCAGGAAAAAACCCAGGGAAAAAAGAAATAAACCTTCAGGAGAGCAACAGAGGAGGACCCCAGGATGGACATACACCATAGATGTCATGTGACCATGAACAGCAATGAACTTCTCCTTTACCTCTTGTGAAATCATCCAATAGCCTGTCTGCCGTCACGCAGACCTCTCGTCACTCATTAACTCCGTTCAGTCGCACAACCTTTACCGCCAACGTGTCTGCTGATGCAATGTGTCAGTCAAGATGTCCCCCGCTACATTGATTATTGTGTCATGCAGTGACTTGAAATGATGGACTTATTTGAGGTTATTGTTGTAGAACAGGTTGGTCAAGGCCACAGTCACATGGAGGAGGAGGGTGGAATATTTTTTGTATTTAAAATCGGTTGGTACATTTAAGAGCATTTCAAAGCCTCATGTGATTCTGTCTTTGCATGTCTTTGAGTAATGCACACACACATATACACACACCCCCTTAAATCATACTCCATACTCACAATACAGTGGAGTTCTTTATTTTACAGAGTGAAGGACAAAGACAAGCAGTAACATTTCAACTACAGTTAAGATTTTGTTTCCTACAATAGCTAGCAGTGGAAAAGGTGAGATAAATACTCTTTGGTGACATATACATATATTAACATACAATCATAACTTAAATACATAACTTTTTTTAAATAGTTTGGCTGAATATATGTGTGTTTTCACAGGCGACGTCCTCGAAACACATTTGCAAACAATCTCAAACGCAACATTTACAAGAGGAACCGCGTCCAACTTTCACAAGTTCATCACATGAGGGAGTTTCAGGGAAACTAGCGTTTGCCTTAAAGTGCTTTCCTGTGACCCCAGAGGAGAAAATCAGCGGAGAGACAGCTACCGAGATCTACCTGGATCGACGCTTTACGACAAAACTAACAGAGACATTCTGCATTCATTCCTCTTTGCACCAGAGAGCCCAAAAAGAAGGTGTTTCTACGGGGAGGTAATTGTGGAAGTGCACAAATTTCCCATCAAAACTGGATGTGACGCAACTCCTGACGTCACAAAAAGACGAGGAACACAACGGCCCAGAGCACAGATGAACCGCAGCAGATAAGTGTCCTGATAGGCTACGTGCAGCAGCTCAACACACACACGCGTCACGTTTGTGTGTGTGAAGTAGAACACTATTAAAAAGCAGAGATATCCACCAGGATTCATCAGCATTTGAAAAGCCTTTTAATGATCCATCACGAGACATTGATCAGCTCGGTTACAGCAGAGGGAATGGCATGTTTGACCTCAGCAAGCCTTTGAGCAGATTAGCTTTAAGACCAAGGGACCACTGATGATCACCCTGTGACCTCAGCGGTTACAAACAGAGAAGCCAAGCGGTCCGAGAAAATGTAAAAAGAAAGACACCCAAGAAAAATCAGAAGACACAGATTAAGATATAAAAAGGACACATTATTATATGATGTAGGTCACATGTAAAGTCGTTCAGTTTGTCAAGTATTGCCAGGTATTTTATGAGTTTAAACTAATGCTAAATGTAATGTAATGCTGCGAAGGAATAGCCAACTTTCATGTTTTATGGAATTATACATGTGATGATCTAAATGACTATGAAACTCTCTGCAGGTTAGGGCCAGGCTGCCGTGTAGTAGTCTTGGAATAAAAGTATAATATGTAATATAATTATGGGCCAAAAATGTGGCTTTTATCCATATGGTTGTGTTTCTTTGAGGCCCGTCAGAATAAAGCGGGCTCAATGAGTAGAGCTTGCTCTCCGTTACTCTCAGTCCATCTCAGAGAGTGCAGAGAAGGAGGACATGTCCAGGCATATATTTTTGACGGCGCTCCACCATTTTGTGGACATTAAAATTAGGCACACTAACATTTTGGTCGTTGCGGTGTCTCATAAGAACACCGCAATGTAACAGTCGTCTCAGGGGTTTGTTTGAACCCGTTTACCATTCTACATGTGAACAAGCGCGCCCGCCTTGAAGGAACGATGAAGGAACAATTGACCTGTATTTCTCCAGTCTTCACGATTGGACTTATTTTTTAGAGACATCTACCTCCTCCACAATACAAATGGAGGTGAATTTATCACAGCAGTAAAAAAAAAAAAAGAATTTAAAAGAGCTCAGCAGCAAAAACAAGATCCACAGTAAGAATCCATGTTACTCAAAACATCACCCAAAATATGCTGCAAAGTAAGGGGAACGTTTTTTCTTTTTTACGATTGTTTTTAAATCTGCAAACTTCAAGGCTACATGTGTGGAAGCCACATGCCTGGAGTATGCAGACCCTGGGAAACTGAGCCCCCTCCTGCTGTGGCGTTACATATGCCTGAGGTGATCAGGTCAGTTTTATTAAACAGCCGTCAACCCAAAGTCCTGACTTGCAAGGGAAACTTATGAATCACGGGAAAAGGCTAATATTTCAGACTCGGCCTCCAGCGGGGAAAATGCCAGCAGCGGTGGCTCCAAGGTTCACTTTGCCACCTACTGTGCTGGCCAACCGGCTACTATATTGCAACACTGAAACTGATCCTCTGGGACAATTTTCAGTCCCAGTTTCTGTGTAGGTTCTGTCCAACGCAGTGGATGCTCACCCTCTTCTTTCTCATTTTCATTGTGAAGTTTATGTGGTCAAGTCCTGCCTCAGAAAGCTCTTCAATTCGGGTGTAACCCAAGTGCGGTGGCTGGTTTCAAGTGTAAACTGTAAAACTCCTGCTGAGTGACAAATTCCCGCTCAGCGCTTGTGCAATATGTTCATGTTGTAATTCTATATGCAGTTGTGAAATGACCCGCGAGTTTCAATGTTGACAAAAAAGAGAGGGCACAAAAAAAGAGAGGTAAAAGGGTTCGTTGGGTCATTTGTGGGGTCTCTGGGAATACATTGGTTTGGACAGGACCCCGCCTCTGAGTGCAGGTTGAAATCCACATTAGGGGCTTAAGTGTTTGATCAATGAGCTGCGGAATAACCACCGCCGAAAAGGTCAGTTGGCAGACAGGACCCGGCCCCTGGATGGTGTTCATTCTAATATTAACAGGATTAAGACGTCAAAGTGAGGCCTTGTTTTGAGCGTTGAGAAGGGAGAACCAAAAATACTTGAACGAGATTTGAAAGTCCCTGAAAAAAGAAAAGAAGTTCTCAGAATGGTGGGAAAACTCAAAATGGGAGTTTCAAAACTTTTCAGTCGGTCATCATCTTGGATTTGAATCTTGGATTCCATCAATCAGCAGAAAAAGTAAAGAGACACGGCAGTCTTTTATGGGAAGTATAATTGTCATTTTGAGATGGATAAACAAAAGTTACGGACTACATCAAACTCTAATGCAAAGAATACCAGTAATACATTAAGAGATAAATAAATGGAGATATAGATAGACTTGCTGCGGCTGTATGGGGGTATCGACTGACTCATCCATAACTATGGGGGCTCCTGGGGTTGATGGGGGACGACTCTTCTCTGCCGTTCTGGCCAATGAGCTGATAGAGCCGATGGCTGAGGTTCTGCACTTGGCAGGTCCCGAGGACGCAGCCCACCCTCATCAGCTGGGTATGTTGGGGATAGTGGTGACCACTACGCGATCCAGAGTGGGCATGGCGACGGGCTCTTGGCGCCCTCGGCTCGATCTGTGGCGTCCCGACAGGTCGTGCCCACGCCAGGCTTGGCAAAGCTGCTCTCACTCCTGAAGCTGGTTGGCGTCTCAGGAAACCGGGCAGCAGTTTTGGGGATGGACCCGGGGCTGAGGAGGGGACGGCCATGTGGGTTTGGCTTCCTGACACTGAGGCTTTATCCTCTCGCTGGTCAAAGAGCTTGTTGAGGAGGTCCAGCCTGGGGAGAAGACAGAAATCAGGTGAAAATTAGTGAAGTCATTAGTATGATTCAGATCATAATTTCTTTCAATTGACCACCGCTGCTACTGCGTCAACCTGTCAGAGCTACCATGGAGCCCACACTGTTGCTAACTGCACTCCAGTGAAAAGTCGTATCTATTTTCTCAGGAAAAACTATGGAAAAAGTGACTAAAGTTACAAATCAGTAAAAGTAACATCATGTGACGCAGACAGAAGACACTGAAATCAGAGCTGCCAATTTTTAAAAAAACCTTGGAGTGAGATTTTGTCGGAAGTGACAAAAAAATTGCAGAGCCGTCGACGGACGGACGGACGGGGGTGGATTGCGGGAGGGGATAGTGCGACGACGATGACAAATACGCGTGAGAAATACAATGGGTGGCGGGAGGGCGGGACTTAAGACCGAAATGAGTGACAGTCAATGCGTGCCACTTGGGAGCCCTGATACCTTCGTCTCTCTGCTCCTCCTGAGTTTCTCCCGCGGCTGTTTGAAGATCTGTCGCTAACTTCCGGACTCTTTGGGGTAAACAAGATGTCTATTCAGCGAATAGGTTTACAGATGCGCTCCTTAGCGCCATCTAGCGTTGTGGAGTTTGAAAAGGAACGAACGCGCCTTGGCCCAAAATCTGATTTTTTTTTTTTACGGAGAGAGATTGGTTGTGTGGCGTGAGTGCGTGTTAAAAAACATGCAAAAGCTTGTGTCACACGGCAAAACCGTGAGAGTTGTTAGCTCTGCTGAATTGAAGGAACAATACTGTTCCTGTAAAGCCGGTGAGGTCTTCCTTCACCTTTGCAGTTGTTAAAAAGCCAAAGCAGCATGTGCCTTCAGTATAGCTTCTAGCGTAGCATAAAAGTGCTAACGTGTGATGTTAGCTTCAAAGGTTTTTACATTTTTAGAAACATATATATTTTCTTCCAACCTCTCCGGGTAATAAGTATCACTGTTACACAATGTTTAACCACGACTAGCTACAAAGCTCGAAAATAAAGAAACCGTTGCATGACAGCTGGGATCGGACCCCGGTCAGAGCGGTCCGATGCTGCGCTACTATCGGCCAGTCTGTTCGAGGGGCGAGACTTTGTCCAGGGTTAACTAACGATAAGCTAACTTGGTTCATAAAAATACAAAATAACCTGTGTCTAAATGATTGCTGCCGCTATGAATAGAACAGGGACAGAACGATGATGGAATAGGTTTTAAAATAAATGCCAGCATTGTGACGATAAGAAAAGGACACAGGTAATTCTGCAGAAATCCGATTAGCAGTACAAAGCAGCTTTGATAAATAAATCATATTTTGCCTGCTGTCTAAACGCAGCGTGTCTCTCTGCACACCCGTCCACGTGGACACCATGCTCATCTCTTAATGTTCAATGTAAAAGTTAATGGCTTTGTTTTCGCATGTTGCCGAAAACAACAGGTGCTCTGAGCCTGAGTGTATTACATAATATGATTAAAACCTGCACTTCGTGGCAATTTAATGCTCAGCTGGGTTTCAGCAAACAGTAACTATGGGAGATTGAGCCCGGCCTGCCGTGGTTTCTCAGTGGTCGATGTCCTGATGGACTCCAGAGGAGAACATTAACATATTGTTCCCAGAGAGAAAGATAAGGTGCTTATGAATTATTCAAATGGCACTGTTCAGTGCTTGAGCACAACAGATAATATTCCACTTTCCTCCACTGTCTTGGTGTTCAGACATTAATATTAAAGGCTACTCAAAACACCTCAAACCTGGCAAAAAAACCCCAAACTATCACTTTACTGAATGGAAAAAAATGTGTCGCTGTTTTTAGTTGTACTTTTAGTTGTGTGAACAGACACTTAAAAAAAAAAAATCAGGTTCTGCAGCGCGGTGGACCGGTGAGTACACAGCGGCCACCGACTCACCATCTGTTCATTGTTTGACAAAGACAGCCGCTTCTCACAACTTGACCGTGCAGCTCTTCACTGAATTGTCACCGCTGTGTTTGCACAGCACAGTGGGACTCAAGCCCCTGAGTGTTAACCCATCACCGCTGCTGAAAGTCATCCAAAGTGAAAAGGAAAGTGCTGTTACACCAGTAGGTGAATAGCATATCAATGTTCAACAGTAGCATAGGATCTGTCATTTGTTATTAAGTTTTAAATAAAGAATCGGGGCAAAAATCCACATTTGCTTTTTTCTGAGTCAAACTCTTCCAGGCAGGTCTGGTAGTCTGGAGGTGAAAGTGGCTGAATGAATAGTTGCGCCATGCCAGGCCACAGACAGAGGCGAGCACTATTTCCAGGACAGGCTTGGTGTGCCATGGTGCCACATCACCAAGTTACACCCACCTGGTCTGCAGAGGGAATGGTTGCATTTGACTGCACATGAAAGCTATTCACAAGGCAGCCGTGGTGGCCCTGCACCAAATTTCTATTCTGATTTACTTAGTACAAGACATAAGTGTATCCTAATCTTGTTTGATGCACTTTGGATCCTGGAGGTTGAAAGTTACATTACATTTAGCTGACGCTGCTCTGTACACAGTAGACACAGCCATGAGGAACAATTAGGGCTTAGGTGTCTTGCTCAAGGACACAACGACGTGGACTAGCGGAGCAGAGTTTGAACCAATCTTTCAATGCTCTGACTGAAAGACGGGCATGCTAACCAATGAGCCACAGTCCTCCCTTAAAGTTAGAGTTATAAACACGTTTTCTCCTAAAGTACTTTGGGACTGCCCTACTTTTTCTTCCAGAAGTTCAATTATACCGAGATAACTATTTCATTCTGTCCTATTTGATCTCACAAGATCCCATGACTATCAGGAGTTTCGTCCCATAACTCCACAGTAATGGAGATCCCTGTGATTGGCAGACGATCAAAGATATCCAAGCTACTTTGACTTTACTTGTTCAGCGCGCTGTGGTTCTCAATGCCTTGCATGGTCTTCTTAGTTTCAGGTCTAGCTGTAGATTATTTTTTCAGCCAATTCCCTTTGTGCTGTTGCTGCCCTCCATGCAAAGGGGAAGTCCGCCCTCCCAATGACCCCAACCATGACCTGGTAGAGGGTAAGCCTGACTTCCCAATGACCCCAACCATGACCTGGTAGAGGGTAAGCCCGACTTCCCAATGACCCCAACCATGACCTGGTAGAGGGTAAGCCTGACTTCCCAATGACCCCAACCATGACTTGGTAGAGGGTCAGCCCGACTTCCCAATGACCCCCAACCATGACCTGGTAGAGGGTATGCACGACCTCCCAATAATCCCAACCATGACCTGGTAGAGGGTAAGCCCGACCTCCCAATGACCCCAACCATGACCTGGTAGAGGGTGAGCCCTCCCCCTTTGCGCTGAGAGCTGCTGGAATTGTCGAAGTGTCCCGAACAGCCACACTGGAAGGCAGAGGGGGCACGGACGTCAGATTAACAGTTTTGGGAAGTTATTGGATTTGGCGAAAACAGCCCCTTCTGATTAGTACTTCTGATTAGGCCCCCTCTGCATCTTAACAATAACACCAACCCTAACAAAAACCCTGCAGAGGAAAAGCCCTGCTCAACCCTAACCCTAGTGCCATGCTGCTGAGAGGCTGAAGCTCCCAAAGTGCAGCCTTAATCAGCGGAAAATGTAGCACATTCATTGCTAATCTCCCAATGGGTAACAGTGGGGAGATTGTTATTAGCCAGAAGCAGAAAATAAAGGAGAGGTGATTTATTTCACACAAAACACTGTTTCTGCTAGTTTGTGAGCACATGATTTCACAACCTCCTGAGGGGTATAGGATCTACTTTACGCAGGCAATAGACAGGATGTCATGGTAAAAGCGTTATGTCTCCTCTGAAACCACAACGAGTAGACCGAACACATTCGCAATCACAAAATCAAACATCAGGTTTCCTCTCCCCTCAGAAGCTGCCTTTGTTTTGGAAGCCTCACACTCCCACCATAAGCTACTCTTCTTATATATACTGTCTAGTTTACATGTGCATTCATGCCTTGACGGCGTTGTGGCTTTCTGTGTGGAGCAGAGACCGGCTCTTTAAGGATGTGAAGGGAGGAATTTAGGTCTTATCCATTAATCCACACTGGAATTCTGTGTCGGCTTGGTCGCAGCTTTCACCCTCCGCAACTTCAGCCTGTGTTTGGTTATATTGAACTCCATGAAGCCATACGACTGCTTATAGCGTCCATATATCTAGGTAGTCCAAGCCAAAATTCCTGTTTCCAAGACATATGAGAAGAGGCCTCTCTTGAGCGGATTTTGAGCCGAGGCAATCCGTGTTTCAATCAGTCCGCGAGCATCAAAAGTTTGTATACACAATTTAAAAAAAAGGAAAGTAATGTTCTTGTTGTTTCTTGATGAGGTGTAAACAATATAGATAGCAAATCAAAAGGATGGACCCCCAAGCCGACTGCATGAGCAGAGCGATTCGACAAACATCACCCAGGCAGGAAGTCACCCTGTGGGAGACGACTTCCGTCTGTTTTCTCAGGTAAATATGTTGAGAGTACGTTGAACCTCTCAAATCCACATTTACAAGAATGGGTTAATGATTTAGCAAATTGTTTTGAGGGGAAAACACGTTTTTATTTGGCCTTGACAAAGTTCCAACAAACCTGCGGCCTCAACACGTACACAAAGACCAATTTGTCAGAGCGTTCCCTGGTCCAGACGGAGCAGAAGCAGAGTAGGTCGATGTAATAAAAGCTCGATCGCAAATCAGCTTTACACATCCTTCGTCTCGGAGCAATGAGCCGCGTCCCACTTCTGAAATCTGCATTGTAAAGCCGCTTCGGTGCTAAAGCCATATTTAACTTGTTTGGCTGCGGACACCGGCTATTTTCCCTTTAAAAAAAAAACAACCTCCAGACATTATGTATACCGACAAGGAAGGGCATGTACTCCCAAGGAACATGCAATTTGTCCTTGTTTGGAGAAAAAAAAACGCCCACCAGGCATTGTTAAAATGTCTTACTGGGACTTTGTCGTGTCCTTATCAGGACACATCGGGACAACGCAGACACCAAGATGGAAGTGGAAAGGAATGACAGACATCTGAGCTCCGACACCAGTAAAAGAAAACATAGTCGTCGTCACGTCTGTTGTAATCACGCTGTCAGCATGTGATGGTAACAGAACAGGATGTGCTCTGTGGTCAAGAGAAGAGGGAGAAAGGACTGTCCTCATGGAAGCCAGACGGGACATTTATGGGAGATGAGCAAAGGGAGAAATGTGGAGGCTCGTGAGGCAGAAGTGACCGGCAGGATCTCTCACTTGTCAGAGTGAAATATATTTGTATACACTGTGATCAGCTACAGTGCTAAAGGTCCTATCAAAATTGCACTATCAAACACAAGCCCTCAGTTTGTGAAATGTCCAACAACACAGCAGTCAGCTGCAGACACATGATCCAAAGTGATGGGGTTTCTCTTAATGGGATTTATTCATGATTTATCATTCTGTAAGAAGTCTGATCTAAGGAGGCCAGAGAAGTATTTGCCAGCTACCGCAGCCGCGTCGCTTTTGACTTGGATGGGTGTGGCGCACGCAGCCGCTGAGGGATCGTGATCTTGTGCAAGTGATTTCTGTTGGTTGGTCTGGGTTTAGTTGAGGTCGTCCCCTCCCGGTGAGACTGTCCTGAGTCCACGTATAAGGAAGACTTTCTTTCACTTCTACAACCTCCAGTACACAACATGAAAACAATATCTACGTTGGATCCACAGTCGACATTTGAATGGAGACAAATTGAAGGACTAATCCATTTTTTTTACTTATAAATCCTGCTCAACCGCTGCATGGGTTTCTCTCAATCTGAGAAATATAAAACCACTGACCCGGGGTGATAGTGTTTCAAACAGAGGAGGCAACGCTGGGGATCAGCAACACGACCAGAGAGCGGATACAGGAGCCACACTTACCTTTATCTTGGTTAGGGTTAGGATTAAGCGTGTTAAGATTATGATCCATTTGGAATACAATTTCTTCCTGATAAACCTCTCCTCCTACCAAGGAATATAAAACATATTCCTTCATTAATGTTATCAAGCCACTGATATAACTCCACACGTTTCAGCTGCTGTTGATTAATGGGACCGATGTCTTCATCAGTAAACATTTACTTTGATCAATCACAACTATATGGTGGACCCCCCCCCCCCCCCCCCCTCACACACACACACACACACACACACACACACACACATCACATCCCTGTCAGTGCTAACAGTAAGCCCGATGTGGATCCAAAGTCCACCAGAAGGGGGCATCCCACACCGACTCATCCTGCTCCTCAACATGCAACTCCACAGGCGTAATGCGCTGGCAGGCCTCCATCACACATTCAGAGAGGCAGAGGGTGCTGCGTGCGTGTCGGCATGCCACTTAAGGCGTGGAAAAGTACAGGTGCCACTCAGCGCCTGACAAGATCCTTTTACAAAAGTCCAGACTAGTATTTCTGGCCCGGGCTGCGGAACAAACAAGTTTTTCCACCTCGGAAGTAACAGTTTTATGCAGACAGAATCACGTGAGGGAGATTAAACCAAACCCAACCTTTATGAACAGTTACTTACTAATCGATAGGAGGAGGAACACGAGGAGGAAGAGAAGAGAGAATCCTTGAAATGTGAAGAACAAAAGACTTGTTCAATACAGATTAACTGCGCTAGTGATGCCAATAAACTGACATGGCATATATTCACAGTCTGGAGAAGACCAGTTTTATCTCAATGACCTCATGATGACCTGTTTTACACTTTGGTCTACTTTACTAACAGGAATTGTGATAACCAAGCCTCTCCGACCATAAACACAATCATAAATATACATATATTTGTGATTGTCTTGATGTTTTAAATACTCATCCCTCACACTATCACTTTTTACACAGTAGATCTGGTCTCCAGTAGGGCTTATCTCAAGGAGACTAGCCATGTTCTATTATATCACAATAGAGCCTATATGACCTTCCACTACACACTATCCTCTATCTGCCCGACACAACAACACAACGCAGCACTTTCACTTTTACACACAGTGACCCTGTGTGATTCAGGCTCATTCAGCCGTTCATAAGCTGCGTGGTGCCAACACAACATAGAGAGGTGAGAGCTTTAGGAATGTCAGTGTGTGTCCTGTGTGTTCAGTTTTCTAATGTCCGCCTATTTAAATAATGCCATGGTCCACTGGAATAATAATACAAATGTTGTTAGCTTGATGAAAAAGATATGCTTCCTTAAAAAAAGTAAAGTTTTTGCAGCTAACTAACATATGAACAGCTTAAAGGCTACTGCTGTAAACTATTTATATATTTTTTCAGCACGTCATTAAACTTTATGACCTCCATTACAGTTCATTTATATTAAATAATTAATACAACACTGTGCCTTAACTCCAAACCAAACAGGTCAAAGTGGCAAGAAAGTGTCTATTTTATGCGGATTGGCGCAAGAATACTCAAATTAACTGTGACGCGGCTCCAGGTGCGTTATCGCGTAGTTAAATAGTCATATTGAGCCAATCAGGAGCGCGGAGCGGGTTTTATGCTCAATATAAGTAGTAACCCAAATAAACAGGGTGTCTTACCTGTAACTGTCGGGATCCTCTTTTGCAGCCAGAGCCAGCGGCAGCTGGAGGGAAACCAGGCTGATGCAACACACAGCAAGCGGGAGAAGGGACGGCATCTCCGGGCCGACGTTATCTCTCCACCCTCTGGGGAGGAGACCGCCACACGGGACCGGCGAGGGGTTATTCCCAACGGGGGTGGGCAAGGGGATCAAATAATAAGGCAAAAAATATTTGTTCCCCCACCCAAAAAAAAGTTGAAATAAGGTTAAAATATCCAGGTGTGGCAGTGGATACTGTAGATGAAACCTTGGGGGAAGCAGAGGGATACATGGTCAATGAACCTGCAGCTCACAGACTGGAGTCACAGGAAGAGAGCCGGTGAAAGGCGCCTCATGAAATAACTAGCTTTATTATTTAGAGCCTCTCCTTCTAGAAAAGCTTTTAAAAACACACTATCTGCACACACACACAACAACAACCTAATTGAACTCGTGACCACAACTTCTGTTTCTTTTTTTCACAACATAAACAAATTAAATGATGAAGACTTTTACATTCTCCTGAAAAAAATGTCCCAAAACAAATGCAACCTCGATCCATTAAGCAAATCATATTTTTTATGAATAAACCTTCTCATAACACAAAGTGAAGCCTTACCTTCTCACTCACTGCTCAGAATGTGACTTGATTTGTAAGTTATACTCTCTCTCTCTCTCTCTCTCTCTCTCTCTCTCTCTCTCTCTCTCTCTCTCTCTCTCTCTCTCTCTCTCTCTCTTTGAATCCAAACGTGCTGGTCAAGATCAAGTTCTCCAGTGTGAAGCTGAGCTGGTGACATTGAGGGTTTAAATAGCTACCGAGGGGGCGGAGTCCACTGCCTCAAGTGCCGGTGAGCAAAGGTGCTGCTGTAACATTATTATCTTTCATGTTCAGTATATTAGCGTTTACGTGGCTAAAAAACGCCGGATGCCCTCAGTAAGTTAGTCATTGTGCAGAGATTGTACAGGGGAAAAAAAGTTATGTGAAGTTGTTGTTACAGAGCAGATAAGATAAAAAGAACATTCTTGTGCCAAAGTTTCAATAAAGATTATACCAGAATAATAATAAAAACAATAGAATAAAAACATGAACGGCAATGAGCAATATAATAACAATTATTGAGTGTAAAATAAATGATACCGACACCTTTGTAAAAGGAATTCACTAGCTATAAGAGCAAGGCAAATAAATTACAAATACAAAAGAAATCAACAATAATAATAATAATAAACAACCAAGTAGAAATACAGATAACAAATAAAATAAATGTAATGTATAAGAAGGGATACTAACAACAGTGCCTAATGGATTCTAAAATATAATATATTCCTACTATTTTCCTTATAGCTGCTATAAAGTACCTCACGTTTACTGTAAAAACAGTGCTGCGCAGCACGGATCCAGTCTCATATTTTAGTGGCACTGCACAACGTTAGAGGTCCCATTAGCCAGGCTAGAAGGTATACATAGTGAGTGTTAAAACACCATAAAATACATGAATGGACAATTTTGAAGTGATAATTGAGTCAAACAGGAATGTGGCTGATCGCTCGGGATGGATGCTAAGGTAGCTGTAATTATATTCTACTCAGCACAAAGTGCTTCACACTATCATTCTCAGGGGGAAAAAGAGGCCCAATTAGCAAGAATTTCTCAAACAATTTCCCAGAGCAAGCCCTCCCCTCTGTCTCTTATCGTTGCCCTCAGCCAAGTGTGTGAGAGAGATAGAGGGGAATACCCAGGAATCCTCGTTGAATCTTCACAACTCTTTGCAAGGCACACCTATTGAAGCTACATTGATACATTTCTTTCTGAACTGAACGCTGACGCCCAGTTTACTGCTGGTGTCACCGCTGACTTAAGCTCCCTGGTGGGAAGCAGACTGTTATATACTGTATACACACACACACGGTTCACCGGGGGAGCTGTTAATCCAGCAGAAGTTGTCTTGAAGGCATAGTGGTTGTTCCCGATTCGCGGACTCTATCGCTGTCAGTTGTGGTTTGAAAACCTGTTACAATGAGGCAGGAAATGAGGCAGATACACAAGTCTGAACAGGTTCCTTCACAACTCATTTTAATGACGCAGAGGAATCATTTTCAGCTTATTCCATCTCTCTAGAGAGGATTATTTCTTTTCTCACTGTCCTCCTTCCTTTCTAACCCGGTTGACTGATGCAGCGACACAATAGCGATACACCTGATCCTGACTCAAATGCTGTTGTGCAACATTCATTTGCCAAGACAGCAATGTCGAGCATGGCTGCCGACAGTCGGACGAGTGGCCTCCTGGTCCCGGAGAGAAGCGGCGCATCCGCGAGCAAGAGACAATAAACACAGCCAGAGTCTTCATGAGGAATGCAAGGATGGGATGTTTGTTGTGTTTTCCTCTTTATGGATGCGCACAACCATGGGCCTCATCTAAATAAACATCAGTCGGCCTGCCACAGAAAACAGAACATGCAGTATAGATGTAAATGCATGTGTTTCTATTGAGAATAAATAGACAACCATCTGGATAAAAATACTGCCTGTGTTACATGTTTTAACCTACAAGAAATTACACTTATGTCTAATTGCTTACAAGTTGAAGATGTCCTTTGAAGTTGTTTAACGATGTTATTTCCATATGATATGATGGAATAATAAAAAGTATGCAACATCAATAATAACATTAATGCTACTCACCTTCTTAGCGCAGCTGGCTAAGCCTGAGTGACTCTGGGATAATTTACTCCTTTTTCACATACACATTTTAACCGAGGGTTTGTCTAAGCCTAAGCCTTCTGTACTTATTTTACCTGGGTAAATGATAGAGCTAACAGCTCTCTTAGCCACAGGCTAACAGCTCACTTAGCCCCAGGCTAACAGCTCACTTAGCCCCAGGCTAACAGCTCTCTTAGGCCCAGGCTAACAGCTCTCTTAGCCCCAAGCCCAACAGCTCATTTAACCCCAGGCTAACAGCTGTCTTAGCCCCAGGCTAACAGCTCTCTTAGCCCCAGGCTAACAGCTCTCTTAGGCCCAGGCTAACAGCTCACTTAGCCCCAGGCTAACAGCTCTCTTTGCCCCGAGCCCAACAGCTCTCCTAGCCGAAGGTGCAGTATGAAACGCCCTAAACATAGACAATAATTCAAATTTTGTTTCAAGCTGTACATTATTTCCCGTGACCATCTTTGTTTTGATTAGGAAACCCAGGGTGTCAATTTGTACAAGATGAACCAGTTCATTTTATCCAAGTATCTTCAGTGATATTAGTGTATTTTTGCACGGACACGTCATGTTGTCGTTCTAACTGGATAGAGCTGCAACTTAGAAAATGGGTTAGAAGTATCTTCAGAATAACAGTGTGATTATGTTTGTCTTTAATACAAAATCACAATCACAAACCCATGATTCGCATCAGTGGAAAAATGCTAGCAGTGTCGTGAATTCCTCACAACGCAGGTTTTCGGCCTTAATTCGGTACGTGACCTCTGCTCTTGCTGGTAATGTGTGAGTGATATTCGCTCAGACAGATCCGTCAGTGATAGTTGCCAACTTCTCGCCCTACTCTGCTATCGTCCCTCGCAGCTCGGCTCTGCTCAGGCCTCCCTTTGATCGCCTCATGTAGTCCCTCAGTCGTTATAACACCATCAGAGCCAGTGCTGCGGCTGGATGTGTTTGACCTGTCAGTGACACACTAATCCACGTTTAGACGCATTGAAGCAATCCGTCGAGAGCCAATTTAGGTCAGGTTACTTTTGTTTTTTTGTATTCTTCAAAAATGAAACAGGATGATGTTCACAGCCCGGTTGTCAGGTGCGGTTCTGACCTTGGTGGCTCGAGTTACGGTGGATTTATTCACATTGAATGTTGCATACACCAGCAAAAGCGTGCAATGCAATGGCACCTATTGATTTGGCCGCCATGACACCATGCTATTCATGATGTGTTTACCAACACAAACGGCTGATGGGAACTCCTTCATCACTCAGACTTTTGCAGTGGAAGCAGGTCACTTTTTCTCTGATCCTGACCCGTTTATGTAAGCGTTCTCTGGCGCGGGACGGCGGCTCAGTGAATCAGTACTCGCCTTGCTCTGAATAGAGGCGGCCCGCCGGGTTTGATCTTTCAGTTGTGCGCTGCTTTTACTTTTGTGTTCGGCGGCAATTAGCGAACATGAGAGCTCACTCTGTGGAGCGGGCCACATGGGCGGTTTTAAAAAGAGGCTCCATGTTTGACGGGTTTCGGGAACGTAGTCAAGTGATCAAAGAGCAGGGGGACCTTTGCTTGATTGTGCGGCTTTCCCTGTCTTGTCTTTGTTCATGTGAATCATTGAGACCGGGACATAGCCTGCTTTAAAGGCTGCGAAATGCTGCGAATAAAGCGCATGTCTCATTAGGATGTGAGCGAACTCTCACATGCATTTTTAGGCAGGAGGTACGTTGCTTGTTGATTGTTCATTCAGTTGGTCAACAGCATCTGATGAACTGCTAGTTGCTGATGATGGTGTGATCTTTCTGCACTGCGGACACCAGTCTGGCCTCAAGCAGCAACTGCCATCAAGATCATTTCAAACAAGCCCTCCGGTTCCCCAACAGTCTGTCAGCACCGGTGCCATTGTTTTGCGCTGTTAGCGCTGTGAGGACCGTTAGCTAGTGGAAGCCATGTTGAGAGACTTTGAAATGCTCCCAATCTTGTATATAATTACATTGTTTCATTTACAGATAAAAACATGTTTTTACGACAGCAAAGGAAAATATTCATCAGGGTTTATATATACAATCTATATACTAGTAGATATTAATTGTTGGTTGTGGGCTGCTCATGGGATTTGTTAAGTATTTGTTAAGATAAAAATCACGTTTTCCATTGTAGAATAAGTCACATAGTAGCTTCAAAGGGCCCTTGTGGATATTTCTAGTTTTCTTTGTCCAGGTTTTGCAATATCTGTCTCTACGACTTAAGCACAATGTATGTGAATCAGAATGGAGGTTAGTTTTTAAAAGTTGCTGTTGGAATTTGGCCTCGACAAGACCTGGTGACATACTTTTCTTGACCATAGAAATAGTTCAAAAGTTGATGTGGAGTGCGTGCTGACGACCAGTCCATTCCCTAAGGTGGGATGCAGTTGAAAGCTCCAGGTAAAGCTAGTAAGTAGACCTGAGTTAAGTAAATTGTTCATAGTTAGTGCCCCTGTTTCTATAAAGATATGTTGCTGTGTGTTTTGTGAGGCCAACGTGAAAAAAAGGACATGACCAACAGCTTGATGCCAAAGTGTCCTGGCTCTGAACAGAGATGTCTGTGATTCAAAACACATGAATCATCCTGGCCATCTGAAGTGGCTGAGCTGAAGGACTTCATATGCAAACACCCAACACCTGCAGGTTTAAAGGAGGACTCGCTTGATGTTACGGGAGAACGACGTCTGGTTTTCCCCGGCTTTTGAGAAAACCAGCTTGTGTGTCTTAAGAACATTTGATCCAAAGTGCATGTTTGCTCAGGTCGCCACTTAAGTGGAGCGTGGCTCGTGACGGTGGAGCGTTACATCCTCACTGTCCGGTGCTGGTTCTGGCTCCCTGCTGATCATGGACAACCACGTGTTTTGCATCGACGCCTCTCACGCTTCAGCAAGGTGTTCCTGTCACAGGGGATTTTTTCCAGTGATTCTAGACAAAAATGACCACGCCTTGGAGGAACTCGGCCTCCACTTCTTCCTCCCGCCTTACACAAAGAGGCGACGCAGACAGAAATGATGAGCATGAGTCGCATCTCTCTTAAAGTCACCATCATATCTGTGCTAAGGCCTGTGCTGGGCTTTCTGTTGTGGGTATGTTGGAGTGAATCCTCTCAAAGGCTCTGGTTTATTCCATCAGTGTGATAGTCTAATGATTGCTGCCCCCTAGTGAACCTCATGTTACATCAACAGAGTGCACACTGTACAGCAGCTCCTGCTGACAGTGTCTCTGTTCTGATGCTTCCCATGAGGACCAGCCTGAGTTAACCCCCCTAAATACAAAACAAATACCATTTATCCCTTGGACGAGGAAAACAAACATCATATCAGAGAGTTGGCTCTCGAGTTTTTTAAGTAATTGTTGCGCAAGTCACTGTAGAGTCTACATTTGAGAATCAATTTGGAGATGCTTTCCCACTGTCGTGCTGTTCGCCTGCTCTTGGCTGCTTCAGTATACTTTATTTACACTTCTGGTATGAGACGACGTTCAACCAAGCCTGGTCGTCTCTGTCCCGAGCCCTCTCAGTCAAAGTTTGTTTGTCATGGCTGCTCACCAGTGTGTGTGTGTGTGTGTGTGTGTGTGAGGAGGAGGCAGCTAACTGGACAGTGCTCTGCCAGGTTTTGTGGACAAATGAGGTATCAGATTTCAGTGTGGGAAAGACGATGGCAAAGGACAGGAGTGGCTGATAACGGCGGAGCACCCTCGAAATCCCGGCGCCTAATGAAAGAAAAAGTGAGATTCCGCGTTTGTGGTGTGACAAAAGCCCCCGTGCACAAAGCCAGCCGGCTCCATGAAGAGTTTCCTCCGGTTTGAGTACTGACCTCCACTAATCCAACTAATCTAGATGATTCAGAACCCTCGACTTGAGCCGGGCCTCATCTCGCAGCATCAGTGCTGCACCTCACCGATGCTCCCGTGGTTCAACGGGAGCAAAATCCCTGCAGCAGGCTTCTGAAATCTGGCGGAATAACAATTAATTGAGGCCCTAAGGTCTGGGAATAAAATGTTCAGCAATCACACGTGTGTGTAGAGTTTTCAGGTGTCCACGTACTTTTGGCAACAGAGCGGGATTCAGTGCCACAGCCGGCGGGACATCTGTTGACATGGTTAATAGCTTAATACTATTCTATGACACAAGCTGACTGCAAGAAGAAAGATACAAATGACTGCCTTACCAAGTAAAATGAGACGTGTCATGAGAAAGTGTCATTTCCTGTGTTGCATTGAAGCGAGATGCGTTTCAGGTTTGCATGACCCGGTGTCATGTTTTCCTGTCTCCATGCACTCTGTACTGCACAGATAGATCATGTAGAAACCTCTGCCAGATGTCCCTACTGGTTAAAGGGACAGGCAGGCCTGCTTTGTTGGCTCCTCCGGTGCATAGTGCACCTTATAATTTCTTTTGAAATTCTCCTGAAATACCGACAGCATCCACAGCCGTCGCAGGACTGTAACAAGCACGTCCATTATTTCATTCAGTCATCACAAACACGATGGAGACACTTTTGGAGCCGGTGCTGTTTGCTGCTTTTCATTAAAAAAGACTTTAAAGGTGTTTAGGTTGACTCTTATCCAGCATACTCTTGCTGGTAGTTTAAATGTTGCCTACCTGAGCGTTACATATCTGATGTCAGTATATATGTATACACATGCAATTTGGTGAATGCTTGAATCTTTGTGTGGCATCATAGCCCGCCTTGATTGTAGTTTCACTTTAATTCCATATCTGATGATTTAGACTGTGCATATCTACAGTATTCTCTCAATCAGCAGCTTGTTATGAGCACTGGGAACGTACATGATCACTCAGTTTGATTCAAACCAAAATGTGATGAAAGTTGGTGTTTTGTTTGCGTGTTCTCAGTACTTCAGTCACTTCTGATCTAACCGCACCCCCACCGATCCTGATCCATGAAGGACAAAATCTTCATTTTAAAAACGACAGGTATGTTTCTCTGGTATGACCAGGTAGTGATAGTGAATGTTTGCAGACTCAAGCATGAGTGCACTGACATTACTGAGTCCATTCACTGACTTTATGGCTCTTCTCTCCTGCTGCACTCTCTCCAGGTCAGCTGATGATGACACCTTGAAAGCAAATGACTGAAGACTTCGGGAAAATGTGGGAATTTCAATATTCCTTTGTTCTGGATTCACCATGTGTCAACACAGTGGTCACTGTTGAGCAGAACTTACAGAATCTAAACTCTGTGTAAATAATACCTGAAGGTAATAATATATATATATATATATATATATATATATATATATATATATATATATATATATATATATATATATATATATATATATATGGAATGATGGTTGAATCGTTTTTATTTTATTTTATTTTATTCAAGAAAATGAAATTAATAAAGATAGTGGACGGATGGAGGGAACGATGTGTTTTTTATTTCATATTATTGTATTCAGCAGTATGAAATTAATAAATTTAATTCAATTCAATTAATAATATGTATATAACTTTTTGTGCTTACATAAACATGCAATAACATGCAATACTTTACTATTTAATTGCAGAGGAGGCATAACACATTGCACAGAACGCATTGCTGACACTATTGTCCCATCGGTGGGGTATTATGGGTAAAAACACATGAATTACAAATCCGGATTTGCAGCAGTTTACTGTACACACAGTCTTCTGCCACATAGCAGCAAGAGAGGAGCTCCAATTACAGCAGTGTTTGTATACGGTTTATCATTCACCACAGAGTACAGTCGAGCGACTGATGCGTGAGCTCAGAGGAATGACAGCGTCACATTAAGGCTCGCTGTGACTCTACACGTCTGCTTTGTCTCAGCTCTGGGGAACTGAAGTAATGGGTGCACGGCCTGCTTGATGAAGCGGCTTCATGTGCTACGCTTCACCTGAGCTGGAGGGAAGTCGGCGGCTGGAATCGCCCCACGAAGAACAGTGATGTGCAAGAGGCCTTCAAACCACTTCCTGTGTGTCGGTTCGTCTGCAGGAAGTCACACAGCTGCCGCATCCTGCCGAGAGTGACTCTGTGCTCTGATTGGGCTGAGTGTAAGAAGAACACATTATCAGTGACAGATAGGTCTTCTTCTTCTTCTTCTTCTTCTTCTTCTTCTTCTTCTTCTTCTTCTTCTTCTTCTTCTTCTTCTTCTTCTCCTCCTCCTCCTTCTCTTCCTCCTCCTTCTTCTTCTTCTCCTCTTCCTCCTCCTTCTTCATCTTCTCCTCCTCCTCCTCGTCCCCCTCCTCCTTCTTCTTCTCCTCCTCCTCGTCCCCCTTCTTCTTCTTCTTCTCCTCCTCCCCCTTCTTCTTCTTCTTCTCCTCCTCCTCCTTCTCCTCCTCCTCCTTCTCCTCCTCCTCTTTCTCCTCCTCCTTCTTCTTCATCTTCTTCTCATTCTCCTCTTCATCCTCCTCCCCCTCCTTCTTCATCTTCTCCTCCTCCTCCTTCTTCTTTTACTTCTTCTTCTTCTCCTTCTCCTCATTCTCCTCTTCCTCCTCATCCTCCTTGTTCATCTTCTCCTCCTCCTTGTCCACATCTTCTTCTTCTTTTACTTCTTCTTCATCATCATCATCATCATCTTCTTCTTCTTCTTCTTCTTCTTCTTCTTCTCCTCCTCCTCCTTCTTCTTCTTCTTCTTCTTCTTTTTCTTCTTCTTCTTCTTCTTCTTCTTCTTCTTCTTCTTCTTCTTCTTCTTCTTCTTCTTCTTCTTCTTCTTCTTTTTCAACCTATATTTAACATATTTTTTAATCGCCTAACCCGGCCGTCCGACAGCCTTATCTGATCTGGAACTGAAAGCATTATCTATGCTCTCTTCAAAGCCAACAGAATACTTTGACAGAAATAGAAATGTTATATCTCAGAACTCAGGAGCTGCTGGTCTACCGCTGCCTCGATATATCGTTTGTTTGTTTAAAGGGTTCGTTCAGACTGAGCTGCTCTTCTTTGTCTCTCTCTCACCTGCTGTCTCTCTCTCTGGCAGCTCGTCAGACTGTGTTTGGTTCAAGGTTATGATCCAGTTAATGTCAACTTTAGGATCAAAACCATAGCGGGACCTCAGTGTTCACAATCTGGCCTGAGTGGCTTGTTATCTCCAGTTTTAACACTGTCCGGGTCAGATTAACTGTGTGAGAAAAGAGGAAGACAGAGTTTGTTACTGAGCGTTGGGGAAACCAAGCTCTTCAAGAAAAATGCGGCATGATATGCTCGGATTGTTTTCTGCCAGAGAACGATAAGCACTTCAGGTCAGAGGTCACAGCGCAGGAAGTGTTGGAATTATCTCGAGGCCGTTACAGTGCTGACAGCGAAGGACGGGCCACGGGGATGCAGCATCATGCCAAGGTTTTCCCTGACCTTACTTGGCATAATTCAAGTGTCTCGCAGCCAAAAGTTCAACATATTTCCGGTAAACGCTATATTTTTCTCACTTAGGATGCTCTGTTTGCTGCTGAAGGTTGCGGCCATAGTGAGGACTGTCATGAGGGGAAATATCTGACATAAAAGAGATGGATTTTGGAGTTTGGGAAACTGTTTAGCATTAGAAACTAATATTAATGCCGCCCGCAAGCGGTTTGGTGAAATCCATCTCTGACGTTCAATGTTTCTGGAAGCTATAAGAGGATGTTCCAGAAGTGGTTTGGCACTATGGCTGTGTGTATGGACGCCGAGAAAATGTTTGGCCGATTTTACTTTTGGCCTGAACTATGTATTTTAACGACTACATGTTTCCAACACATCACTCAGTCTAGTAACTCCTGAAGTCAAAGCTACAACCCAAACACGATATGTTACAGTTTTACTTTTAGATCCGGCCACATCTCTCACAGCCAGTGTCAATAACAAATGCACTCATGCAAATCAGTTTAAGACATAAATTAAATTGAATTAAATGCTTGGGTGATCTAACAATTTCAACTGTTTTTGAAGTACACGTAGAAAAGCAGAGAAAGATGAAGTCTGCATGTTATAAAACACACCATCCCAGAGAACATCAGACCATGCTCACTTACAAGCGATCATGCATGACTTCACCCTCCGACTATACATACAAAAGCAAACTGTGGATTCAAGAGTCCCTTTTCTAAAGCACAAACAATCTCCTAAAAAAAACAACAGACCATCCATCCCATCAAGTTTGTGGTAAGACTTGCAATGGCCCCTGTGGTGGACATGCCTGTCCTGTCTATGCAACCACAGAGAAAAGGTTCAAACTGCATCTAAACGAAGGGCCACGTTCAGTAGATTTCCTTCGTTGAAAGTATAATTGACACATCAGATGAAAGGGCCAAATAGCCCTTTTGGGTTAACAGAATTCTTACATGTATCATCTTCATTCAGAAACTGGAGCCCAAGTAGTAAAACATTAATTTAAAAAAGATACAAAGCTTGGGGGACAACACCTCTAACCCCTCCAGCCACGGTGCTGTTGTGTTTAGTATAGGTTTGGGTCAGCCTTTTGGCCCCTGAGCTGGTTTGGCTCCTTTCGCATGGGACATTCCTGTCGAGCAGCCCCTCCCTGCAAGTCCCTCACTGCGCAGACTCGCGGCTCTCCGCTGTCAGGGCAAGGCATACTGACAGTATGGCGGCGGGGTGCAGCTGGAAGGATGCTACTGTCGCCTGTGATGTGTCTATCGCCGGTAGGACGTAAATGGACAATTGACGGCAAAAAGAGAAGAGGATTTAGCGAAAAAGGCTTGTCGCCGTGAGCTCCCAAGATGGCCAGGCTCGCCGACTACTATCTAGTGGTCGGTTACGACCTCGACAAGCGAGGTGGGTACTTGAGTTAGCCTGCCCTGCTAGCTTTAGCGGCGTATTATTAGCCGTGGGTAAACAGGAGGCGGGGAGGGAGGCGGGGACGGGACGGGCCGCCGCTCGCGACCGACCGACAATCGATGCCACAGCTGGCAGTTCGCCTTCAACTTTGTGCCGAGGACGCGCAGGCCTCACGGGATTAGTGTGCTTAAATGCTAGCCTGTCAGCTGGTGCCCCGCAGTCCAGGCGAGGGGAGGGGAGGGGGACACGTCGGACGCGCGGCACCATTGCAACGCGTAGCTCCCAGGCACACTTTAGCTTTAGCAAAAGAAGCGCTCGCACCCTATTTGACAGCAAACTTAGGCTAACTTTATTTGCTAAGAGCTAACGTTAGCCGGGCTAGATCTGAAGGGGGGGCTGCTTGGTCGGCTGGGACCTAAGATGGATTTATTCACAGTTTCCGCTGCATCTTCCCCAGTTGTCTGCAAAAGTCACGCCTGCCACCGTCTCCCTTTTTTTTTTAGAAGTGGCATTTTTAAAACTCCACTGTGCCGAGCAGCGAGTTGTCAGTGTCGAGGCTGCAGGGTCCTGGGCAATGACTTGGGGACAGTCCGACCACAAAACCCCTGCCGATTTCCGCTTGGACTTTATTTCAGGCGTGATGTTTCAACTGGAAATCGATGCTTCTCCTCGGCGGAGTTGCTGATTGTTTTCTTTGTCTGTGTTTGCTGTGGATTAACGCAGACGGCTTTGCCCCTCCCTGAGCCCCCTCGGACCGGGGCTCTGTTCCCTTGTGTTGCTGGGACGGGGTTTGGACCGTTATCTGGGCCCCCCGCCCCCTCCCTGCAGCCGGGGCCGTGGCCTAGATCTTTGCAGTATAATGGCCCGTTTAATCATGAAATATTCAACCCGCCGATCCAGTGGAAGCATGCAGCTTGTAACGCGGTGAAGTCTTTTATATAGAGTGGATTTTTTTTTTTTGGCCTATGATTTATTCAGAAGAGGCAAATCGTAACATGACAAGCCCTCAGTGGCTAAAAGGAGGCAGAGAACTGGCTTTTAGCTTGATGATGCTGGAGCAACCTACATCACTTTTCTCATTGCATGAACGCACTTACTGCACCTGGTATTTTTCATCAGAGGATGAGGGGCGTTGCATACAGGATGTTATAACGTGGACACTGCAAGCGCTGCAGAAAGTCTCTTTCCTGTTCTACCCGGCCCGCATGCAACGCAGTGCAGAACGAGCCTGTAAAAAGCATCTGGGAACCAGACATTAAAGCCACACTGACTTTAATGGATCAAGGCTCCCAGGCCTTGTAAAACCAAACACTTAGTGATGATGATTGTTGGCGTTGAACCCCCTACTGCAACCTCACTGTTTACAGTAAGTTTACGAACCCATGCTCAAGTTTCTAGGGGGAGGCAGAGTCTTAAACGCCTGCAGTAGCTCGGGTGAGATGAGTCCCATCATTACATTGTGGCCGTCCGCACTCTATGCACCGGCAACCATTTGTAACCCCCTGAATGCATCCTCTGCACAGTCTTGACTTCTGTGCTTTTCTAGTTTTGTCCTCACGCGATATTGCCGAGCTCCTACAAGTGATGTAGAATGTTTCCAACATTGTGGGCAGGTTCCCATACACCAATCGGTGACTCGTAGACGTCAAGAGTTGGGTTTAAATTTGCACCGTTTGACGCCCCGCCCTCCCCCTCCAGATTTCTACATTTTTATAAATATGTGCACTAGTTATTTTCCCCATCTGCAGTGCTAAACTTACTGTAAAGGAAACACTATGAATCAAGAGTGAATGCTCCTCGGTTATAAGAATACCAGGAATTTCGAAGCACAGTGGAGTTTCCTCCTGTATGAATATAACATACTTCCTGTCTGCTCGTGTGTTTGTGTTTGTGTGTAAGTGGTTGCTGGTTGTCACTCAATCAGTGGAATGTTTTGCGAGCGTGGGCACTGACAGGTTTCATCATCGCCTCTCAGAGCAGTCACCAACTGAACGTCTGTTTCTTACCTACTCGAGGGAGCTTGTGGTCCTTGTTCTCTCTTTAAAAAAACAAACAAACAGCTTTGCTTGGCTTGTTTAACAGATGCTAACCTGAAGGCAGAGCCTTGAATCTTCCATTCAAGCCCTCTACATTTGTCTCTAAGGTGTCATGTCACTCACATTGTGCTCAAGTTATACTAACAGTGGAGCTTATTTAAATGAAAGCTCCACTGCGTGTGGGTCGGTCTGAATCTATAGCTGTCGGGGTGTGGTCCTCCTCGCGAGGGTCTCTTGAGAAAGTCCCTCAGCGTGTCGGTGTGTTTTGACAGCGGTTCCTCCGCTCGGCCGGGTACCCAGCAGCAGCCGAACACGTATGCTGTCCGAGGCCCAAACAGGAAGCCAGGGAGAGGACCTGAGGGAGATGTTCAGAGCGAGAATCCAGATTGTGTGCGTGTTTGTGACACACACACACACACACACACACACACGCTAACACTCAGGCTCTGTTTGTAGCACTGTCTGTGTGCCTCTGGCGGCGCAGTTTGAGAAGCGGCGGTTGTTGCAGCAGAACCGTAGACTAGTTCTTTTCAGGCCGGAGTGACAGCTTTGAATCCCAGCCTTTTCTACACACACACACACATGCACACACACACACACACGCATGCACACATCCCAACAAGCTAGGAACGCTCACAACATCCGAAGCCAGCGAGCACACAAAGAGGTGCACCCAGGGCGGACCGAGCATCCATTGTTGTGTTTACAAATCTGAGTTTCTCTTTGTTGCAGGGTTGTCATGTCTCATGATTGTAGAATTGTGGCGTTGCTAACGGTGTGTTTGAGGATCAAGGGCGCTGTGATGCAACACTAAATCATACGGGAGCCACCATGAAGTGAGCTCTGGACTGGCACAGTTATGTTGCAGAGGTTGTGTTATCAGTTGGTTGTCAGCTCTGGAAGATGAGTGGTTTGGTATTGCTCTGCTGGCACCAGTTTTATCACCAGATTTGAGTTATAACTATTATATATATATATATATATATATATATATATATATATATATATATATATATATATATATATATATTAATTATAGCACTGGTAATGAATCTGTTCTCGGTATCAAAAAATAATAATGATATTGGAACATCTCTTCTGACAGTGATGTTAGGCATGTCCAACCTCAGTACTTTAAACTGTATTACATGTACATAATGCATACTCATTTTAGATATAGAATGAATTTGGTTTCCGTTATCGTGACAGAGCCGTGACTAATTCACGTCGCGCTCGCAGGTGCACTGAGTGGCGTGTGACTGCGTGCAAAAGCCCGTACGAGGGGAAATAGAAACCACGCCGATTGAGAGGAAGCAAGCGAGTGAGCGAAGGAGGAGAGAGAGGGGTGTGTGTGTGTGTGTGTGTGTGTGAGATGCTGCCAGCAGTGCCGGCCTGCGGGCAGCCACTTCCTCCATCGCTCCAGAGCAGGGCTGCAGCCTTTCAGGCCCTCCAGAAATAGCCCTCACAATCTGCCTTTCATAGGGGGGCAGAGCACTGCTCACTGGTGTGAGTGTGTGTGTGTGTGTGTGTGTGTCTGTGTGTGTGTGTGTGTGCGTGCGCAGGCTTCTCTCCCGTCGGCCATTCAGATGGCGGACTGGATGTTTGTGGCTGTCTGTGTGTGTTTGCTGTGTTACCACGGCAACGTTTACCCCTCCTCTTTGCGGGCGGCGTGGTTGTGGTCGGCGTCTCATATTGACCAGTTCGTCATGATGCGACGGTGCCACTGTCAATTTTTCTTTGTCCTCCGATGCAGTCACTTTTAGTCTGTGCACTTTTCTGCTTAAAGCAAAACTCTCCACTGTTTGGCCCTAAAGTTATTGTATTGTAAGCAGTTGCACGAAGGCTGAAATAGCGGTTGTAGGTCATGTTTATTCTTTTTTTTATTATGGCAGAGAACTAAACAGTAATTTTATGATTCATAATTATGCCATTCAAAAAACAGCCTTAAAGGCAGCCGTCATCAATCAGGGAAGACCTCCATCATATCACTGTAGTGATGGTGTGTGTGTGTGTGTGTGTGTGTGCGCGTGCGTGACTGTATTACAGCAGTCTGTCTGCTGTGCTGAATACTTGTTATTCATGAGGGAGACGGTGGCCCCAGGGGCCCAATGTTGCCCTCATTCCCTCATTTCTGCTACACAGATACAGAGGGGTGTGTGTGTGTGTGTGTGTGTGTGTGTGTGTGTGTGTGTGTGTGTCTGTGTGTTGGGGGTAGGGATACAAGCACACACACATACACACACATCTTCACTTCTTTCAGCAGACACGTATTCTTCTGTAATAAACTGTATACTCAAATTGTAATCCAAGTGTGTGTGCGTAAACTTTTTGTGTGTATGTCATTAAGTGATCAGCAACCCCCCCTGCAGGGTGTGTGCTTGGTCTCTTGATCTAAATTTAGATTGAGGGATGCACAGTTCAAGTAGGCAGTGTGCACATTTAATGATTCATTGCCACATAGTGCATTTCAACACGTTGGAAGGTTAATGCATCTTAACATGGCGATGATTGTAGGAGTGTGTGTGTGTATGTGTGTCAGAGTCAGAGGGGGCGTTCGGGATGCCCTGCTCCTTGGTGCTTTGATGGTTTCCCCGGTATTCAGAGAATTCTTAGGACAAAGGCTGAGTCAGTGTCGCTCACAGTTGGCGCTCAAGGGAGCAATCGCTCCAATCCCAGAGGGGCGATTCCAGCGTGTCCGGAGCGGTTTGATTTGAAGATACGGGGTCGCTCGGATTAGCAGACTTGGTTGTGTAAGGCTCCGGCAACCACACCGCTGCAAGGATAAACACACCTTCTTCTTAAGCTTAAATAGAGATAATATTATGAGATGTGTTTTAATATAAGCACAGTTCCTAAATTTACTGACTTCTTAAACTGTCTTTTTGCCAATCTTCTTTTCAAATATGCGACTTAACTCAAAATCGTGGAAGTAAATCTTGACACTTTGAGGCGACACTCTCAGTATTTATTTGTGGGCCTTTTCAGAAAAATGAAGCGCACGCCTGGAGTTAACGTTCAATATTCTGTGACAAATCGCTATCTACAGTTGGTATAAGAAATGGAGACGATACTTTGTGACCACACAAAAAAATATTCAGGCCTCACAAAAAAAAGCACAGCACTCTGAAGTGTTGAATAATAACACTGTGGGATAGTCGGTGGATGGATAGTAGATGGAGCCTCCATAGCTAAACAAATGGTGTGATACACACAACATACTCGACGGTGCTTTCCAAGGCTCCATTTTGAGTTTCTGGCTCAGTTCCAAAGGTCAACAGGATTTTGAATGTCCCTCATTTTTCTGTGAGGTGGCTTAATAAATCCACCAGAAGCACGGGCGAGTGACTGGTCGGAGAAGATTAAGTCTCATCTTCATTAAGACGTCCCCCAGGTCAAATCTCTCGTTAAGACAACAAACAAAAAAATGAAAAAGAGATCTGCCTCCCACCACTGCACCCGCTCTAATCTGATGTGGAGAATGTGATTGGTTTAAAAATGGCGATTAAAGCACTGTTATGGGTTTAGACCTGGTTCAATATCTCTGATCTGTACTGTGTTCCCCTCCCCCAATGAAAGAGGTCCGCTGTGTTTAAAGGATACTCAGATTATTGTCTCCTGGTTCCTCCGACAGGGAGGGCGATATGACCAAAGTAAGACATCACGCTGTCGATTGTACGACTTTGAAGCCACCGTTGCATACGATGCACGGCGTCTGAGATGGGTCTGTATCAGTTTTACTGTAGGTCAATGCTTTTTTAGGAGCACAGTAATGTATATTTATCATAATGTCTGCAAAAATGCAGCATACTCCTGGTGTTATACGTTCAACGTCACAGCGCTGGAAGCATTGAAAATATGTTGATTCATTGTTTTAATATTTGTAACTCATTCAATCTCTCTTTCAATCTCTCAACCACAGTTGATGTTTGTTTTTTTTGACCAATGAAAAGACTTAGAAAGGGGAGTTTAATTTAGTTTCAGTGTCTGGAATGACAGCCTGGTGGCTTTAAGCAGCAAACATATGAATTGTATGTTTGCAACGTTCATAAATCGTAATTACTGTCCCAATCCCTTGTTGATTTAATTTATTGTACATTCACTTTAATGCACGTCTCATAACGTGGCGTGTCCACCCGGGTGTCATGTTTCCGTCTGTGCCGATCGGAGCCGATAAATACCTGCGACTGTTGCTGGGAATGAATGCCGATTGTAACATCGGCCCACTTCAGACAACAGCCAGATGTGCTGAAGTGTCCGTGGGTCTATACTGTGCTTTTAGGGGTCCATTGTATCCGCCTCTTTGGCCTGCTCCAGTGCTGAGAAGACACTCTGAGAATAGATGGAGCTCGTCAGCTTCACGCTCGGCTCAGACCTCGCTGTCTGCCTCCATTGTTTCAGAGACACTCGGCCTGGTTCCTGTTTGCTAACGAGACGTGCACAAGTCTGCTTCTTGGCTATTGGTTGCCCGGGTGACGCAGAGCTATTTCCGGGGCCGTGTTGCGTGGGCGCTGCGGTGGGAGAAAGAGCTTCGGGGTTGATTTGCAACAGAAGACAATGTGGCACAAGAATATAGGCGACGTGATTTAAAAAGAGGGGGAAAGGAGAGTGTTTGGTGGGAGCGATTAGAGGGGATGCATTGTGCTGCTGAGGGAAGACAAAGCGTCTGGGCGGCGGAAGATGTGATTGAGTGCTCAGCTATCGCGCTTCCTGTCGCAGTATTCTGGGGTTGCACGCGGAAGTCTTGTTTCGCATGTTGTTCTTGAGGAGCCGCTTGCATTAGGGCCATATTTCCTGTACGTCATTGTGTATCTGAGGTGAAGACAACATACCTCTCCCCCCCATGTTCTTGCCTTTTATACTCGCAGTTGCTGGGCCTGTGGTACAATAACAGTGTTGCCCTGATGGTTAAACGACGTATTCTTCACATCCTAAAGCTGCTTGTGCACAGTGAATTATTTCTCCTCATCGCCTCGTTCACTGAATAGAGCCCAAAGACTGAACCTTGTCCGTGACAGCGTCATGTCAGCTTGCAGGAGGACACACGTGCTACCTCTGATTCATGTTGCTCTCACACTTCACACCAGACTCAATGTTATATTTTGGCGACTGGAAAACTCTTGGTGTGGCGTCAAAAACATGGATACCTCTCGTAAAGTGACCTGCAATATTTTCCCTGACCTCTTCTTGACTTTTTTCTTTTTTGACTTGGGTTTCGTCAACGCTTCAGAAGAAAGCACGTTACTGATGGCTGTAACGGTACTTTCAAGGCTGTTGGATTCCCTTCACGCCCGCTAACTGCCACTTAGCACCAGAACCCTTTATTTGTCCTGCGACATATTGAAACAATAAAGTATACGCTTTGATTATTTCAGTTACTTAAGTTCTGTTCAGTTGTCAGCTCAGGGATTGTGGTTACATTTGACCCCTGCAGGTACTTGTCAGAACTGCTCAGCTATTGGACATTGCAAGTGAAATGCAATGTGCTTGTTTTCTGCTATTAAAAACAACTCGTGCAGTGGCAGTTTGGAGTGTGTGCATTCGGAGGCCAAGCGGGGGTTTTTGCTTGGATCGTGGCTCATTGACTTTGGGGGAAGAAGAGGAGTTTGGTTGGAACATGAGCACATCCATCCTCCAGAAGTAAAAAGTGAACTGCAGTCACTGAACCTGTAAAAGGCCGGCTGCAGGCGTCATGCTCGACTCGGTCCACAGAGTCCTGTGGCACAGTCTGATAGGTTGAGCGGTTCTTTGGGCTACGCGACACACACACACACACACACACACACACACACACACACACACACACACACACACACACACACAGAGAGAGACAGAGATTCCTCGGTTCATGATTCGATTCAAACTAGCGCAGCAATGTGCTGTTTAGGACCAGGATGTGAACGACTAAACAAGCCGAGGTCTGTTTGTGTTCAGCCCAAAGCTCCTTTGCTTGTCTGCTGAGCGTGTCTGTCTGTTTCCTGTCTGTTTTTACTTGAACTCCGTGGTTAATAGCGTTGCATCGAATGGAGTCGGAAGTTGAATCCTGGGTGTGCTTTGGTCCCAACGACGGGCCGGAGTGACTAGAAAGTAGATGGCCGGAGAGTCTGTGTGCTTTGGCAGGTTTTCCCGCTCTATTGAGTCAGTTTGGTGGCTCAGACTCGAGTCGAGCACATTATCACACAGCCGCCTGACCGCGGAGGCGAAGTGAGAAGAAATCCAACTCCTGTTATTAATCATCCGTCTTTGACGACTTGGTTTGAGTTCGACCTGAAGCAGCCCACTACGTAGAACTGAAATGCCATTTCCCCTCCTGGAAAGCCTCTCGGTTTTGTTGCATGGGTTTTGCAGGAAGGATGTGAGTTTGCTGAAGAGCTTTTCGCACAAAGAAAATGTCCCACATTGTCTCCCTGGCGACGGCGGTTTCCAGATGGAGCAATGGCTTTTTTTTTCACTCTTTATTTGGCTCCAGACTGGCAGCGTCGCTCAAACAGTTTAAATAAAAAGTTATTTATGCAGGATCGACATCTTTGCCGCCATCTGACACCAAATTCAGTCGGCTCTGAATGTCAGGTACTACTTACAGGTGCGGCGGTCTGTGTGCGGCCTCGTAGCCCCCCTCGTGTCCTGCTTTTAATCAGAAAGTGACTCACAACCCATCCTATTACTCAGAGAGACTGTGTGTGTATCAGAGAGAGCACAAGTGAGTGCCCCGTGCATTCATGTGTGACCAAATGTGTGTTTGTGTGTGTGTGTGTAATAAGAAAACTGGGCGGGCAGCAGAGAGCTGTGAGAGGGTGTGGTGTAGCGCCTGGATTTAATGATGTCATAGTTATGTACGTTTTCACATAGTTTCTGGTAGATGTGATCTTGCTGCTGTTGTGAAAAGAAGAGCAGCGATGGCCGCTCCTCCCAAGCACACTGACTCCATGTCACTTTGCAACGCTGCAAGTTGTTCATGGGATTCTTTTTTTTGTGTTACTGATTTATTCATGAACGTCGTCACAAAACAAGGTCACAGCGCCTGTGAGTGAACCTAAGTATGAACGCGAGGAAGACATCACATCAGTAGGAGGTGGTCTCGTTGAGTAAACCTCTCTGAAGCTGAGGCAGAGGAAAGGTTGGCTGCTATGAAACTTCCCCCTACTGAGGATATTGGTCATGTAAAAACAAAAAAAACAAACCTATTCTTTAAAATGACGATCGATAAAATCCTTCAATTGGTAGTAGTCGAGCAGCCTTGGTGCGGCTGCTCTTTATGGATGGAGTCGGAGGAAGACTTGTGTTGGATGTTGTGAGTTGTAAGACGGGAGGGGAGATTTGTGCTGTTTCCGTCTTTAGTCCTGATTTACAAATCACTTTGTTCATGTTCTCTCCCTCTTTTCTTTGGTTCAAAACCAAAGAATTGCTGAACAAGGTGCATTTTATTCTTTTTGCTAGACAAGTTAGGAGCTGTAACGAATAGTTTGAAGCTTCAAAGCGTCCTTCTTACTGTTGCCATACATATTATTAGGATTGAAAACGTACAGAAACACTGTGTGCAGTAGTCCACCGCGCGAGTCCGCCTCCTTCCCCCTTTTCTCTCTCTCACACATCCACAGCGACGTGGCGTTGTGTCTTCTCAGTCTCAGTCCAACATTTATTGAAAAAAGGTAATCATTTACCACATTCACAACATAATATTCTGCTTGATTCGTTTGTTGTTACTCTGCAGTGGAACATTTCCACAGTTGGGTGGAGCAACAATCCGATTAATTAATTACATTAATAATGCCACAACAGTCAAAAGCAGACGTATGCGAGCATGTTACCTTTTTTGTTTGATGCGCTACAAATGTTGCGTTGAGCGATAATTTGGTCATATCGCCCAAGCCTGTGCCGGGGTCAGTTGCCAAATTGTATTCCTTATTTCATGCAATTCTGCACACACACATCACTGCACACGAGCAGACGCATGAAAACGCACAAAGCTCGGACTTCTTTTGTTCCCGCCCTTTGGCAGTCGCCTTGGACACCACCCGATGTCGTGCCACTGCGGTTTAGAGGCCTGCAAACGAGGAGCCTTGGTCATGACACACACACACACACACAACACACACGCACACAATGCTTAAAATACAGTCGCAGCTCAACACTTTCATTGATGAGTCTGTTCTTGCTCTACAACTCCTTACGGCATCGCTAACGTCACCTGCAGAGGACGAGGACAGACGGCTGCTCCACCAACAGTCGAAAACTGAGCATGTCAGCACATTTATGTTCTCGTCATGTTGCTCGTAGTACTTCTCTCCCTGCTGAGGGTTTTAGTGCATTTGATAGGAGAGTTCTCAGCATCTACTGGAGTCCACTGGTGTCGTAGCTCATCATCGTCCTCTGTCGGCTTTGGCTTTCGGCTTTGTGTGTGTGCGTGTGTGTGTGTATGTGTGCGTGTGTGTGTGTGTGTGCGCGCCTCAGAGTAAAACAGAGAGGGGAGGTTTGTAATGTTTTTCCCCTGAGAGATCTCACTCCGTAACATGTAAAGTACCGATAGCAGAACCGTTAACTTTGCATCTACACCACATATTCTCAGTATCGTCTGCTGTGCTCTGTACGTCTGCCTAAAAGGTGCTGAATTAGAAATTCTGATCATGCCTCGGATCGAGCCTCCACACGGCTCAAACTGTTCAGCTGAGAGCGAGTTCAAAGCACAGCGTTGAATGTCGTAACGTCAGCAGCAGCATCACGTTGCATCGTTAACGTCTGATGAACTAAAACGCGTTTTCAAAGTTGTTCTTAGAACTTTGATGGTATTTTTTCATACTCGTATTGGTACTCTGTATCGACCCAAATGTCAGTACTTCTGCTCGACACGATATCATTACATAACACGTAGTTTTGCTTTCATATAAATGTTCTGAATTTCAAATGATCGGTCTGCGGGCTAACACAGCCTCATTGTCGAACTCAAATGATGCTCGGCGTTGGTGAGATTGGAAGGTTACAAGAGTGGACTGTATAATTAATAACAAAATGGCCATTTAGTCAAAATATCAGGCTATATGTACTGTACTTAGCATAAATTAAAATGTGAACAGATCCCTTTTCATTCGCTCCAACAAAAACCCGTTTCAACCCACTTGGAATGTCTGTTCTCCACTTCTGGAGCATTTTTTTTGAGAAAAAAACAAAACAGGGCTGAACTATTGTGTTTGACTTTGGGTGGTGAAGCGTGGAAGCCTGTTTTATTTTATTTTTAAGGTGGGGCCGTTACTGTCTGCTTGGAAAGCCTCTAATGGCAAATTAAAAAAAGGACAAAAAAAAAAGCCTGCTCACAGTCTGAACTCGGCGCGGTCAGAACTGAATGCACTGATTGTGACTCGCTGATTGTGTTGCTCACACAGCTGGTGGTCCTCCCTTTCCCAATTCACGGGACGGACTCAATAACACCGGCGTGGAGAGGCAGCCTCACAGCGACCACCAGTCCGGGGTTTTGAGTGCTTGTGCAGATTTAGTTGGTGACACCGTAGTTTAACTCAGTTCCTCTGACTCGTTGTTGGCACAGTGTTAAGATTCTTTTCCCGCTTCTTGGTTGTTGTAACTGTTGGAGACATTTGTCTTTGTTGGAGCGAGGCGGTGAGGGTATGGGCGTGGTATTGTATGGTGTTTTCATGAGCTTTTATAATGAGGGAGTAGACCATGGGGGCATTTTCGACAAATGCCAGATGATCAAGATCAAGAGTCGAGGACATGTCCTGAAGGAGGAATTCATCCAAGTCCCAAAGAGGAGGCGAAGACAAACTAGTGCCAAAAAGACGTTGTCCCAAACACAAGGATTCGGTGTATAAGATGCAGGCAGTTGCAGAGATAAGGATCCCTCCTCAAAAGGAAACCGTTATCTGTCTAGTTAGTAACGCTCCTGAACCACAACAGGTGCGCTGGTATCTGTCCTGCAAGGCCACGCCACCCGCTTCACATTCCACTCACACGGCGGGACGAGCGCGAGCCGGCGTCTCACATCAGCAGCATCTGCCAAGCAGTCAGATTTCATGTTTTTTTTTTTTTTTATCCGCTGTTCAAACACACCCAGAGTGGACGTTTGCCAGGAAATCCATTTGAGCATTTCCCCTCACGGCTGTGTGATTGTGGTTACAAGGAAATGACGTTATGCTCTAATGTGAGTTTGCTTCTGACAGTAGGAGCAGCTCACATTTCAGTCATAGTTTTAGTCTAGTTTGCGGTTCATTAAGTGATGAAAAACACCAGTATAATAAGAAAGCAGCGTGGCTATACACCGAGGGCTCCTTACTCGTCGATAGAGGTTGTCGATGATCATATTTTTTGTCAGTTTTCTTTAATGCAAATGACGCACCGGTATGAGGTGAGACCCTGTGGCCTGTTTCATCCTGGTTGTTTGTGTCAGTCCAGCTAGACGTTTACCACAAATGAAGAGATTCTTTCTCGTCTTCCTGTTTTACCTGAGCCAACATGCCAAATGTGATATAATCTCCTCTCCTCCTGTTTTGTTTTCTTCCCTCCTCTTCTTCTCTGCTTTATTATTATCTTCCTCGTTTCTACTTCTCTCTTCTGTTCTTCTCTCTCCTCTTCTCTGCTTTATTCTTCTCTCCTCTTGAAAAAACAAAACAAATCATCAGCGGAGGTTACATTTTTGCAGCGGTGTACTGCTACTGCTGCTCGCATTTCGGGGAAACGCAGTACGAGTAGTGCCGTTTGTCATCGTAATGACCATTTCAAACCCATTTGCCAAAAGGAAACGTCAAACAAAACACAGTTTAGTTTCTCCTGTCTGCAGATGGGACTCTCCCGGCTACAACCACAATTTCATTTCGCTTATTTATATATGTATGTATGTATGACTAACCTCACAAGCAGAAGGAAGCTGGTCTCATCAAAGTAAGAGAGACAACAGGATTCTGGCTAAGCAGCGTTCACTAAAGCAGCATCTTGAGCGGCTCGTCATTGTCATGAAAAATATATTTTAGCTCCAAGAAAATCCAATGGAAACATCTTTTAAGTTAGAAAGGCGTTGTAATGAGCAGTGTTTGTGATTCGTCTTATCACCACATCTCACTGTCATTCAGTGCTCTCTCATTTTTTTCAATTGCTGGTTTTGTGAAGTTCGTTGAATTCTGTTTGCATTCCATAGATTCCTTTCAAGTGGAAATTGGCCTCCTGTGACGAGGAGACACCTCTTGTACGTAGCGAACACACACAGTGCTTCGTACAGGTTTGCGTACTCCTCCCTCAGCCGCAGGTTGTCCTGCTTTAACTGGCCGAACAAGCCCCGCCCTGCTATTGGCTGAACGTGTTTCTGAAGCGGGCATCTGCTTCTCACGCCGCCTCACTCTTTGTGTTTGTGTTTCTGACACCCACATGACAACACATTGTTACAGAACACAACACAAGACACAAAATGAACTGAAAGGCAGGCACACACACACACACATACACATGCACGCTGCTTCTTTGCCTTTAAGGACATAGCTGGGAGGTGACAGCGGGTCCCAGCATGCATCAGCTCTGGTATACCGACGCATGAGTCATCACAGTGTACCAGCTGGGTTTGGCTCAGTCACATGTTCTTCGGCGTCATAAAGTCAATCAGGACCTTTTTATCAAGCAGATTGGGATTTAAGTACAACGTGTCGGTGTTGTGGGAAGTGGTCTGAATGTAGTTTTAATGTCATTTTGACGCGGTCTCATTTGCAGTGCACGCAGCACCCGTGACGAATGGAAATCTTTGATCGTACACGCGCTGGGTTGTGGTATGTGGATTGTCTCGAGGACATAATGGGCCCTTTTCACAGTCCGAGCAGCGTACACACAGGTCGTAATTGAGGGAATGAATTATGGTCCCCTTCTGTTAAGTGTGTCACAGCCGCTGCAGTGAGCCAGCGTCACAGTGCCGCGGCCCACCGAACTAAAGTTAGTCAGTGTTATTTATTTATTTCACCTATGTTTACCCTGCAGTGATTCGTCAAAATGGCTGCCTGGTAAAGGGCCTATTGTGTGAGCTTACAAGGTCACGTGTCAATTAATTGTCGCCTTGTCGTGTGGACCAACAAACTTTGGATCACTGATGGTTCAACTCTGCCTTTGGAAAATTACAACAAAAGCTACAGCAGTATGGCTGTGTATCATTTATAAAATACTGATATGAGTAATGACCCCAGTAAAGTGACGAAGATACTGATAAAGTACTTCATTCGATACAGATCCTGTGAATGGAAACTGTGTGCATTTGTGTGTGTAGCCGTGTGCAGGCAGTGTTGGTTGTGTCTGCTGCTATTATCGGCCAAAAATGTGTATGGTTTTGCTCGCAGCCAATCAACGCAATCGTTGTGCCGCCTAATTGGCTGCTAGCAAGACCATACACATTTTTCTAGATCTGCCCACAAAAAGAAAACATTTTGTTTGACCTTAACGCCGCTAACGGAGAACCAACGAAGGTTCTGTTCACATAACTTGTGGAAACATGTTATGTTGAAGATGTTTTCACACCAACATAAATAAATATAAGAGATGAATTCTGTGCTGTTTACACTACCTCTAAACAGCTTATAATTACAACTACTCATGACTTTTTGTTCTTATCCATACAAACACAACCTTTTATTTCATAATCATTTGAATTGCGTGTATTTCAGCAAGATACAATTACATTAGCAATTTGTATCAATGGCAAAAATGCATGTTCAGGTATCTCTAAAACTTTTAGACTTTTTCCTCTGTGCTGATCTGATGCGTGATCCGATGCTAACCGTGGGTTTTATGATCTGTTGCACCGCTAACCGAGACCCGGCCTTAAACAGAACTGAAACGGTGCAGTTCATGCTGTTCCCTCCGTGGTTTCAGTACGTTTTTGTTGATGCCTGAGAACTTTAAATCAGTCTCAGAGAAGGTCGTCAATCATCTCAAAGCAGCAAGTAAATGAATCTCTTGTCTTTGATGACTTGATCCCAGAGCGCCGCTCCCACAAGCGTCCACGCAGCCCCGGTTCGCAAGGGAGCGAGGATGACTTGAGCGTTTCCCTGTGTGTTTTGGGAGCTGGCCTACTTTCTGTTTGTGTATTGTCTCCGTGTGTCTGAGCTTCTGTTTTAGTTCCCTTGGTAAAAGGGCTCTGTTGTTTTCTCTGAGGCAGCAAACTGTTCAGGTTTGCTCTGGATCCTGGTGAAAACTTTTCCTTTTTGTCAGCATGGGATAATATTTAGTTCTGTTTAGTTTTATGCTAGATTTATGTCCTTTTGTATCTGGAGGATAAGTGTATTCTCTGTGCGGATGAATGCTGCCATTAAGCGGCCTGCAGGGCTTCAGATGGAACCGAGCTGAAAGACGGGCTTGTGGTGGTTACATAAGCGGGCCTTTGTCGTGTCATTGTGCCACTGTGATGAGCCAGGCCCGGGCCAGCAGTGGAAATGGCCTCATTAACCAGTAGCAACAACAAAAAAAAGCAGCATAACACATCACTCTGCTGTTTAACAGGCAGACATGGACTCATTTAGAAGACCATATTGACATGAAACAACTGCTGTAACCAATAGATGTCTCTCAGACTTCATCTGGATTCATTTGTCACCACTAACCTGGCGGCAACCTCCGGTTTCAATGCCGGAGTGCGTTAAAGCTGCATTCTCTCTCCTGACCACCAGGGGGCGACTCCTCTGGTTGTATAGAAGTCTATATTAATGACTCTACTTCTCTCTTGATTTATTCCCTCAGTAAATATTGTAAACATAAGTTTATGTCTCAATCTACTGTTCCAAGTCTTCTTTAATACAGCGTGATGTTCATTTCGTAAGTAATGGTCCGTTTAAAGTGAATTAGACCATAAAGCAGGGGAACTTTAGGGGCGGGGCTACAAGGTGTTTGACAGAGCCGTGTAGGGCGTCTCTACCACGGCGTCTACCACAGTCCAAATATTGTCACTTCCATTCAGTGGTTGTAAAAATGTTTCTACCCCAAAGGTCCATTCATATGTCCTTATTGAATTAGTAGTGAATGTGTAGAAATAAAAGCAGTTTACTGACTAACAACAGTAAATGACCAGTGACCGCACGCATCGCCTCCCAAGTCCTGTCCTCACAGGGAAGTTGTCAACTCAACACACTTGTCAGAGGTGTATTCTTCCTCTTTTAATGGAGGCTACTTGTTTTTTTTCTCCCGCATCCCGTCCAATCGCTGTGGCGCGTTGTAGCAAAACACATGTCGTGTTTTAACAGGAATTCATTGTTTATTTATGTCAACATACATCACAAAACAATCAATGTGCTGATATGCTTGAAAATAAACCCCTCAAAATACTTTATTTGAAGAAGCAAACAGACAACAAACAATGTAAGTGACATGGACTGACCTCTGTATTTGTCCCTCTCTGTGTCTGTCTCTGCAGTGGAGGGTGAAGGTCAAGGTCGCATTCTCCAGCGGTTCCCTGAGAAAGACTGGGAGGACAGCCCGTTCCCACAAGGCGTCGAGCTGGTGAGTCAACCCTTATAGGCAGACTGCAGTGGGGCACTTGACCCTGTCTGGGTTAGGGGTTCAGTTCCCTGGCAGCTCCGTTGGTTGGAGCGAGACACTAACAAGTATTCCAGGTTTCGTGGGGTTGATGCCTTCATGACCCTCTGACCCCGGTGAGAGGTTTGGTACTAGTTATGTATACGCTAGGCTGTAGGAAGGTTAGCCCATCTAAATCTTTAAGGAAGCTTCTTCTTTTTTTTTAAAGCCTATAATGAAACGACTTGTTGTGTTTTTGTCGGATGTGCATCCCCTCAGAGCTCATGTTATTTATAGATAAAAGAACATTGAAGTACATCAACAAGTGAGGAAACGTTGGAACTCGAGATCCACTATGGACCAGTTTAACCCCGATGTCTGATAAGAAAACAAGTCATGGATCTCAGGGCACAAGGTTATCTCAGGATTGTAAGGTCCCTTTGTTGCTTCGTCTGGTTTATTGTGCAGCGTTAACAAACACTAACATGGTTGCATCATATGCACTATGGATATGCATGTTCCTCTGAGGATTAATACTGTGAATGACCCACTGCTCTTTCCTCCAATGCCACCGTGGAGCCAAGAGGGACGTAAAAGTCGCAGGAAATATTTTGTTCAGAAGAAACCATATTAAAAGTTCTGTCATGTAGAGTGGAGAATGATCTGAAGGAGACAGACATTCAAGTGAAACACGCACCCATGTGTTTGATTTGAAGGGACCGCTTGCTTAAAAACAGAGGGGGACATTGATAATAATTAGGGATGCTCTGAGTCGTTGGAGCGTTATGATTCTTCCACCAGTTTTGCACAGAAACATTTCTCATTTTGAAAAATAGGATCGCTGGTTTCAGATATCAGTCCTCTGGGTATCTGGAGTCAGTTTTGGAGGGGAGTGAGATTACTGCGCTCTTCATGATGCTTAATGCAGGTCAGCTGTCGGGCCTGTTGACTCAGCATGGACTCACAAGAATGTCAGCTGGACACGAGCGTGTGCGCTCAGGGAAACCGGCAACTCAAAATTGCTTCATAAGTGTTTTGGTGTGGATTGACCTGAGGGCCAATTAATGAATAATGAGCATCATTTAATAAATGGCATACCCCAAGAAAGAAAACAGCGAATATTGACTTTCAGTTTGGTGGCCTCGGTCGACCCTGACATTGTTGGATTGCTCCATTACTACTTCTTGTTGTGCAACTAAATATTTGGAAACGGCATAACATAGATTCTTCAAACTAATTGATTAAAAGAAAAAAAAACAATAGCAAAATTGCCGTTCATGGATGTTCACATGGTTCAGTCACTGTGTTATTAAAGTAGGCGTAACCTTTTCAGAACCTGTTTTGTTGCGTATACGTTTAATGATAGCCTTGGATGAGTCACCCTGAGGTGCTGTGAGAACACGTCACCTTATTGTCTGATATGTTGTCAAGGTTTAGTGCGTATACTTATTGATTCTCTCCCCTCTGTGACCTCTGTAACCTCTGTGACCTCTGTGACCTCCTCCTCTCCAGTTCTGTCAGCCCAGCGGTTGGCAGCTGGTTCCCGAGCGACAACCTGCCTCCTTCTTTGTCGCGGTTTTGACTGACATCAACTCGGAGCGTCACTACTGTGCCTGCTTCACCTTCTGGGAGGGCCTGGACAACCCACAGGTGAGGCCGACTCATCCAATCCTGCGCTATTTGTAATATTGGGTGCAAAGAAATGTCTAATTAGAAGCTGCAATCTTTCATTTATATGAATTTAATACAGATGTTTCCCCACCATGAACACCAGCCATTGACTATTCGCTAAGTTCCCTGGGATCATTAGCACAGTAGCACGGTTAGTTCATGACGTACTAACGTACTCTGCTGATGTTCCCGCTACAGGTTTTTACATAGAAACGCAAAGTTTTAGAAACGCGTGTCTCCTTCCGGCTCCTCCGCGTAACGAGTATTGCTGTTACACGTTTAACCACGACCAGCTCCGAATCCACTAAACCAGCCCGAACGTGGAACCAACGCGCGAGAGTCTATGGAGCAGAGCTCTGGTCGTTGGCGGACCCTTGGTCAGAGCTGTCGGATGCTGTGCTATGATTGGCCAGTCTGCGTTTGAGGGGCGGGACTTAGCGAAGGGTCGACTGTCTTTGCTGGATCCCACAGCCAGGAAGCACCCACTGGTGACCGAACCAGTGGGACAACCAGGCTTCCCAGTTTGAAGTGTTTATCTCTTGGCCCCGATGCGAGTGCCGTGACGTCGATGCTTCTCTTTGTCCAGCTGCAGAAGGCTGAGGCCAGCGAGGCGGACGAGGCGGACGATGAGCTCGCCGTCGTCCAACTGGCTCAGGTCTTCGCCCCCAAGAGCCTGGTGCTGGTGTCCCGACTGGACTACACAGAGGTGTTCAGGGTACGACAAACACACACTTCCAACACGCCGTCATTTCTTCATGTGTTGTTAAGTCGACATTAGGGTCGGGCGGTATCTACAAACCGGCCACCGACAGCCCAACAACAGGCGCGTGTTGGTGTTTCAGCAGAGCGACCACGTTACACAACCTCTCATCTAATTATTTTTAATCTAACAAAATAAACCGACGCAGACAAAAAATTAAATATTCTTCCACCTCCACCATGCACCTCCTGAATTCAAGTTCTCACATTTATTTTAAAGCATATTTGCCGTCTTTTCTGTAAATTTGACATGAGCCGTGGCGTGCTTTCATTGACCCTTGACCCCGCCCGATTGAACAGAACTGTTTGGGGCTGATCTACACCGTCCACGTAGATGGCCTTACTGTCCCCATGGAAACGGTGGTTGGAAATCTCCTCACTTGCATCATTCCCATCGCTGGAGGCTCCCAGGTAACTGCTGACCACTCATCTCTCTCTCTCTCTCTCTCTCTCTCTCTGTCTCTCTGTCTCTCTCTGTCTGTCTGTCTCTCTCTCTCTGTCTCTCTCTCTCTCTCTGTCTCTCTCTCTCTCTCTCTCTCTCTGTATCTCTCTCTCTCTCTGTCTCTCTCTCTCTCTCTCTCTCTCTCTCTCTCTCTCTCTGTCTCTCTGTTTCTCTCTCTGTCTGTCTCTCTCTCTCTCTCTGTCTCTCTCTCTGTCTGTCTCTCTCTCTCTCTCTCTCTCTCTCTCTCTCTCTCTCTCTCTCTCTCACTCTCAATCTCTCACTCACACACACACACACACACACACACACACACACACACACTGCCCAGCGAAGCCAAAAGCTGACGGAGGACGATGATGAGCTTTGACACCAGTCTCATTTCTTCTGCTTTGCTGGATGGTGCTCCCTCCTTATGTTTCCACGCGCATCGCTCAGCAGGGCAGTTTCTTGGCGGCGAGTGCAGCGGCTCGGCCATCGCGGGGCCGCTGGTGGCGCTACAACAGCGAAAAGAAGCATTAGCTGTAGTTTCGACGCTCTGTTTGCATGCACTAGTGCATGCACACATGCACTAGTGCTCGTCACGGGACTGCCTGCACATGTTCTTTGTGCATGTAGGATGGAATAATTTATGGATTACTACGTACAGAGAGTCTGTTTATAATGGGATTGATGTTGTCCATAGAGTTTGTTTTACAGCAGGTCTATGAAGGACGGGCGCTTATATAACATCCATTTTATTGCAGGCTGCATTCTTTCTTTTCATTTTTCTTGTCATGGATGATTAGTCCCACTTCACAGATATAGACAGATTTATTGCATTTCAAAAGCAACGTTGTCCATGGAAGACAACAACAAGACTTCCATTTATAACCAGATAAACAAAACAGACATGTTTGTGTTCTCTTATAGAAACCTATCATAGCTGAGGTACCGACTCAATACTTGTGACCAGGCTTGTTGTTGTGGATATCTCTGTATCGACAGAGCTGAGGAAGAGGCGAGGTGGCGAGCTCCTCCACGACTTCCATCTTTACCAAAAAGAGACTGTTTTCTGATATTGACGATGGAAGTAGCTGCAGAGCCGCCTGCTTCTTCCTCATCTAGCTGACAGCTGCACATGCTCAGTACCGATCTGGCAGGCGCTAGCGGGGAGTGCTACTTTAGCCAGAGCTAGCGATTAGTCAATATTGTATGTTGAATAATCAGTCAAACGAGAAACTACATTTCAGGCGTTTATTTTCTGTATGTGTTTTACAAAGCGTTCAACTCGAGCCAGGCCGTCCAACAAAGATATGAATTATATCACATCCATACAGGTATAACAGGTTAAGGACTGCAGCTATCTGTTGTTATAGGAATCGTATACAATACATACCGGTATTGAGAAGCAAGTGGAACATCTGCAACAGTAAATGAAGTGAACAGCAGCAGCATTGTGGGTTACTTTAAACAAAACATATTTTGTTTTTTAATCTATACCCTCTCCCTCCCCGTTTCTTATTTGTTCCATACATTTGATAAGAATCATTTTATTTATTTATTTTAATTCATCTTAAGAAAACAGTGACTTCTTTCCCCGTTGAAGTGAACTAAACGTCCCTTATTTCACGGGTTCATGCCCATCGGTGCACATCTGCTTCCCGGTGTTCTAACCATGTGTGTCGTTGGTGTGCACCCTCCTGTACACTGTGTTACAGACAGATGAGTCCCCAGTTTGTAGCTTAGACCAGGTGTCTCAGGCCCTGGCCTGTGATTGGCTGCTGGCCTGTCTGCAGGTAACTCTCCGTCCTGCAAAGCTTCAGCAATCAGCATCCCGCTCCGTGCTCTTGATTCTGTTGGTCACGCGCAGCCGAGCCTTCTTTGAGGAATGTGTTGCTTTCTCGCAATCATTTCAAGTCATTGCGTGATTGATGGCGCTTCTGCTTGTTTTCTGTGATTTGTGATCAAATAGTTTCTACAGGATGAAGTTAATCATTTATTTTTATTTATTTTTTTCTTCATGTCTTATATTTGTCATAAAGCTGATTTGTTGCAGTCATTGAAGCACACTGATTGTTTTCAAATTAATTCTTCACTCTCTAAGACGCACGCACGCACGCACACACACACACGCACACACACACACACACACACACACACACACGTTGCTGTTCAGGTCGTTGTTCGGGTTGCCAGGGTGACCATATGGCACGACAGATGGCTTCCGACCGGGTAGCGAGAATCAGATCTAATCAGTATCAACGCACATACAGACCCAAAGAGCACACACACACACACACACACACACACACACACACACACACAGTGTATACGTAAGTTTACACTGCGTCTCTCTATCCGAGCACAAACTGTCCTGTTCCTCTGACTCAAGAGGAGGAGAGGCACTTAGAGAAGAAACACACACACGCACACACACACACACACACACACACACACACACACACACACACACACACACACACACACACACACACACACACAAACACACACACATTCCTAGAATGATCCCACATCAGCCCGCTAAATGTCTGTCATTACCGTAGAGTCTGTGTGTTCACGTCAACCTCTACCAAAAACACACACACACACACACACACACACACACACACACACACCAGAGCCACTCTAGCAGTGTGACACCCAAATCTTCGGCCATCAGACATGTTGCCGTGGCGACAGAAGACAATCCTCTAACCTTCTGCATTTCTTCCACGGCCCGGTAGCGTTTTATTCTACATTTTTCTTGATTCGCAGTGTCACCTTAAATACACACTTCAGTTATAGTCCTCATCCTAAAAGGCTGTTTTCTTGCTACAGTACAGCTTAACTTTGTAAAGCTGCACATGCACACGTGGTGATGGGGCTGACTTTTAATATGTGGTCGACCAGATGTATCTCAAAACAAACCGTCCCAGTGGCAGTAGTGCTGTGCAGTTTTATTCTGACCAGCAGGACGTTATAACACGAGCTGTTTGGTGAAAGGTGGTGCAGCAGCGGGTCTTTGTGGTGAGAACAGTCGTGTCTAATCACGGAGTGCTGACGCATCCTTTCTCATCAAGTCCCCTTGAACAACAGCGTGGATCCCACACGACCCTGACCTCTGACCTTCCTGTGTGGTAATGTTAGATTTCCCCATGGAAGGAGGTCAAGTGCTCGCCTTACCGTCCATCAGTGATCGAGCTCTTACAGGACGGAGGGAATTCTTGTTTCTGGACACCGTCTGGCCCGCTGCCAAGTGCTCTGACCGACCGGATTTGATTTGGGAATAACACATTAGAGCTCGATGGCAGGACTGAGAGGGAAAAAACACTTTGAACTGAGAGTTGCACAAGTTGTTCCGCCGGAGGTCGTTGACACTTTCTGTCACATGACGAGCACATGTGACAGATTTGGTTGAATTTAACCGCTTCGCCTCTTATCATTGCCTTTCAGCCGTTTCCACAGACCGGATGTGAGAAGTCAAAGTAGTCATCGTGACGTCACTTATTGGTTTGAGGACTGCTGTTTTGAAACCTTGAGTTTGACAATTTTGCCGTCGCCATCTTATATTGTGTCCGTCGCCATTTTTTATTCTTTTTTTGCAGCGAATGAACGTAATGTTATTATATTTCGAATGTGGAGAAGTGACAAAGAGACACCGTTATATGGCTCTGGTAGCGGCAGCAACCTGTCGATCAGTAGTATTCCCGCCTTGAAGCATACCCTACTTCATGGTCCGTTTATTGAAATTAGAGACGGAGACCATAAATTCATGTTTACAACATCTACTGAGGGAATAAATCGCGAGAGAAGTAGAGTCATTTTCTCATAGACTTCTATCTGCTTCACTCTTCAGAGCCGAAGTTTGCCGCCTGGTTTCCAGAATCAGTTTGAGCTCCTATTACAGTCACACGGTGTCACATAAGAACATCTCAGCTGTAGAAATTCACGCATCACACCAGTGTTACTGTTCTCATGTAATTTAACAAACAGAAGAATGTATGGACGAAGGAGTGAGATCGTTCATGGCGGTCCCTCCTTCAACGTGATGGAGGCCACCTGTGTGTCCATGAGAATTGTAAAACAGCAAAATTAACGTCCAAACGTGTGTGTGTGTGTGTGTGTGTGTGTGATATCAGCTGCTCGAGTGAAAGTAATGTCTCTGCGTTCCCCTCACGGAGCATCATTACTGCTGTATGTGACGGCTGAACTTTATTTTGACATATGGATCATCTGTTGCTTCCGGACGCTAAATGATGGCTATGCTTTTGTTTTGCATGTGTGTGTCTCATGTTACACTCATCGTGTATATTTTCTTTACTTCAGCAGCTGTCTTGCAGTGTTTTCGTCATGCTGAGACTTCACTGTCATGTTGTTGTTGTTGTTGTTTAGTTTGGGCATCCTTTGCCTCATTCCTGTTGTTTCTAACCTGTGTCTTATCCTGCGGGGTTGTGTGTGTGTGTGTGTGTGTGTGTGTGTGTGTGTGTGTGTGTGTGTGTGTGTGTGTGTGTGTGTGTGTGTGTGTGTGTGTGTGTGTGTGTGTGTGTGTGTGTGTGTGTGTGTGTGTGTGTGTGTGTGTGCTTGTCTGCCGGGTGCTTGTGCAGCCGGGCCAGGAGGAGAAAGAGGAGAGTTTGGTACGCAGGCCCGACTTCATCCCCCCCCACCTCCCTACCTCCTCTGTCCCGACACCAATCAGCTCTGAGCTTCCACCCTTCAGCCAATCCACGCACACCTCCTGCAGCAGAAGTTAAATCGCTTTGATGTGCGCTCAATGTGTGACCGGCATCTGATCGTTCAGTTCATAAAACGTCTTCTACAACGTCTCCCCTGCTCATGATGCAGAATCCACGCACAGCGTTGCCTTCAGTTAGTTCAGTGGATGTGAAGGTGGCTGATGATCAGATGTTGGGTCACAGTATTGAATCTCTAACAGCTCACCTGTGGATGCTGCTGCTGCTGTAGAGAGCATGACATGAACGCTGCGCTTCCCCCTCCCGGCCGCACACTGACCCGCTCCATTAGAACCACTTCAGGTGAAGTTTTGTTTGTGTACTTTTCAGGAACAGATTGCTTATCTGGTTTGTGAATCCTGAAAGCCCTCTGGCAAGATTAAGTGCTTTTACGTAATTGTGTTTTCTCTACGCACAAGGTCAGGGAATATGGGAGCCTTGAGTCCGATCTAAATAGTTTCTCCCTCCTTTTTAATGACTTGACAGTATTCTTTAAAACTTGTCAATTTTTTCATTGATTTTTCCATCTGTGACGCAGTTAAAAATAAAGGTTTTGCCAGGTTAATTTCTGCGACTTTTTTCCCTCTTCATCTGTCAAAACAGGTGGAAAACAAATAGTCTTTTTTATTGTCAGGATCATTTGCTGTTGTAATACTCATTTTGGCCACAAGAGGCTGAAGTGCACCCCCCATATTTTATAATACGACTCAAAGCGCTCATGTTTTCTTCCAAGTGAGTTTTTAATTTCTCCATGCTCCCTAAACAAAAGGGAAATATGTTGTGTGTTACTGAGCAACGTGAACAAGAATTATTAATTTAAATGACATAATCCTACCAGCAATAATCCTATATTGTGTATCAGGGCCAACAAAGGGTCTAAAAGTGAAACAAAATGAAATAGAAGAGCAGAATCTATTACTTAATGTAAGAAGCATAATTACAGCTTCACTCAGCCTCTTGTGGCTAAAATGAGTATTACAACAACGGCTCACAAAAGCTTTTATCACTTGCTTGTTTCAGAAAAGTGTTTCCAGCTCGTTAAAGGTTGGAGGTGTTCGTTGTATCCCAGGACTCGCTTCACGGCGCCTAATCAATCATCCGTTCGGCCTCGCCTTCGATCAATCTCCTGCCCGCTTGTGCTTCCCATAGGCTGCCGTGGAAAATCGCCTTCACATGACAGCTGCCACGTTGCTTGGGTTTTTTCTCTCCCGTGAAAGGCTCATTTGACACGTCGGTGCTGATGTTGTTGGGCTTTTTGTTGCAGTGAGGTCGTTGGCATGGGGCTCCATTCACGCCCTGATCGGCTGGAATGGCTTTTGGTTTGATTTGTGATGCACCTGCTAAGCCTCTCTGGGTCCTCCATCTCTGTCGCTGACTCACGCTGCTCGTCCGACACGCACAATCTGTGATTAAAACCCTGTTTGTCTGAGAGGCAGCGTGCGTCCTTTAGTCTGCTAAATCCTTCTTTTGTCCCTCCTCTCCCTCTCTGATCGTCTACAGAGGACCATAACGTTAGGTGCTGGCGACCGGCAAGTCATCCAGACGCCCATCGATGACTCTCTTCCCGTCAGCGGCAGCACCGTGGCCCAGCTCTTCAGACAGCTTGGTACGCTTATAAATATGTGGTTCGTTACAAATCAGGTTTTTCATTTACGTGTGAACTTGGTGAATACAACTTTCTACCCTAATGAACATCAGATTGTGTAAAATGTTGTATATTTCACTAACTGAGTCCTGCACTTTAGTTCCATCCCCATTTTTATGCTATTAAAAAAAAAGAAAGAAATAATCACATACATTATTGATCATTTTAAAGAATTTCCAGAACTGCATTGAAAGCTTGCTACTCGTCCAATCAGTAAGAGAGGACGTAAACCCTAAATGTTGAGTCAGGCTCTTTAGTTTACTGCCGGTCTGAATGTGCTTTGTGTCCTGGACTCTGTGTGACGTCCTCTCCTCCCTCAGGTATAATCAACGTCTTGTACCTGTTCTGTGCCGCTCTGACGGAGCACAAGATCCTGTTCCTGTCCAGCAGCTACCAGAGGCTAACGGACGCCTGCCGGGGTCTGCTGGCCATCATGTTCCCCCTCAAATACAGGTGTGGCATCCACTCCTGCGTCTCTCCGCCATGTCTCTCGATGTTTCTCTGGCTTAGTCTCAGGAGTCACACGCGTGAAGCTGAACCTGGTTGCTGTTTGTCTCCCTCAGCTTCACCTACGTTCCCATCCTGCCAGGGAAACTGCTGGAGGTCCTGAGCACCCCCACGCCCTTCATCATCGGTGTCAATTCATTCTTCCGCTCGGAGACTCAGGAGCTGGTGGGTTCCCGTCACTGCAGCGCGATTACACCAGCCTGACAATGCCGCTGTAGATCTGTGAACTCTGCTGGAGTACGCTGTCTCCAAACAGCACGTCTGGTTCTACATTCTTGTTTTAGATATTTAGTCTGGAATATTTCCTGATGACGTCGTACATCATCAATTAATGTTTTAAGGGGTCCAGTTACTATGAAACAGAACCAACAAGTGCTTTTCTTTATCATTTCAACTCACATTTAAAGTAGGATCCTTTTAACTTGGAGACATTTGACTTATCTAGAAAACAAATATCTGACTTAACCTTAAATTCAATAAGCTTTAGCCCAATTAACTTATGGCTTACGTTGCAAGTTCAATAAAACAAGACAAAGCTTTCAGCGGCTCATTTTTCTATTTTGGACCATTTAACTTATTTTTTGGTGCTTCCTGTCCAGGAGAGAAACGACCTCGTCACTGTCCTTCCAGTATTTCTTGAATGGAGTCAGTAGGACAAAAAATGTCTGGAGGACAAAAAATGGCACGACAACGCGCAAACAGCCAGCGTCATTTAAATACCCAACATGCACTGGGTGCAAGACTGTGGGAACACCTGCTGCCAGCTTCCAGCTGTTGGAGGAAACGTGATTTTTTAAAAAGGCAATATTGATGTTAAAAGTTGAAGGTATCGCTCCGTAGTTAACCAACGTTCTCCCTAAAGAAAGACCAGAAGGACTTTTAAAACTCAGAGGAGCCCAAAATGATCTATTGTATAATCCCATCATAAACTGAGCTCATCTAACTATTTGATCTATTTGATCACGATGGAGAGAATGTTCCTTGTAAACTCTCACTGACCCTTTCAGCAGCGGTTCATCCAAGCTGCTCCTGCCTTACCTAAAGAGGCTCTTTACAGGCCCCGCCAGGATAAATGATACCAAAATATACAAGACCATAATTACCATCCGGATTACAAGATCAGAGAAAACCTTTGATATTGTCTTAATTAAAGCTTGATGAAGGTGTAATGAACCGTTAGAGACGTCCCGCGTCACAACGAGACTCTGTTTCGTACAGTAGTCGCATGCTTGTCATCACCGTGCCAGCAATCAGAGGTCAGAGGTTATCGTTAGTCCCGCCCCCCACCACCCGCCGTCTGCACTGAGATCTGACTGTTCTGTTGCTTGATACCAACGTCCTGTAATGAGCAGCCGCTGACAGAGACCACTTTGTACGCGTTATCAACAGTCTGGTTCGCTGAGATGAAATGTGTGTGTGTGTGTGTGTGTGTGTGTGTGTGTGTGTGTGTGTGTGTGTTCACAGCTGGATGTCATCATCGCCGACCTGGACGGCGGCACCGTGACCATCCCCGAGTGCGTCCACATCTCCCTGCTGCCAGAGCCGCTCCTCCAGCAGACCCAGACCGTGCTCTCCATGGTAAGAACTGCAGCCCTAAACTCTGTGTGCGCACACACACACACACACACACAGTCACACACAATTCAATTTAGTTTATTTTATAAAGCCCAAAATCACAAATACAAATTTGCCTCAGAGGGCTTTACAGTCTGTACACAGGACATCCCTGTCCCAGGACCTCACATCGGACCAGGAAAAACTCCCCAAATACAGACAGTAAAAACCCTTTCACAGGGAAGAAAGGGAAGAAATGTTCAAGAGAGCAACAGAGGAGCATCCCTCTCCCCAGATGAATAGAATAAATAGATGACCAGAATGAATAACGTAACACACATTTGATAAATATGGCAGAAATTATTTATATTATGAGCAGTATACGTATTCACCACGATCCAAACAGTCCATGTCAGCAGAAGGACGTAGGGAGCAGGGCCGTGGTAGGATCACACACACACACACACACACACACACACACACACACACACACACACACACACACTATCTACCTAGTACCTTTCCAGCCCTGCACCTTTGTGTTCATATCGAGTCATATCTCATCATTCCAGCTCATATTGAGCCTGCGGTTTCAGCCTCTTCCAGTATTACATAGCCAGCCCTGTTTTTTTTCTACGTGTGTCAACAAATGATTTCTCACCTTTCTTATGATCTTAATCAATGGTGAATGTATTTCCTGCTTCCCTTTTGTTGCGTCTGTTAACTGTGTGCACGTGTCTTAACAAATGTGGGCTGATACCGTAAAGCGGTAAACCGGTTGTTTCACATATGCGGATCACAATTGAGCTGCAGCAGGAAATCACACTGTTTGAATAATTTACTGGATGAACTGTTTATTGCAGTCGCGTGTCAACACAAACTATTGTTCTGCTTGTCTGGAACTTGGATAATGTTTGATTTATTGATTTATCTCAGATACAGTTTTCACCGTTGCAGACTTGTGAACAGTCCGCCGAGCAAACTAACAAGGGTGACACTGTTTGTTTTACTGAGTTTTTACAGGGCTTATAAAAAGCATTCACTCCCTGCAGCTTCTTCACGGTTGATTATTTTACTGCATTGATATGCAGTGGATGCAATTTGGATTTTACGACACCGATTACCAGAAAACAAGATGAAGAGTCTGCAGCCCAGCCAGCAGCCCCGTGAGCTAAATGCTCACTCAGATGTTTCAGTGCTGCCAACGTGCTGCTAACGTGCCGCTAATGTGGCGCCAACGTGCTGCCAACGTGCCGCCAACGTGCCACAACGTGCCGCTAACGTGCCGCCGACGTGCTGCCAACGTGCTGCCAACGTGCCGCTTACGTGCCACCAACGTGCCGCTAACGTGCCGCCGACGTGCCGCCAACGTGCTGCTAGCGTGCCGCTAACGTGCCGCTAACGTGCCGCTAACATGCCGCTAACGTGCCGCTAACGTGCCGCTAACGTGCCGCTAACGTGCCGCTAACGTGCTGGCACTCTTTAATGTCATGGTGAAGGCAAATCTTCACAAAGCCCAAACATAAAGCTCAAACTACACAGAAGTGGATTATTAACATGTCCATGACCTGGACATTGACACTTTTTAAAGACAAGTCTCCTTGTTGTGCAGAGCTGATCAAACTCTAATAGATATGCTTTTGTCTTTTATATTTATTTGAAAAAAGGTTCTCATTTTTCTTTTCATTGGGGTAAAAGAAACAGAGTCCTAAATCACAGAAACTCAATGTTGTACAACATGAAAACCTTAAAGCTAAAAACCAGCTACTTAAAACCAAATCCGTTCAGGCCAAACACTGTGAGTCCACCTCTCGATGAAGCGGAAGACTTCCAGCGACCTTGATGGCGTTGACGCGTGGTGTGGGTGTGTTCCGATGGCGGGTCATCGCTCCCTGGATGGCGCGATTTGTTTGCTGTCATTTGCGATTGCAGTCACGTTTAAAAACCCGATGATTCACTTTACTGGATTCCTGTCTCTGGCTGGTGTGTTTCTGGTAAAAGAGAGGCGGGTTGTCCCTCTGCTGGTTGATTGGCGCTGAGGTTGTTTTTTCTTTGGAGATGTGAGGTCATCGAGTCAGAGGGTGGGATGTGTTTATTTGGGAGAGGCTGGAGCTCCAACTTCACTCCACTCTGTATTTGGATGCAGCGAGGAGCCCCGAGATCAGCAAATCAAACGTGCTCTTCCCACAGACTGTCTCCGTGTTTAAAATACTTTGTGTTGTAAGCAGTGCATCGGCCAGCTTTTGTTGCTTTAACAAAATCGAAGACGAAGTCTCTCTCTCTGTCGCTGTCGCTCTCTCTCTCTCTTTCTATGTCTCTCTGTCGCTGTCGCTCTCTCTCTTTATGTCTCTCTCTCTATGTCTCTCTCTCTCTCTCTCTCTCTCTCTCTCTCTCTCTCTCTCTCTCTCTCTCTCTCTCTCTCTCTATGTCTCTCTCTCTCTAAGTCTCTCTCTCTCTCTCTCTGTCGCTGTCGCTCTCTCTCTCTCTTTCTATCGCTGTCGCTGTCTCTCTCTCTCTCTCTCTCTTTATGTCTCTCTCTCTCTCTCTCTATGTCTCTCTCTCTCTCTCTCTCTCTCTCTATGTCTCTCTCTCTCTAAGTCTCTCTCTCTCTCTCTCTCTCTTTCTCTCTCTCTCTCTCTCTGTCTGCAGACGCAGAGAGAAGTAAGAGAGTCTTTGTCTTTCTGTCGACACTAAGCTGATGAAAGTGTCTTGTCCTGTAAAAGGCATTGCGCCGTTAGCATTTTGTCTGGATTGTGAACTTGTAGACGTTGACAGATTGCTGGAGATGTTTTGCGTGTGGACCGCTTGACCCCGTCACAAGCTTCTTTATCTTAATTATATCCGTTTTATCTTTCGATGTATCTATTCTGATGTCCTGTGTCTTCGCATCCGTTCAAAGTGTGAGACAAAGTGACCTTTTTTGGAGTTTTGTTTGTAATTTATGATTATGTCATCACACGGATAGAAGGCATCTTGTAATTTAGGTCTTCAATGAATGGAAAAGAAATGAAGGATAGAATACCCTGAAGGATCAGTGACGCAGTTTTTAAACTACCATGCATTAAGAAATATAGTGTACAATCCCGGCAGCACTTATTGTTGCAGTGTGTCAAAGTCCTCCAGCAGACGCTGAACCTGGACACACTGACCGGGCCACCGCTCAATGCCCGAGATGACTTCATGGCTTCTACCCCGGAGACACTTGTGTGTTGTTGTGTTTTGGAGCGTTCCTCTTCATGGCGTCTAACCCAAAGACACTTGTGTGTTGTTGTGTTGCGGTCCTTGCTCTGCATGGACGGAGCGACAGCTGGAGAAGTGGAAGGGAAGTTCCCCCGGTCATGGCCGGTGTGTACAGACGCCAACGCGGACTTACGCAAACCCCACAAGAGTCAGCCAAGTCCAATCAGCTCGTACAGAGAGCTAGGGCTGCTGGGAAACTGATCTGGAGGTCGGTTGAAGGTCGTTGGAGCCGCAGATTGTTGGGCAGCAACCGTGAATCGAGGGCTTAGCTGCTGTGCTCTCCTTCCACTCAGCTGATTGAGTTTATGTAAGGGCCCGAGACCAAAGGACGTTTCCAAGGTAGAGTTCCCTCTCCAAAGGTTTAGTTTTCCTTAAAGCTTTGATGGCACCAACAGTATTTAGACGCATCTCGTCAAGTTAATAGTGTGTTTTTAAGAAATTGACTCCATTCAAAGGCATTAAAAGGCTCAAATAATAACTGTCCCGACCATACCTGGCAGGTTTCTGCAGGTCTTGACTCAGTCACTGAGGCTTCAACCAGCCCGCTACAGCAGAGCCGCTATGAGGTGCAGGGAGACAGTGACTGATGGCGGCTTTGTGTTTGTTGTGTGTAGGTTTTGGATCCGGAGCTGGAAATTGCTGACCACGCCTTTCCTCCTCTCTCCACGCAACCCTCCGCGCTCAAGATCCAGGTAATAAAACAGCTTTCTCACAGGAAAGTCCATTTGTATGGAGGTTTTTATAACATTCATTCTCTTTATTATATTTATGGGAAGGAATTAACCAAATTAAAAAAGTTGGTCCTCTTTAAATGTAGCTTGTAACATAACATTTTTTAATAGCCGGCATGATGAATTACTGCAATCTGAGATGCCGGTAAACTATTGTTGCAGCCAAACTGCTCGCACCCTCACCCATAACTGTTGTGTATGGTGGTCAGATACACTCTTGCTGCTCTGAGGCCTATTGTCGAACCAGCAGGGTGGAGTTTACTCTTTATTCTAGTTGGCATGAAAAGGGTGTTAAAAGGTCAAAAATGTAACTGGATTTAATCTGCGGGTCCGGGACGCTTGACGTTTCCCAGACCCCGTGTCCAGTTCAGTTCCTCACTCCATTATTCCTTCAGTTTGTGTGTGTGTGTGTGTGTGTGTGTGTGTGTGTACTTTAACTTGACTGTGTGTTCCAGGACAAGGAGATCCGGGGAGTCTTCCTGTGGCTGTTCGCTCAGCTCTTCCAGGGCTATCGCTGGTGTTTACACATCATCCGCATTCACCCAGAACCGGTGATCCGCTTCCATAAGGTCAGTAAAGAACCAACCAATCAGCTGCGTGCTCTAACGAGAGAACGAGAGCGGCCGCAGTGAGAGGTCGGCATCAGGTCAGTGTGACGTGTGTTTCCCGCAGGCCGCCTTCCTGGGTCAGAGGTCGCTGACGGAGGACGACTTCCTCATGAAGGTGTTGGACGGCATGGCGTTCGCGGGCTTCGTGTCGGAGCGAGGGCCGCCTTACAGAGCCACCGACCTGTTCGATGACGTGAGTCTGTCGGCGCCGTGCGCGCAGCGAGACGCCCCCGCACAGCGAGAGCGGCTGGGATATTAAAGGTAACCTTCTTTGTCCCGTTTCCACAGCTGGTGGCCAATCACGTGGAGCGGATACGGCAAGAGGAGACCTGTCCGCACAAAGTCATGAACCACGTCAAGGAGCTGGCGGAGCTGCTCTTCAGAAACGTATGTTGATGAACTGATGACAGATGGCATTTCTCACTGATCGCCCTTCACTTGCCCCTTATTCTGCTGGTTTCCTGTTAGTCCTGCTATATTCTCATCAGTTTCCGCTGGTGAGACTCTTTCTTTCTTTCCCTTTTTATATCGTTAGTGTTGTTTCGGTCAGAAATCTTTTAAAGTCAATTTGAACTCGCTCCTACATTATATAGGAAGCTCACTTCTTATCTATCTTCATCCATGTGTGGGATGTTTTTCAAGTGAGTTATTTGATTTACGACCCGTCTTGATGTGTTTCCTGCGTCTCTAATAACTACTACTATGAGACATATCCTCCTTTTTTATAGCTCTGTTTCTGTTCAGTCGCTCCTCTGCTTTCCTTATCTCACTCCCTCAGTTTTCCACATTGACCCTCTTCTTCATCCTCTCCCCGTCTCTCCCCTCTAGGAGAACCCTTACCCCGCCGTTGCGATGCACAAAGTCCAGCGGCCGTCGGAAAACAGCCAGAACGCTGCACAGAAACAGTCTCCGTTCCCCTCGCTGGACGACGTGGTGGTGCAGCTCTTCATCGACCACGCCGCCGCCAAGCTCAAGACGGCGCCTCCTGTGGTCAAGGCGGAGGTCAAGGGCATGGTGCCATCGGGGCCCCCACTGGGTGAGCTGGGGAAAGGGCTGAGAAGGAGTTGTTTTGATGCCTGTGTTGGTAATTTGTTCAACTCCAGGTCTTAAAAGGGTTTGGATCATTTGAAATATAAGGTGCTAAACACTTGACAAAAGTTTCTTGCAAGGCAAACGAGTGTCGGTGCTTCAACACCCTCACTTCCCCCTGCAGCTTCCTGTGTGAACTTTTCCCTCCCGACAGTCGGTCTCACAGTGTGTGTTTAATGGGGTTGAGCTCGGTGTGGCAGTGATGGACGAGCGTCTGATCTCTTCTCCCGCGTCTCCACAGGAGACATCGTGGACAGGAACGGCCACGTGATGGCCAACAGCGCCCGCAGGCTGGAGGTCGTCCGGAACTGCATCACATACATCTTCGAGAACAAGATGCTGGAGGCCAAGAAGGTAAGAGCCCATCTCTGACTCCCTCCATTTCAGTGAACTCTGACCAACTGCATACCTACTTTCAAAATGTGTAATCTGTCCTAATGGTGTCCTGCTGGTTTGCTTTTTGTGAAGCTGTTGTCCTCATCTCCTCTGTCCAGTTAATGCCAGCTGTGCTGCGGGCGTTGAAAGGTCGGGCAGCTCGGGTTTGTTTGACCCAGGAGCTCAATCAGCACGTCCTGCAGAACCGAGCTGTGCTGGACGACCAGCAGTTTGACTACATTGTCCGAATGATGAATTGCACCTTACAGGTGAGTCTGCAAATACTAGAATATGACTGGAATCAAAAGTATAGCGCACACACAAAAAGACACATCATTCGTTTGCTTCCCTATTTCTGTCCAGGACTGCTCACATATAGATGAGCAAGGCATTGCAGCTGCTCTCCTCCCACTGGTCACAGCCTTCTGCAGAGTAAGTTCAACACCAGCATCATCAAAGTCAAGTTACCCAAATTCAGCCTCAACAACAGCAAAGAACCCAGTCAGCCATTAAACATCAGCGATCTCTTGTCGTGGTTTTACATTTGACTGAGTGAGGGGGTTTTGTGGTGAGACACATCTGAATGTCATTCCAAGTGGCGTGAACGTCTCTCCCTGTGTTTTGCCTGACAGAAAATGGGCGCGGGCATCACTCAGTTTGCCTACAGCTGTGTTCAGGAGCACATGGTGTGGGCCACCATGCAGTTCTGGGAAGCCATGTTCTACAGCGACGTCCAGAACCACATCAGAGCTCTGTACCTGGAGACAGATGAAGGGGAGCAGCAGAACAACCATGTAAGCACGAAGAAGCCCCCCGCAGCAAGAAGTTTCCTTTTTGGTTAGAAATGATGAGTCACTAACGAGCCTCTGATTGGTTCTCCGAGCAGCAGGACGGGTTGAGCGACGGGAGGAAAATCAGCGCGCTGGAGCTGGCGTCGGAGCAGAGCCGGCTGTGGCCGACGCTCAGCAAGGAGATGCAGACGGAGCGCGTGCAGAAGGAGGAGAGCACGGTGTTCAGCCAGGCCATCCACTACGCCAACAGGATGAGCTACCTGCTGCTGCCGCTGGACACCAGCAAGAACCGGCTGCTGAGGACCACCGGCCTGGGAGACGTGGAGAGCGTCAGCAACAGCTACGTCACCAACAGGTACGGCCAGATGCTCTAATAAAGGCAATAAAAACGCTAAAATGATCTTTAAAAAGAAGGGATCAGTGTTGAAAAAGACAAGGATGAATCTATCCAGGTAGTCCTGTAAAGGATAAGTATAGACTCACTTTCTCACAGTACAGTTAAAGTCACTATAACCTGATTATGTCACGATTCTGCAAATGTTTGCGCAAATAAATCTAATAAAATAATCACATTGACGTTGAAATCAGCGATCGTTGCTCCCGTTATTTCAGACAAAACGGTTTCAAAACCAATTTCACTGGAAAGTTGATTTGTTGTTTAATATATTGTATTGTAGATTTTATACATGCATTTGTTTTTTATCTTAAAATTAAGTGTAGCAGGAAATTCAAAACTTTATTTTGGAACTTATCAAATATAGCATGCTCTGATGGATGTGTGTGTGTATGTGTGTTTAGTTTTTGTAACACTAAGCTTTAGTTTATATCTCTTTATGAGAATCTGTTCCCACGTTCATCAATCACACCTCCAGCAGTAGAGGTGGCTGGAGGGTGTGGTGGTGGTTTCATTCAAACACTTCCTCTCCATCAGCAGGACGCTCAGCTCAGACTCTGCTCTGATCCCACTGAACAAGAGCGTCCACTGCACCTGTATTTATTCCTCCTGTGTTTATTCCTCCTGTAGTATTGCGGGCAGCATGGCGGAGAGCTACGACACGGAGAGCGGCTTCGAGGACGCCGAGAGCTCCGACGTGGCGAACTCGGTGGTGCGCTTCATCAACCGCTTCGTGGACAAAGTGTGTAACGAGAGCGGCGTGACCAACGAGCACCTGAAGGCCCTCCACACCATGATACCAGGTGTGAGGCCCGGCACCCGCCACACTCACCGATCTCCTCCTCGTAGAGCGTCAAACCAAACTGTTCTCCGTCTTCATGCTTCTGTCCGTTTCTCTCCAGACATCGTTCAGATGCACATCGAGACGCTGGACGCAGTCCACAGGGAGAGCAAGCGGCTGCCTCCGATCCAAAAGGTAACCAATTCCTATTTTTACGTTTCGCTGGACAAAGGCCACGCAGACACCCGGCCAGCCCCGCCCACTCCCTTCTCCACCAATCCCTGCAGCACAGGCTCACAGTGTCACAGCAGGTACGTCTGTCCGTCAGAGGCAGAAACACCCTCCCGCCCGCCCCCGACTCGCAAGCACGCTCGAGCAGTGCATGCTGGGTAGACCGCTCTGCCTTGTTGTGCCGTTTGGTTTCTCCGAGGCCCCGTCGAGCCGAGTGCCTTCAGTCTGAAGGGTGCTGTTGGTCCTGCGTGCGGTGTGTCGGTGGCTACGCCGGGCTTAACCTGACATGTTTCGTCCTTCCACTAAAGACTTGTGCTCTTGGCCCCTCCCCCTCTTCTCCACCGCGCTTTTCCTCCTCGCATCTGATCTCACAATGTCCCGTCAGCACTCTTTTTGTTGTGAAGTCAGAATCCGTTCAGCTCGTGGATATGAGATTGTGATCTGAGCAGAAAAACACACATTTGAGTGCAGGCATTGAAGTCTCTGCAGTTAAATGCCTCCAGAGGAAACTCCGCCCTATTTTACTGCAGCTGGAGGGACACGTGTGTGGCAGTAGGTGTTGTGTAACAGGTTACCAGAGTTGTAATTCATTTCCGATCCGAGGTGGAGTTCCTTGGGAAGCTCTCTGGGCCCCGCTAGGGGGGACAGGAAGAGATAAAAAGGTCCTGAGTACAAAGCCAGCGCCACCTTTCATACTTTTGGTATTCAGCAACCCACAGAGGCCTCTGTGAACGAGCCCCTGTGAACGAGCCCCTGTGAACGAGCCCCAGTGAACGAGCCCCTGTGGACGAGCCTCAGTGAACGAGCCCCTGTGAACGAGCCTCCCTCTGTGAACGAGCCTCCCTCTGTGAACGAGCCTCCCTCTGTGAACGAGCCCCTGTGGACGAGCCCCAGTGAACGAGCCCCAGTGAACGAGCCCCAGTGAACGAGCCCCAGTGAACGAGCCCCAGTGGACGAGCCCCAGTGGACGAGCCCCTGTGAACGAGCCCCAGTGGACGAGCCCCAGTGGACGAGCCCCAGTGAACGAGCCCCAGTGGACGAGCCCCAGTGAACGAGCCCCAGTGAACGAGCCCCAGTGGACGAGCCCCTGTGGACGAGCCCCAGTGGACGAGCCCCTGTGGACGAGCCCCTGTGGACGAGCCCCAGTGAACGAGCCCCAGTGGACGAGCCCCTGTGGACGAGCCCCAGTGAACGAGCCTCTGTGAACGAGCCCCAGTGGACGAGCCCCTGTGAACAAGCCCCAGTGGACGAGCCCCTGTGGACGAGCCCCTGTGGACGAGCCCCAGTGAACGAGCCTCGGCTCCTCTGGGAACTCGACAGTCCTTGATTTGTACGAAATACCAAAATGAACATCCCATCGAGTAAACACACCCAAATGAATATTATTATACAGTCTCTGTATTTATCTTTTTGTGTATCGTTTGTTACATCCTCTCTGCCAAGATCCCACCGATCCCAGATCGTGTTGTGTGTTACGCAACGATCATTTCAACAGAACTAAACTTCACAAACATCATCCAGCCAGTAACCTCAGCATGGTTGTGAACGCATGAGATTTTGATGAGTGCAGTGGTTGGCTTTGAAACATAAATATATGTATTATATATACTGTCTGCACAATAACTTATGTGTTGTTGTATAATCCAAGTGTCTCATTTAATAAGAGCAGCATGTTTGACGGTTTTATCTGAATCATCTTCAAAGGCCTGGAAGAGTAAACAGTATTTAACTATGGAGGGAGGATTTTTTAAATGTATTTTTTGAACTACTCCTGACCTGTTAGATTCCTTGTGGGGACCTTTAACCACAGAACTAAATGAACACTATCAGGATCATTTTAGTGCAGCTGTATTATCCTGCCAAAATAAACTTCTACACAAGGTTCCCACTGACAGAACAGGCGGGTTTGAGGGATTTTACTGTCAGAGATTAGAGGGAACTCTATGACAAATTGTCAGCTTCATTATTTGCTCATTTGCTCTGGAAATCAGACTGTTTGTCAAATATTTGGCCAAAGAATCTTGATGACTGATCTCCCTCCTCTCCTTCTGCCTCTGCCAGCCCAAGCTGCTGAGGCCGACGCTGTTGCCCGGGGAGGAGCTGGTGATGGACGGCATGCGGGTCCACTTGATCCCCGACGGCCGCGAGGAGGCCACGGGGCTGATGGGAGGTCCGCCTCTGCTGCCTGCCGAGGGCGCCATCTTCCTCACCAACTACCGGCTCATCTTCAAGGGCACGCCCAACGACCCGCTGGGTGAGCGTGACACACACACACACACACACACACACACACACGCACACAGCTGTGAAGGCCTCCATGGCGGCTCTGTGTCAGGTCTGCGGGTCCTCTAAGTCTAAATCTTTCTTTTTCTCCGCGTGTCCGTGTCCTGCAGTGGGTGAGCAGGTGGTGACGCGCTCGTTCCCCATCGCCTCTCTGACGAAGGAGAAGAGGATCTCAGTCACTTTACCCATGGACCAGTTTGTCCAGGAGGGGCTCCAGCTCCGCTCCTGCACCTTCCAGGTAACACTCACACCTTCACCTCCCGTCGCTGATGTCCCGCTCTCGTACTCACTTCCCAGGTTTCACCCGCTCTCTCCCGTCTGCCCCCGCAGCTGATGAAGATCGCGTTCGACGAGGAGGTCGCGTCCGACCTGGCCGAGGTTTTCAGGAAGCACATGCACAAGCTGCGCTATCCTCAGCACGTCCAGGGAACCTTCGCCTTCACCGTGGGCCAGTGCGGGAAGATGGTGGTGGAACACAAGACCAAGGACAAGAACCAGTCGCTCAAGTAAGCAGCCCTCCGTGTAGAAAACAGGTTTTCACCCCAGTAACTCACTGATGATGCTGCACATCAGCTGCATTTACAGCTGCCCCGACTGTTGCCTTTGCCAGGTTATTCATTTGCACCTCAAGCTCAAGAATGTGCATCCGAGATGTCAGCTGGCTAAAGGTCATGAACAGTCAGTGTGATAAAGCCAAAGGCTTTTTTACATCAAGTGTGTTTGGAGTTGTTTTAACGGCTTATGCTTCCAGATCTCATCCGTCAAACTTTATTTAAGGTTGAGATCGAGTGTATCAATTAAACATCAAATGTATCTTTAAAAAAAACATACAATATCAATTGTGATTGTTACAATAATACGATATAATGAAGCATTTTAATAATTATATGATATAACACGAGTCATGCAATCAAGTTAAAACAAGTCAAAGCTCAACTCAAAAGGATTTGACTACATTGGAAGCAGAGTACAGCTTCAAACAACACAGCATACATGAGAATACATCTGGTATGTGTTGAAGGAGAAACACAAAATAAGTTGTTAGGGTCAGTCTGTCTTCATCTCTATTCTTTGCTGATGTCACTGCAGATGTGCACAAAGCACGAGCAGCATCAGTTTGTAAACAGGAGCCGGTTCCCTTGTGAGCAGCAGGGTTTCTTTTGCAGTTACAGGAACTGGATTATTCTAAACGGCTGCACGTCATGTGACGCCTCATCGTGCGCAGTGTGAAAACGTGCTCGTGTCTGCAGGAGTGAGTTCACACTGGCTGCATCCTGTCACCTTCATCTGAGATCATGAATGTGATGCATTGAGAAAAGAAAGGCTGTTATGTTGTTGGTGTTAGAGTGGCTCGAGGAGTAATACTCCTGTGGTGTTATACATTTCTGTATGAATATAATATTTTGGTGAGTACCCCCGCTGAAGCCACAGCTTCCTTTCTGGGTCATTTTTTATTTGTCACTTCTTTCTCTTTACTCAAAGTCTCACCTATCAACTCTCATCCCCCCCCGCCCCCACCCACACACACACACACACACACACACTCCTTGAGAATGAAAGGAGCACGGAAAAAGCACTTGAATATGTAATTAGTGGAAAATCAGCGGTGTGTTGCGTAACGTTCCCCTCTGTCTTCGTCAGGACACTTTCCAAAAACCTGGTGAAGAGTGCCAAGAGGACCATCGGCCGGCAGTACGTGACCAGGAAGAAGTACTCTCCCCCCACCTGGGAGAACCGGAGCAGCTTCCAGTCGGAGATGGACGAGGATGAAATCTCAAGTAATCTTTACACTTCACGCTCTCTGTCAGACCGCCGTTCCTTCGTCTTTTACATCGTTGTGCAGCGACGTCACCAAAACGTCAGGAATAGCTCAGTTCTCCGTGTCTTGTGCCTCAGTTTCAGAGGAAGTGGACCAGAGCTCGCTCACGCTCTCCTCCACCATCCGCTCGTCCGACCGGCAGACCATGAGCAACGTGGTGGAGCGCGCCTGTTGCCGCGACTACCAGCGGCTGGGCCTGGGCACGCTCAGCAGCAGCCTGACGCGCTCGAAAAACGAGCCGTTCCGCATCTCGACCGTCAACCGCATGTACACCGTCTGCAGGAGGTGAGAGCCGCCGGAGGACACGCACACAGACGAGCGGTTGTTTCTGCCAGTGCTTAACACACAGAGTGTGTGTGTGTGTGTGTGTGTGTGTGTGTGTGTGTGTGTGTGTGTGTGTGTGTGTGTGTGTGTGTGTGTGTGTGTGTGTGTGTGTGTGTGTGTGTGTGTGTGTGTGTGTGTGTGTGTCACAGCTACCCGGGTCTGCTGATTGTGCCTCAGAGCATCCCAGACACGACCATCCAGAGAATCTGCCGCTGCTACCGGCAGAATCGCTTCCCCGTGGTTTGCTGGAGGAATCCGCGAACCAAGGCCGTCCTGCTGCGATCCGCAGGCCTCCACGCCAAGGGGGTGGTGGGCTTCTTCAAGTCCCCCAATGCCCCGGCTTCAGGTAAACAGAAAACAAACCCAAATCGGCACCTTGTTGTCTAATTGTGTGCTGAAGCTTCTTTTATTCCTGGGGAATGTTGCCGGGTATTTGTCGGTCCTCACTGGTCCTTTAGCGGTTAGCCGCCTCGACTCTTAACTCAGAGCTCCTCCGGTGTAGGAGTGATCCGTAGTCAGAGGTGCAGGAGTCAGAGGTCATGGCAAGCTGTTACTCTGACCCGAGCAGTCCAGATATTACCTGGAAAAGATGCTAGAGATCAAGAGATAAGATGCTTTCTTTGCATCTTGTATCTTTCCCTAGAGAAAGCTCTTTCGCGAAACACAATGTAGCGGTAACACAAGACGTCTCACAGCGTGAACGGTTGGTTCTTTTCTCTCCTCTGTGCAGGGCCCTCGCAGGCCGACTCCACCAGTCTGGAGCAGGAGAAATACCTGCAGGCCATCATCAGCTCCATGCCTTCTTACAGCGAGAGCAGCGGCAGGAACACACTCAGCGGCTTCACCTCCACTCATATGAGCACCTCCGGTGGGTGGACACACACACACACACACACACACACACACACACACACACACACACACGCACACACACACACACACGTGTTACTTGTCACTGGACTGTGGGGTTACACGGCTGACGGGTTTCCTTTGTCTACAGACTCCTCAGACAAGCTGAGGCAGCCCAAGATTGGCGCTCTGATGAAGCAGGTGATGGGCACCAAGGAGGACGTCCCGGGAACCTTCAGCAGAGGAGGTGAGACACGTGTGTGTGTGTGTGTGTGTGTGTGTGTGTGTGTGTGTGTGAGTGTGTCTCCGTCCAACGTTGCTGCTATAGTTTTTTTGTTAGCTTTAGTCGGTTGCAGTTCCTGGTTTCAGAACAAAATGTGTGAATTGTGTAAAGTTGTAACTGAAACCGGGACTGTACGACAAGGAGGATGATGAATGAATGAATGAATGTGTGTGTGAAACCATCCTCCATTGTGTGGTGTTGTTGGTTAACTGGCCATCTCTGTCGTTTGACCTCAGCTCTGGGTCAAAGGGCGAAAGTCATCTCTCTCTCTCAGCCCAAAGTGTCTGGCAAGGCCAGGAACCCTCCTAGAGGTACAGTAGGCCACGCCCCCACCCTCATCCCTCCACTCCTCTCTAACCAGATCAGATCTCTCTAACAGTAGTGTGTTTGCTGTGGGTCCTGATGGCGTGCTGCCTGTGCGTCCTAACGGTCTGCTGTCCGTGCATGCTGCTGCTGCAGCTCTGCTGTCTGACGTCTTGTCTGTCGTTTCCTGTTTGATTCTTTCCTCTGTTGAATGTCAGCAGAGTCGACGTCATAATGTAGCCGTCGCTGAGCTAGACGTAGCGAGCTGGGCTGGTACTTGTCATTTCTCCCTCGTTTACCGGCATGGCTATCAGTAGCTGAGGACGTTAAACACGTCAGTGTGTTTTACAGGATCATTCCGATCTTTTAATGTCTGTTTAAAGTGGACAAGACCTCCACGTAAGCGCTTGATGATTCTTCTGAAGACTCCACTTGACTCTGTGTGTGTGTGTGTGTGTGTGTGTTCATCGCAGGTAAATGGGGCAGCATCCGGGGCAGCGGGCGACTAAGTGCCTACAACCCAGACGTGGGGACGCGTCTGGCAGCGAAGGAGTCAGCGCAGCCCAACGGAGGGCCGAGCGAGGCGCTGTTTCTCCGCCAGCAGAAGGCCTACCTCTACATCATCGGAGACAAGGCCCAGCTCAAGGTAGGGACACGCTGATGTCGAGAGGGCCAGCTGTGATTAAGGGCTGGAAAGAGATCACCGGTATTGACCGCGCCGCTGTCGCAACTTCAGGGCGGGAAGCAGGACACGTTCCAGCAGTGGGAGGTGGTTCCCATCGAGGTGTGCGACGTGCGGCAGGTGAAGAACAGCTTCAAGAAGCTGATGAAGGCCTGCGTGCCCAGCTCCTCGACCTCTGACCCCAACATGAGCTTCCTGCGCTGCCTGGAGGAGTCGGAGTGGATCGCTCTGGTTCGTACGCCCCGCTTCAGTGCATGCACCGCTCATTCTGTGACCCTCGGGCGTTGTGCTTACCGTGTGTGTGCGTGTGTGTGCAGCTACACAGGGTGCTGCAGGTGTCGGTGCTGGTGGTGGAGCTCCTGGACACGGGCTCGTCGGTCATGGTCAGCCTCGAGGACGGCTGGGACGTCACCACGCAGGTTTGACTCTTGCGCAGAAGCCCCGCCTTCGTTGCTGAAAACTTGGAGCGGCGCTCGAGTGACGTGGCGCTCTGTGTGTGTGTGTGTGTGTGTGTGTGTGTGTGTGTGTGTGTGTGTGTAGGTGGTGTCTCTGGTGCAGCTGCTGTCCGATCCGTACTACCGAACGTTCGACGGCTTCCGGCTGCTCGTGGAGAAGGAGTGGCTGTCGTTCGGCCACCGGTTCAGCCACCGCGGAGCGCAGACGCTGGGCAGCCAGAGCAGCGGCTTCACGCCCGTCTTCCTGCAGTTCCTGGACTGCGTACACCAGGTGGGTCTGCAGCGCCGCGTGGGAGGCTTCGGCTGTTTATTCCTCAGCTGAAATGCTGCTGTTTTAATAAGAGGGAGGTCAGAGGTCAGAAGGACCGTATCTTTACTGATTCATTGATGCGATGCAAAAGATATTTACTAACATCTAAGAACGCAGGAAGATCAGAACCTGGCTAATAATAACGGTAGATTTAAATATTATTATAGTTAACTGCTCTTTGATTCATCAGTCCACGCATTAGGATACAAAATGAGCAACACACAAAAGACAATCAGAGTTTCTGTGTCTCGTTTCAATGCTGTGTGTGTCTTTCTCTGTACGTCCCACTTTGCTTCCTGTTTTGCCGATCAGTGACGTGGGTTCGGCCTCTTATCACACGCAGGAAGTGCGGCTTCATGTCGCTTGGTGGCCCCTGCTGTCCGACACGTCGGACGCTCGCTGTCCGACCTGCGTGCACAGCCAACGTAGCACCCTTGTAAAGGATAGGAAGAGAGACAGGATGTGAAGCTCACACGGTCAACAGGGTGATAGAGGTGTTAGTCCCGCCCCCCCCCCAGAGCTGATTGGCTAGATTGCTTTTCCATCTAGAAAAAGCTGTTTCATGTCATGATGCGAGTCAGGAGACTGGAACTATACCGAGTGAATGCAAAGGTCTGGACCCAGGCGACTGGTAGTTCATGGATGTATAAATAATGTGTGTGTCCACACGAGCATCTATGCAGTCTGAACCGTGTCCTCGTCCCTTTTGGGCCCTTTTGGGCCCTTTTGACCTTTGAATCCCCTTCCCTCCACCCTCAGATCCACCTGCAGTTCCCCATGGAGTTTGAGTTCAGTCAGTACTACCTGAAGTTCTTGGCCTACCACTACGTGTCCAACCGCTTCCGCACCTTCCTGCTCGACTCCGACTACGAACGCATCGAGCTGGGTGAGAACACGTCAGAGTCTCTGAAAGGCTGTCGTTTGGTCTCCAGTAACAGTAATAGAGGCAGTTTCTGTGTTCCTGACGAGCCGTGCGTGTGTGTGTGTGTGTGTGTGTGTGTGTGTGTGTGTGTGTGTGTGTGTGTGTGTGTGTGTGTGTGTGTGTGTGTGTGTGTGTGTGTGTGTGTGTGTGTAGGAGTGCTGTATGAGGAGAAAGGAGAGAGGAAAAGCCCTCAGGTGTGCAAGTCCGTGTGGGACTACATTGACCGACTAAACAAGAAAACGCCCGTCTTCTACAACTACATGTTCTCTCCTGAGGACGAGGAGGTGAGAGCGCTCACTCTGAGCAGTTTTAATGTTCTGTAACTGTAGCAGGGAGTCATGGTGGAATTAGCTAGTTTCCATTTCATGCAATAAGTTTGTTCAATGACCGTCACGGAGACTCGCCCCTCTGACGCGAGGCTTCGTGTTCCAGGTTCTGCGGCCGTACACCTTCAACTCCAACCTGAAGGTGTGGGACTTCTACATGGAGGAGACTCTGTCGGAGGGGCCGTCCTACGACTGGGAGCTGAGAGGCCGGCAGGAGCGCGCGGCGGAGGAGACGCCCGACAAAGCCGACAGCGGCGGGCCCAAGTCGCAGCGGCACGTCGTGTGGCCGTGCTACGACAGCCTGAGCAAGGCGGTGCCCGACGCCATCACCAAGCTGCTGCAGGACCTGCAGAGCCTGGAGGCGGAGCTCGGGCAGACGTCGGAGAAGTGGAAGGACACGTGGGATAAAATGAAGACGGCGCAGAGGAGCGAGACCAAACTAGAAAGCAAGGTGAGAACAAGGGGTTGGTTTATAACCCGAAATACAGTCGACGTTCTGCGGTGTTGTGTTCAGAGGAGCAGCCGGTGAATAACAACTGCACCGACAACGCCCAGCTCTCTGACCGCCGCAGATATCTTTTCGGCCTGGAGGAAGCGCTGCACTCTGTTGTGGACTTTCACCGACAAATCCTGATTCCTTATGGTGTAAATACTGCTCACGTATACGTACACACATCATGTCAATGTGCCCTTCATGATGCGACATCTTGAACATAATAAACAGGAAGAGATTTCATACAACAGAACATTAGATGAACGCTGTGAGTGTAAACCTCAACCTGATGATCTGACTCCTCGCATGTCTCGTTCCTGACATCTGGTGGTGAAAAAGCAGAATGCAGGTTGTAAACTAGAGGCTCATACTTTGCTGTTTGTATGTTTTGGATCATAATCGAGCCCCTTCTCAGCACCGCTGTTCACGCTGTTGTTAAAGCAGACTGGAGGACTTGTCTACTTCCTGCTTCCCAGCACGCCATAGTTTTTAGTTTTCCATAACGTCCATCCAAACCCTCACGAAACCGCTTCCCCGTCTCGTCCTCAGCCGTCGTTCTCCAGCTCCTTGCTGATGTCGTCCAACCTGAGCCACCAGCGGCGTTCTCAGGGCGTCTACCTGCAGGAGAGCGCCGGCGGCTCCTCCATCAACCTGGCCCTGGACTGCGAGGCCAGCGCCACCTCCACGCCCGTCGCCGGCCGCCCGAGCACCAGCACGCTGTACAGCCAGTTCCAGAGCACGGAGAGCGAGAACAGGTCGGTACCCGCTGGGGGAGGGATCTCCTCTTTTAGGAACGCCTGTTGGTGGACACCAGTTTGGCCACGGGTGTCTAAAACGTCCCATAACGTGTCCAACATGTCTTCATCTTTGCTTGTGACTGTTCTCCCATCAGGAGTTTCGAAGGCATCCTGTTTAAGAAAGGGGCGTTGTTGAAACCATGGAAACCACGGTGGTTTGTGCTGGACAAGACCAAGCATCAGGTACGTCCTTGGGAAGGAAATGACAGCTGAAGAGCAAAAGGTAAACGTCTTAACCTTAACGTCCCCGTCCCCCCCAGCTGAGATACTACGAGACCCGGCAGGACAAGGAGTGCAAAGGGGTGATCGAGCTGGCCGACGTGGAGTCCGTCATCCCAGGAACGCCCGCCATGGGAGCGCCGAAAAACATCGAGGAGAAAGCTTTCTTTGATGTAAGTCCCCCTTCACGTGGTGCGCTCGTTTCTTTGAAGCTCGGTCTTCAAGAAAACCGTGGAACGCGTCCACCTCAAGGAGACGTCAGGTTCCAGGAATAGTCCAACAGTCCAAGATATTAAAACGTTATTCAGTAACCGTCCATGTGTTTCAACAAGCCGGTTAGATTATGAGACGGATGCTAAAGTGCCTGATGCCTTGCTCAGCAAGGCCGTTTGCTTTACTTTTGGTCAGTGTGTTCTGCCAGCATGTTCATTCACGTGCGCAGGTTGCTGTAACTCCTGTCTTTCCCGCCGTCTTCCAGCTCAAGACGACCAAGCGAGTGTACAACTTCTGCGCCCAGGACAGCCTGAACGCTCAGCTGTGGATGGACAGCGTGCAGAGCTGCCTGTCGGACGCCTAGAGAGGAGGCGGGACTCTTAAGGAGCGATGCGCCAGGACCGGGCCCGTCCAGGACGGGGGGGCGGGAGGATCGGGCCCTCTCACCCACTTGAGCTCCGTGCTGTTCGCCAGCGTCGAACTAATAACATTGTGTCACCACGTTTCAGTGTTTTTGTTATATAAAAAGAATATCGAAAAAAAAAAAAGTACAAAAAAGAACCACTCACTGTCGTCTCGCCGAGTCGATGCGGTCTGACCACTACGTGCGCTGGATTGCCGCGTGCACGTACAGACTTTATTGGAGCATGTTGCATTTCTGTGACTTCCTGCGGCTTGGACCGGCGTCAGGATCTGACCCCGCCCCTTTACTGAAACCCCGCTCGCCCCTTTTAAAGACACGGAGGACCAAAACGAGCCGAGGACCCCGAACGCTGACGGCTCTCCTCCCCTCACTGCCCGACGTCAGCCCGCTAGAGGAAGCAGCTCTTAGACTGACGGTGCAGCCGAGGGGGCGGGGCTCCTCAACGGTTTATGAAGGATTTCTTTTTCTTTCTTTTTTAAATCTCACATTTTTACCAGAGAGAGATCAACGCTCAGGCGATGACATTATATATACATACATACTTATATATATATATATACTGTGAAAGCCGTGAATCCGTGTCATAGATCAAAGCAGGAGTCTGTCAGGTATTGAGTGTCTGTGAATCGGTCGCTGAGAGTGTTTACAAAGTAGACCCCCCCCCCCCCTCCCCCACTAAGCTAAACTGCTCTTCACCCGTGTGTTTTAGTCAGTAACGACCACTATTAACGCTCAGAAGTTGTTTTTTTTAAGGGATGCTGAAGGAAACAGGAGGGATTTATTTTGTAGCGATATCTATTTAAAAAAAAAAATGTCTAGAAGGAGATCTGGAAGTTCAAGTGGAGGGATACTAAAGAGCGGAGTGATACTGAGCGGTGAGTTCCAGTGGTTTTCAACCGAGGTCTTATTCCTATGATGAATTGAGCATTTAGTTTGCTTTTGAGTAGTATACTGCACACTAGATGTATATGTAGCCACAGAAATGTACCTCCGAGATTAGCTATGGAGCTAGCCTTAAGCTAAGTTGGTAAAGAGGCAGCCAGCTAGCGTACCAGCTGCGTGGTCACTGTGGTTAAAGAACAGACCGCGGCTCGGTTGCCCTGAAAGTAGATCCCCACGCCGTTAGCTCCAGAAGCTAATCCTGGAGCTACTTGTTTGTTTACTTTTGTCTGGACTCTGAGGCGAGTGTGCGATTAAATTCAACTTCATCTGGAAAACATCGGCCTTTCGTGAGCTAAGAAAAAAATAATATTTTCATCTTTGTGTCATTTTTAGTGCTCATAATGTCTTTTTTTAAAAATTTTATTCAGCTTCACCTGTGTGAGAGTTTACGTGTAACTGTGGAAACACGACTCGAGTCGTGTAATTTTCCTTTCAAGGACCTGTGACGTGGAAAATCTCTCACACACACACACACACACACACACACACACACACACACACGCCTCACGCTCAAGGGCCTCGGACATGGCTCAGAGCTCCGCCCCCTGTGTCTGTCAGCTGCAGGGACACGTACGGTCAGCTGAAGGTTCAAACATTAGGCCACTTTTTATTTTGTTACTGGTTTGTCCTCCTCTTTCTCTCACACACACACACACACACACACACACACACACACACACACACACACACACACACACACACACACACACACACACACACACCACTCTGACCCTCACTTGTTAACACAAACCCTGCTATGTAAAATACGGTTCTACTGCTGTCTCTTGTTGAACTTCAAATTTGAAATTGTAGATTTTTTGTGTCTAATAACTCCTTTGTATATACTACTCCAGATTTGTATGTAACGTTTATGGTAGTAATTTATTTAACTTGTCTCCTCAGTAAGAAAGTTCCTCAAGCACCACTTTATTTTTAAATTAGGAATTCAATGTGCCATTTGTTAATTTCTGTATTGTGACTAATGCTTTTTCTTTTTAAATGTACAAGTAAACCCCTCAATGTTTTTTTGTATTTTTATTTTTTTAAACACGGTTGTCCTTACGCAATCCCAACCGTTACAGCCAGAGTGGAGACGCTGTGTTTAGTGGACGGGGAATCTGACGGTGTTGCTCTGCAACAGTGATGGGATGTTCTGGATGTAGCCTACAGTCACAATGAGTGTGGACGGAGGGAGTTCTGCTGGGTTCTGCTGGGTTCTGCTGGGTTCTGCTGCTAGCGTAGTGGACCCCCTTTATGTTCATGGACTAGTCGGTGACTGGACGAGTGTCCATCGTAAAAAATGGAGTTAAAATGCACGGTGGAGCACAAAAGTAGTTTAGAGATTGTTTAATATGTATTCTGTGAGTTGATTACGTTATTGGGAATGAATTGTTCACCCTCTGGTTGAAAGTTTGAATCACCTGAGTGATGTCACGGTGTACTTCATCACACATGGAGAGCTGCCATTGGGCATCACGGGAGCTTTTTCACTTGCTTTTTTATATCTGACCAACAGTCGAAGAGATTTTTTTTACTACATTGATGACAAATTAAATTTCAGTAGATTTTAATTTGCCGATTTAAAGCAGCATTTTTTTTATCACCATCGTACCAACAGGACAGAGTTCAGTCCATGAACAGTAAAGCTCCAGTCCTCAGCCAACATTATGACCATCACTAGGTTTCAGGTCCTGTGGGCCTCTTAAAGGAACAGATGGACCAAAGTGACAGCAGGAGCCTCTGCAGCTGTAGCAGCAGCAGTTCCCTCTGTAGCAGCAGCAGCAGCAGCAGCAGGACCCTCTGCAGCTGCAGCAGGAAACTTTGCAGCAGCAGCAGGACCCTCTGTAGCAGCAGCAGCAGGACCCGCTGCAGCTGCAGCAGCAGCAGCAGGACCCTCTGCAGCTGCAGCAGCAGGACCCTCTGCAGCAGCAGCAGCAGCAGCAGCAGGACCCTCTGTAGCAGCAGCAGGAAACTTTGCTGCTGCTGCTGCTGCTGCTGCTGCAGCAGCAGCAGCAGCAGCAGCAGGACCGGCCCGTAAGAGGACTCTGTCCTGTATTCTGACTGCAGTCGGCCTCCAGTGAGACTCAGCTCATCTTTTCTCTCTAGTGTACTCATCTCTCTGTGGTGATGTTCAACAGCAGCTAACATTAACCACAGCATGATGTAAACCTTTTTATTTATTTTTCATCTTTTTTTAAATTAGAAATGACTTTCTGAGCCGGGTTATGTTGTCAATCATGTCAATATAGTTTTTAGAATCCAAATAAAAACTGTGGGTTTAAATGTTCATCTGTGTTGTGTGTGTGTGTGTGTGTGTGTGTGTGTGTGTGTGTGTGTGTGTGTGTGTGTGTGTGTGTGTGTGTGTGTGTGTGTGTGTGTGTATTCAATTACAACTACATACACATTTCTTTTGTAGAGGGTTTAAACATATCTTCTATCATAGAGTGGAAACAGAGCAGAGCATTATTTCCATACCATGTGGGTTCATTTCATTCCACCTGTCTTTAAGATGTATTTAATGTGGTCTGATAAAATATGTCCAACACGTCACGCTAGAGTTAGTCACATAATTTTAGTTCGTCATAAAGTCAGTGTAGTTGTAGGAGCCCAAAAGGAGGTTGAGCTCCTCTTGTGTGAAGAACAACTGTTAGCCTGAGGGTTGTGCATTTGCGCCCCCTTGTGGCTAAACATGACATTGTTGGTTAATTGGCATCTGTTGATGGCGTCATCGTAATTAGCAGCAGCTGTGTGTAGTTGGAATGCTTCCAACTATTGTTCTTCAAATCTTTATTAAACTTTTTATTTTTCTATTTCTTCCATCCGTATTTTGGACCTTATCTACTCCATATTTTTAGCTACAGAAAAATGTTCAATTATTCAAATATTCAGGTACTTAAGGACACGACGGCTATGACCTTTCATATATCTGACTTTTCAAATTTTTGAATTATTAAGCTTTTTAGGATTTTTTTTATAAAGGGACCCAATGGGGAAATCTTCAAATTCCACTTCAAACGTTTACAGGTTCTTCATACGTTCAGCTAGAGACAAGATTTAAAATTTCAAATGTTGACAAAACCTTCAGCTCTTATTCTATGCTTTTACATTTTTTTTTTCCAAATATTCAAATTATTCAGCTTTTTATCAGATTAAAAATGAATTGTTTTCAATGAACATCTTCAAATCCGCTTTAAACTTCAAAGAGAAAGCCTCTGCCATGCTTTCAGCTAGAGACACCATTTCAAGTTTAAAATGTTGACAAAACGTCCAGCTTTTACTGTATCACTCACAATTTACCCAGAAGGAGAGAAGAAAGGAGAAAAAGGAAGATGGTCCTGTACTTGTATAGCGCTTTTCTAGTCTTCCGACCACTCAAAGCGCTTTTACACTACGAGACATCATTCACACGCTGATGGGAGGAGCCACCATGCAAGGTGCCACATCAGTATCAGAAACTATTCATACTCCGTAGGCACAGCTACCGGAGCAATTTAGGTTTAAGTGTCTTGCTCAAGGACACATTGACATGGGCTAGCGGAGCCGGGGATCGAACCACCGATCCTCTGATTGAAAGACGACCCCGCTCACCACTGGGCCACAGTCGCCATGGGGTGGATACCCTCATCGCGAGGAGAGTCGTCTGATCCAACCTCTGAAAGAAAGCTTCCTGAATCAAAGATCAGAGTCAGCACTAACTAGAAGCACTGTCAAAGAGTAAAGTCTTAAGTCTACTCTTAAATGAGTTCATTGTGTCTGCCCCCGGACTAAAAGTGAAAGCTTATTCCACAGAAGAGGAGCTTGATAACTGAAGGCTTTAGCCCCCAACCTATTTTTAGAGACTCTGGGAACCACCAACATTTATTGAATGTTTTCTAATAATATTCCCGAAGGGAAGCATATATAAGGTTAATACAATTGGTCCAAGTACAGAACCTTGAGGAACCCCATAACGAACGGCAGTGGTCATTGAGGCTTCATCATTTACATAAACAAACTGATATCGATCTGATAAATATGACTTAAACGAGCTTAATGCTGTACCTCTAATACCAATCAACTGGTCTAGTCTAAAATATCATGATTGATGGTGTGAAATGCAGCACTAAGGTCAAACAGGACAAGTACAGAGACAAGTCCCCCATCTGATGCAACTATAATTGTCGCCCCCCCCCCCCCCCCCCCCCTCCGACAAAATCTCACGGCAAGGTTTTTAGAAAAGTTGGCAGCTCAGCATCTGGCCCCGTTTCCGCGTCGTCGAGCCGGGGGCTCTGGCTGCGTTACTGACTTTTATGTCCGGTGTGGTATTTTCAAAGTAAACTTGTGTTTTTAAAAATGGGGAAATGTAACCTCAGATATTTTACTGGACGCCATTTTGGTTTGTAGTCCCTGTCGGATCCATGGAGATGGATCTACAATTCTTATTTTTTTGCCTTTAATGAGAGAAGACTGACTTCTCTCTCACAGCGGCCGCTTCTGATTGGTCAACAACAAAGGCACAGTTTGAATGCATTCCCTTGGTCTATAAGTAGGAGCTGCTTCTGAATCATTCTTTGCCACGTATTGAAATCGTCATACAAGTCAGAAGCACACCCTTACAAGCAGTTTAGCAGTTCTCCAGAGTTTTTACAGTTTGTAGTTTATCCCCAGTATTGAAGCAGTCATACCACCCCATAGTATTGAAGCAGTCATACCATTATTCCCAGTATTGAAGCAGTCATACCAGTCTACAAGACATCGATAGAAGACAACCAGTTTCCACCAGAGGACATCTGTCCACTGGAGGTCTTCTGTTCAGACCAGAGCTCATCACTCCACCACAGCTTATCTGTCCACCACAGCTCCTTTTATACAAACATGTCCCTCGCTGTATCGGAGACGACGGGCAAGCCTGCTGGGAAACACCCCCATCTGCCAAAGGCCACAAGTGCTGGATTAAGCCGGCGGCAAAAGAGGTTAATTCGTACTGTTCAGAACGACCACTCCGAACTGCTACAAGACGAAGGTGCTGTAGTTAGCCGGCAGACAAGGGAATTGAATCCTCCTGTTCCAAAGAACAAGTGCCCCAATCCACCGAAGGCCACATTTGGTGCCACCGACATTCGGCTCATGGATGGGTATGAGCCTCCTGTCCCAAAGAACCACGCTCCACCTCCTTCCGCTGAAGATTTTGCCCGTTTAATTAACGCACAAAGCAGAGCGGAAGTAGAAAAGTGGAATTTCTGCAGACGGATTCGTGAAGGAGAAGTAAAATGTCGCCAACATGAGAAGGGTCGTGCAAGCTGAGATCCTCAATCAGCAGAAGTACAGTGATTTGCTTGAGATGTTTAAGGCTCAATCCAGACACCTTGAAGAGACACAGGCGAGTCACAACAAAGAAATTCAGCTGCTTCACAGCAACGGCAAAATGAGGGAACAGGAATGGGGGACTCAAGAGATCAGCTCGAAGACACGCATCCAAGATCTCGAAAAGACATTGAGGAGTCACGAGAATGACATCAGGCTGTTTCAAATCAATGCAAAAGTGAGGGATGAGGAATTGGCAACTCAAGAGATCCAAGTCCAAAAGCTCAAAATGAACAAAAAGGACCTTGAAGACATATGTTTTTCAATGAAGAAGAAAAGCAGAGGTGTTTTTGGCAAAAAAATTGGCGGATCAAACGACAGAGGTGGATAAGATGGTACAAAAAATGAAGGCAAAGGAGGAGAAAAAGAAAGAGAGGACAGGGTTTTTCGGAAGATTTGGAAGAAAATCACGCGGTGGTAGTGAAGAGCTGGAAGAGGCTGCTGCAGCTCCATCCCCACCTTCCTCCCTTCAATCATCATCCATCCATCCAATCTCTGAGTGCTAACAGTTTCTGTTAGTTGCCTGCAGCCGACGATCCCTCAAAGAGACCGGCGCCGCTGCAGCCCACCTGGCTAATCAGACTGGCCGGGGTGATTGGACCATGTCTTTCTACCTTAGCCAGAGAGGTGTCCTCAGCAGCCAGGCTACTGTGCACCACTATGGGGAGAGGTCTCCTCGCCCCTTTCACTCGATGTGGACTCACAGATCGCCATCTACCATGCAGTGGTACATGGCTCGTGAGTGTCATTATGTCTGTCTTGAATTCTAGTTTGCCGTTATTTGTCGCTTTGTTAAGATTTTGTTCCCCATCTTAAACCTGTACATATTTTTGGGCCAATAATTGGACCATTGCCTTATAACTTTTGAGTTTATACTACCGAATTGTACGGCGTTAGGCAAGAGTTTTTACACTTGATGTTTAACTGACAGTGTTGTTGTTAGATTGAAGGAAGTGAGTCCTTCTGTGTTTGATTCATTACCATGTCTTAATATAACAGAGGACTCCGGTGTTAACTTTAGATTGATCGTCTTGTTGATGGTGCTATTGGCTCATTAAGAGTGAGTAAAAGAGTAAAAAAGAGGACTCCTTGGAGGCGGCTGTGGGTCTTGATGTGTGTCTGGATAGATTTTTTTCCCATTAAACTCCATCAATTGTCTAATAATTGGACCAATTGGTTTCTACTTCTAAATCTTCTACCTGTCTCCTGAACCCTGTTCTGATGAAGCTGCTTAAAGAAGTTTTGTCTTTAATTAGCACCTCTCTACTCGATATTATTAATGTGTCTTTACTAACGGGTTATGTACCACAGTCTTTTAAAGTGGCTGTAATTAAACCTCTCCTTAAGAAGCCCACCCTCGATTTAGATGTGTTAGCTAACTACAGACCTATTTCTAACCTTCCCTTTCTCTCGAAGTTACTGGAGAAGGTAGTCGGAAGTCAGTTGCATACTAATAGTTTATTTGAGGAGTTTCAGTCAGGATTATAGAAAGCACTATGGCACTAGTGACAATAACTGATGACCTTTAAGTTGCATCTGATAGGCGAGTTGTCTTTGTACTTGTCCTGTTAGACCTTAGTGCTGCATGTGACATCATTGACTATGCCCTTTTATTACAGTCCCAGGTGGTTTCCCATCCAGGTACTGACCAGGCCCAACTCTGCTTAGCTTCCGAGATCGGACTCAATCAGAGTGGTGTGGCCGTAAGCTATAATAAGCTATTATTTTATTTTCAAATCTATTTAGCTATATTCAGGTAATTTAAGCTATATTCAACTATGTTCAGTCATATTCAGCTATTTTTTTCAAATATTTCAGCTAAAAGCTTTAGCTTTTTGCATTCCAACGCATTTTCTGCAGGAAATGCTCTTTCTGGTTTTTGAACGGTTCCTTGTCCTTTTGACGAAGTGAAAGTTTAAGTTTATTTTTACTTTGGTTCCCACAACACAACTTAGCGAGTGAATGAAGTCAAACGCGTTACCCTTCTCTGAATTCATCGACTGGCCACCAAACCGTGAGTAACGTTTCTTACCAGTAGAAATATGACTTAACAAGACAAAATAAACCCAAAGATTAAAAATAAAAGATGGAAAATGGATTGAATGTTCTTCTTCTGTGTAAACATGTAATGTAGCCAATAATGAAAGTAGAGTGTCTTGCATGCTGCCGCATATGAACATAACATTTGAAGCCAGGCTTTGCTATTGAACCCAGTGGATGATGACCTGAACAGCTGTTCATGTGAATATGAATGAATACATGTTCAGAATCTGCTCAGCTGCCTTCATCTCCCAACAGCTCAGTTCAAGCCACCTGATTCAACCAGTCAATCATGGATAAGAAGAAAAGTCCTGCTTAAGAAACCCTCATCCTCAAAGGATGTTTTGACTGTCACCAGAGGACATCTTCTCAGAAGTAGAAGCGAAGGGAAGAATCTGCAAAGACGGATGGACATAAAACAAATCCAGTAAAGACAAAGTGTCTCCTGTTTGAATGAAGGCTCTTACAATCCATCTGGTCCAACAGACACACACATCTGGATCCAGGAAGCTGCGGTTACAGGTCCGAGGAAAGAAAACGAGAACCCTGCCGCGTGCTCTGATCCACAGTAAACTGTTGGAAGCGGTTTACAAAGCGCCTTCATAGAGAGAGATTTATTTCAGCTCCCTGAGGTAAACACAGGAGGAAGCTCCAGTCATGATGGAGTACATCATCACGGGGGAAGTGATCAGAAGATGACAACTTGCAACATGTGTGTGCACCTCCCAACAAGTTGATCTTCCTTTACTTATCATGGCAGATCCTCGGTGTGTGTACACATGCAGCTGTTTCAGTCCCAATAGTGACGCCTGTGTCTTAATAACTTTGTAAAGCAAACCGTCACAAATACATACTGAATTGTTATATCAAAGAATTGGTTTATTTAATTTGCCACTAGGGGCACGGCTTGGTTCTCTGTTTTTGGTCTCCGCCTCCTGAGGGAACTCTGGTTCCTCCGCTCCGTCCGACCGGCTGCTGTCGGTGCAGAGCAGGTGAGCGACGAGGGCTGTCGAACCAAACCACTGTAGGTTCATCATTACCGGTGCAAGGGACGACTTTCTCTCACTCACACACATCATGTTATGCATCGACAACGTAGATAAAGAACAGTTTAGAAAACAGGGACTCCACCACTGTGACCGCTGGCTGCTTCTGTGATTTGGTTCCACTTCTTGCTGTGAGGTTCTGCGTCGCCAGCTGGACTCTCCTCATATTTGATGTGTTGCTTTCTGGCATCGACAAAAGTTCTTAAACACCATTAAGAACGTGTGAGGTAAAAATGAAGTTGTGTGGCTTTGAGGAGAGCAAATGTAGATAAAACAGCTCAAGTAACAGGGAACATATAATCTAAATACAACTTAGAATAGACAGAGATCTTTAAAATGTCTGAACAACTTTCATAGTACATCAATACATCTACCATAGTAATACACCGTCTATGGAGAAGTACCTCATACAGACACTTCTACCTGTCTGACCTCCCAACGCACCTCTATGACCTTGAACACACCAGCGTCAGTTGCCTATCATACACTTTCAGATATGCATGTGTGTGTGTATGTGCATGTGCAGACTCATTCTGTTAGCATGACATGTTAGCCGCGTTATCTTCATCCGGAGCTCAGTGCCCCTCCAGAGGAGCCGGACACAGGCAGCTGGATCTTTGCAGAAGTGGAAAGACAACAACCAGACGGTCAAAGCACAGCTTTTGGTATTAATGTGGTCAACCAGACACTTTTAATTTCAAATTTGTTTTTTTAACAATGATCGTAGAACCTGATCGCTGTCAAAATGATTGAAGTACGTACACCGAAGAGGCCCGACGCTCTGGAGAACCCAGACCTGCCCTCTTTCCAATCCTGCTGCTCAGAGACAAATAAAATAAAACTTAAAAAACAAACATACAGCGTTACTCGTAGCAGATGCCACTCTTGCTCTGTGAGTAAGTGCTTGGTGGAGAGAGAGCAGAAAGGAACAGACAATAGTAATCTCAAGATTGCTTGTAAAATTACTTTTAAATGTAGATAATATTTGTATATAGGTAGATAATGTTTGGTTGATTTAAGGGGGATAGCAATAAGAACGTAAAGGTCAATACAATCAGAAGGTCTTAGCTCACTAGCTAGGTCAACAGAGAACCGGTTATACATGCACTAAAACAAAAGAAACTCATTAAAATCAGAACGTTCCACTTGAGATTATATCCAAATTTATCGGCCCCAAAACTACACCAAATCCAAGTCTCCAACAATAGATTGATTCTTTTTAAAAAGACAAAAAAAAAAAGTGTGAATTTCATTTTTAAATATAAATGGCTAATTGACATTATTGCACATGAGCAAAAGACAGTAATACTATTAGAGCTCTGTTCAGCGACCTCCACCGCCTCCTCCACCTTCCTGAAGCACTTCAGAACATTCAGACACCTGGAGAGGAACGCCGCCAGAGACGCTCCTCCCAACGGCTCCCAGAGAGAGAAAAGAAAACGGAACCACTGGATAAAAACCTTGATCTGGTGAGAGGACAGACAGGGCAGCAGCAGAGATGAGGGACAACACTTACATTGTGCTATAATGTACAGGAAATGGCTGCATAAGTGCTTTTTCTCAAGCTTGAAGGAAAAAAAAGAAAAGAAAAGTTTTCCAAAAAAAGAAAAAAAAAAATATTTATTGTTGAGGCATCATTAAAAGTCAGCCTGTGCTATCCATTCAGGGGCGACGATGTCAAATCCCTAACGATGGGATTCCAACAGCTTCGGGAGAGAAATCTTTTCAGGACATAGAAAAATAATAATGATGATGATGATAATGTTACCCCCCGGATGCTGTCATTTCAACGATCGCTGCTACATTAAAACTGCACGTAATTATGTGCAACATCAAAAAAAAGGCTTTGAAGATGATTCCTCTACACTCTTCTTCTGTCTGTTGGTTTTGTTTCTCTTTTTTTTCTTCTTTTTCTACACGTTCCGCCGCCTCATTATTGGTGTTGATTGGCAGTGTCCAGGTCCAATAACATGGCCGAGTGATTCAGTAAAAAAAACACCGTAGTTGCAGTGAGGTTATTTAGGGGGAGGAGTCACTCTGGAGGAGGCCGGCGGTCCACGGCACCGTCACCGACGGGTCTAGCAGAGCGGCTCAGACCGGCCCGTTGACCGAGACTTCCTGGGGCGCTGGCGTTTCCTCTCTGTGAGGAACAGAGGAACACAGTTACACACTCGCAGAACCCGAGAGGATGAGCAGCTGCTGATGCGGGAGGAAACACACGGCGACGAGGACGAGCTGCGCAAAGCCTTTAACCTTCAGCCGTGGCCAGGATACGCCATTGAGTGACCAAATTAACTTCCAAAGAAGTGAGGATTAGATACGCTTTGCTCTCGGTAGTTCACCTCAGACAGCGCCAGCAGTTAAGTGACATGAAAGAAGTGCTGCAGGAAGGAGTCCTGAACAGCAGGAATGATGAGCAGTCCTTCACTTCCAGCTCCCTCGTCACGCAAATGGTTTTTGGTTCGATGTCTGAAATAAGTTCTGTGAGCTTCAGAGGGAATCAGATTTAGTTCTACGACGTAAGATACGGCAGTAAATGCCCCTCCTGTGAACGTTAAAGCTCCTCCACATTTAAAATGGCCGGTTGTTACCGAGTGTCTCAGCCTCGCTGTGTGTACTCGTGCTCATGTGTCGTGTTCCTTCAGCCTCGCGCTCCGTTTTATGTCTACGTGGTTTCTGGTCCATAAATTATCAGATAATAGTGAAGAAATGCAATTACCAGTTTAAAATATCCAAAGTGATGTAATCAAATGGCTTTAATCTGACCAATGTTCTAAAAATGTAATATATAAATGTAATTATCAAAGAAATGTCACAGCTAATTGCATTTCACCAGAAAAAGAGTGAATTATTTCAGATAGGGCTGTCCCGTTAGTCAATAAGACGAATAGTTGATAGTTTTGGTTCCTTGTCGACTCATTTCTTCAGTCAATTAATCGTTTTAATGCCGTTTTCATGCTGAATGATTTATTACAAGAAACTCACGAACACCTCTAGTAAACATAAACACAGTGGTGTTTTTGTGCGATTTATTTTCTACGCATTAGGAAACACCACACTCATGAGCTTCTTGGGTCGAGGTCAGGCAGACAACACCGACGTGTGTCCAGTGTCAACAGAAGGGCACGTACTTCCTGTCAGTCTGTGTGGTTGCGGGTGAATCCTCAGCAGGCGGCTGCTCCGACGCTTTCGGAGGATCCGACAGAGAGAGCTTCTCCAGAGACACCGGACTCTCCTCACTGCAGCACACAGACAAACACTCAGCGACCAGTCCACTGCGGGACACATGCAGGTTCAAGTCTTTGAACTTTGGCGTCACTTTTGCTTCACTCTTTGTTCTGCGGCTGACCTTTGACTCTGCAACGTGTCGGCCTAAACAGTAAAACGGAACATTTTCTATTTTGGGCTCAATAAACAAAGCATCCTGGGATTCACACACACAGCGAGCAGAAGTTCTTCCACTATCCTAGAAAGCTGCAGCTGTGTGAAACATCAGGAAACCTAATGTTTCTGACGAGGATTATATGCAGGATTGTCTTTACAAAAGCTTCTCAGTCATCACTTAGGACCCTCTGCAGCTGCTGATCAACGATTTAACTGCTTTGTGCACCGGCTATTGTTTCTGCTGGGAGGCTGGTCTGCTCTTCGCCTGCATGCAGGCCGCTGATCTTGACAGGTAAATATCCGTTAACCAGTTAATAATTAGCATCCCGTTCTGAGAAGAGAGGGTGATGAAGATGACCTACAGTCAGTTGACTTGTTGCTAAAACTAAAACAGGCTACAAAAAGTATCGACGTTGCCTTTTCTCCTCGACCAGCCGTCACGCTAAAACTTATTTTACTTTCTGAAGTTACAAATCTCTGCTTTCACTCAACTTTCAACAAGAGACTCTCAGGATGTACTTAACTTAAAAAAAAGGCAAAACTGAATGAATCCAGTAATTTCAAATCCCAGTCCGGTCTATAATTACCTCAATGTGGTAATTATGTTTCAAATATAGATGCTTCTCCACACACAGAGCAGCGTTTTGTGTGTGGCTGCAGAGTGGACTGGTCAGAGGGGAATTTCACCAATCAGCATCACGGCTCACAGCTAAAAAGTTGCAAACCTTTTGAGGTCAGCGGTCTTGTTGCCGGGGGCGCCGGCTGTTTCCGAGGCGACGGCCGCGGCGGGAGGAGCAGCAGCGCCGGCGTTTTTGTCGTCCTCCTCGCTGTCGGATCCCCCGGAGGAGCTGCTGTCGGAGGCGACCAGAGGAGCTTTCCTTTCTTCTCCCACCGGCCAAGCGTCAGAGGACGCACTCGCATCTGCCGACAGAGAAACAAGAGTTTGTGTTCTTCTCATCAGCGCTGGTGTCTTTGAGTGTGCGTCTAACAGACCAGAGGAGGAGGAGGCAGGGAAACACTCACCACTCTTCTCGTGGTTTGGTTTGGCTTGTTTTTCTGCGTCGCCGCCTCCCGATTCCACAGGAGAGCTGCACCTGGGGTCACTCTCTGTCCTGCAGACATGAAGGACGCAGAGCGACGCGTTAACACGCAGAAGAACGACAGTTCATGTATGAAGAGTTTGCTCTGAGATCAATTAGTCAAACCGTAAAATAATAGCACACAACTGTTTACTGGCAGACATGGGCTACTTCCTGGTGGTGAGGATCATCTGATCGCAGTTACTTTTTCACACTTATGGTTTCCTCCCAGTATTGATGCTGATATACTTCAGCCACAGCACTTGTGTGTTTACATATACCTGACAAATGCTCTGGTTTCTCTCATCCATCCATCCATCCATTATCTTAACCGCTTATCCTCATTAGGGTCGCGGGGCGCTGGAGCCGATCCCAGCTGTCATTGGGTGAAGGCAGGGTTCACCTGGATAAGTCACCAGTCCATCACAGGGCAGACATATAGACAGACAACCATTCACGCTCACATTCACACGTACGGGCAATTTAGAGTCCAATTAACCTATGCAGCATGTCTTTGGACTGTGGGAGGAAGCCGGAGAACCCGGAGAGAACCCACGCTGCCACGGGGAGAACATGCAAACTCCACACAGAAGGACCTGCCAGACCAGTACCCGAACCCCGCCCGGGATCCGAACCACAGACCCTCTTGCTGTGAGGCGTCAGTGCTAGCCACTACACCACTGTAATTTTTTGGAAGAATTTTAAACTTTTAAAAAGGTCGTCCCTCTGCACTTCAGCTAAAGTTTTGAGACGGTTGCGTCTCTACAGGCCCAACAATGTGAAACTGTACCGTAGACTCTCTGTACTGACAAACAAGAATCTTCCTCACGCCAAAACAATAGCTCCTCCTACAAAAGAAGGTACATGTATTGGTAGAAAAAGTTCCAGGAACAATGGAACTAAAAAACCTATTGTCAGCATCTAAACTAGTTACTAAAAGGCCCTAATGCGTTTTCTGTTTGCGTTTGAAGAACCACGCAGATTAGACAAATTAGACCAATGCATTAAAGACCCACAGATGTGTGTTTACTGCTCTGTCCCTGATGTTTGAGCTGGATGGAAGGAAAAGGACACGAAGAGGTGGAAAAGAAGATCGAGTTAACTTCCGCTGCGGGGTTTTTGCCTCGAGTGTTTCTGAACATTTAGAAAGCAGAACCCGGACAGGAGAGACGTTTGCCTCCTGCAACAATCAGTAAATACAAGCTCCCTTATTGGTCTTGGGCCGACGTAGCAGATGTGCTAACTTGGGTCAACATGTTAGCGTCTCACCCGGAGAAAGGCTGGAACTCAGTGAAGTTGGCCCAGCCACTTCCCTGCGTCTGCGCTCCCTGCGTCTCTGCTCCGGCTCCGCTCCCAGTCCTGGACGAGCTGTCCCACCCTGCCGGGGTTTGGGACGCCGCGGTCCCTCCAGAGTCCCTGAAATGTGCTGTCCAGCCTGGACCTGGAGACAAGACCAAGAAAAAAGAGACGAGAGACTATATTGTCGAGGTTCCTCGGTTTCCATGCGACGGCTGTGTTTTGTGTGTAACTGCTGTCCTGTAACCGACCCGTCTCTGATGTGTTCTGCACACCGTCCTCGTCCTCATCGGATTCAGACCCGTGGTCCCGCTCCCTGCCTCCGTTCTCCATGCTGTTTCTGGGGCTTTCCTCAGAGGTTTGTGAGACCCCAAACCTGGTGAAGAAGTGACAATGTTGAGGAGATGAAAGGGTTAAAAGATGGAAGCCAAACAACTGCTGTGACAGGTTCAAACACAAGAAAGCCAGAAGGTTCACCTTGTTCTGGATTTAGCTTGTGTTGCATAGTTCATCTCCTTCTCCTCCCAAATGTCCTCTTCCTCTTCAGCATCATCAAACTGGCGTATCCTCTCTTTACAGCAGGCTTCAAAAGCAGCCGCGTTGGCCTGCACACATTTAAACAAAGTCAGTCTTTATGTCTTTATGTGGCGATGCCTAATATTCAGCTAGTTTAACTCAGTTTAGTTTGACGGAACAATCAGCAGTGGCTGCTTTATAAAGATCACGGACAGAAAGAGCAGATTGATCGTTACACATTTACACAGCAAAACACTTACACTATTATCATCAGCATCGAGATTGAAGTTTATTTCGGCAATTCTGTCAAATGTGGCACTGAAGGAAGAGAACAAGAGATTAATATATTAGTAGAACTGAACGGGTTCAGCAACAAAAGTAACACACCTACACTGAAGTATTAAAATAACACAACAAGCATCAACTCAAATAGTTGAACTGAGAAGGAATACAAAGGTTTCTGAGCTTTGGTGAGGAGTTGTAGGGTTCTGTTCAAGCTGGGATGCATACCATCCCCAGCAGCTAACCCTTAAAAGGGACAGTTCACCCCAAAAGAAAAACATGTTTTCTTACTTCATGCTCTATTTATCAATCTAGATCATTTCGGTGTGAGTTGCCAGATGTTAAGAGATGTACGTCTAGTATAATGCACTCTGGGCTGTGGGGCTCAAAGCCTCAAACAAATACATTTGAAAAACTCAACAGCTACGTTTCTTTGTAGAAATCGTGAGACCGGGTTACTCAACATAGTTTCATGAAGGAACTAGTTTCTTTCAACCCAACTGAACCCACCAACCGCTCGTCACAACGCAAGATGTCGACACCAATGGCGTCTTCTTCGGCTGAGCTGTAGCGCTAGCTGGCTTAGTGGTGCTAGGTGAGCTAGCGGTATCGGTTAGCTCAAACTATAAACACCAGCCATCTCGCAACGAAACAATCTAGATCAATGAACATCACTGCAAGTAAGAGGACAACTGTGTAGTTTTGATTTGGGGTGAACTTTGAAGACAGCAAGCACCCGTGGAAGACTTTTAAACACTTACTTGATATTTTCATCGTGCTCGCTGAACTCCTCGTCGTTGAAGCCAAACTGATCCACAAAGTTGGCAGTCATCTGTTGGATTTGATAGTCAGAGAAAGCCTGGGAAGGTCAAAGGGTGACATCGTTATGGATATTTTTGGAATTGAAGAGTAACAGGGCTGTGTCCCTGGTGGTGGTGGTGGGGGTGGGGGGGGATGGGCGGCGGGGGGCTAGCCTACCTGCTGGAGAGACAGGTCGTTGGGGAAGGGGCTCTCCATGTCGTCGTCCTCGCTGGACGAGTGCATGTTGTGGGTGCTGACCTGCAGGACACAGTGCAGAGGGTTTGATCAGCTTCATACGGGACACATTTGAACATCATGCTGCACATTTAATAACAAATAAAAACCCCTGGCTGCTCCCCGGGCGCCTCACAGGCACCTTACAGGGCAGCCCACTGCTCCTTAACCAGGGATGCGTCAAATGCAGAGAAGAATCTCCCCAAGGGGAATAATAAAGGATCATTTCTATTTCTACAGGTATTATCTTAGGATGGATACTAATAGTCTTTTTAAATACCATGACATGACACTTCCGTGAGGCAAACTCATTTTCTAATTTTCATCTAATTATACACACGCCTAGTTTCGTTTCCTCCTCCTGTGAGGACACATCCTCGTCCGTGAGCTCACTGTACATCTTTGTTGTAAATCCATTAAAACAACACCTCCATCTTTCGTTGCTTATATTCTTGCATTTATTGAATGGCATGTGAAAATGCGTGAAGCTGTAACATCTGCTCTGACACTGTGCTGGGCTGCTCGGTCATGTCCCGATTAACGGGTTTCTCAGAGCACGTCGGGCTCAAACTGAGAGAGAAGAGGAAACGAGAGGAAGTTAAACGAAAGCTTTGCATGCTGAAGGTTCCAAGTGCTACTGAGTGACGTCTCACCAGCTCCACGGTGTTCCTCCTGTTAGTCTCCCTCAGAGTCTCGTCCACGAAGCTTTCCCAGCGACCTCTGCAGTCTTCTGGCAGCTCTGCAGACACGGGGATATTCGTTTTCACTAACTTTTCAGTTAACTCCACCTCTGTTGACTCATGTTTGGCATCTGGACAGCCCCAGTAGCGGCTTACCTTTCATGAGGTCAGTGATCTGGGACTGTACTGGTCCTTTCTCCAGGTTCTGCACCACCATGTTGGCAATTCTGGTCAGGTGACCCATGTTGCCTCTCCTGGTGCCGCCCTCACCCCTGAGATTCACAAACACGATTAAACTTCACTGCAGCTTCACAAGTCCGTAAAAGACTAGTGTTGCAGCAAACCATTTGCCCCGGTGTTACGGTTCAGATCAGAAATCTAAATATTGCTGCATATATTTTTCTTTACTTTATTCACCTACGCAACATCAGCTGGCCAGAGAGCCTCCACCAACTTTTAACTTATAGTTTACAACCATGTCTGATTCTATCTGTGTAAAATTGTTATGATTAGGAGATGAATTCTCATCATGGCCAAAAACATGTGAGGTCATGGTGCCCTTTGATCGCTCCTGGTGGAGTCCAGGCGGTCGGTTCTGCCAAATTTGAAGGAATCTCGTTCACGAGAATGGGACGGACAGCGCAGAGGCATAATTAAAAAGTATAATTTTTTAGGAGGCTGAACCAGATGTAATTTCCCAAAAAACATTTAAAGCTTCCATTGAGGTTTTTGAATGAAGCGTTCAATGTCTGTCACCATATCTAATGCCTTCATTACCCTGTTATTAAAAATTATATAAATGTAATTTATATTGTGTTTTGATACAAATGTGTTTGCAGCGGATGTAAAGACATCCTTACTGTATTTTATCGTTCTCCTCCCAGGCGTTGAGGATCCTCTGTACCAGTTGACACTTCTGGAAGAGCTGAGGTTAAACAGAAACACAAAATGAAGGAATTGAGGCAGAGCATCAAAACAGCCCAGAAAAGATTCGGCGACGACAAAATCAGGACGTGAAAGAGCTGCTAAACCTACATGTGCTACGAGGGCATTGTGGATGGAGGCGTCTGGCTCACTGGTCCAGCCCGTCTCCATTGCCTCATCCTGCGCCTCAGAGCTGGATGCCGCGGGCTGACCGTCGTGGTTCTGGAGGGCCGGGCCGGGCCGCTCCTCCGAGGAAGGATGGCTCAGGATTGCCGCCACACACAGCTCCACTTGGAAGTGCAAAAAGTTATTCCAGGAGTATTTGAAGAACAGATCCTGTTCACAGAGAGAGAGACAGAGAGAGAGAGAGAGAGAGAGAGAGAGAGAGAGAGAGAGAGAGAGAGAGAGAGAGAAAGAAAGAAAGAGAGAGAGAGAGAGACAGAGAGAGAGAAAAAGAGAGAGAGAGTGTGAGAGTGAGAGAGAGAGAAAGAAAGAGAGAAGCATCAGTGACATGTTGCAAAAGATTGCATTCAAGCAGCAGTGGATTGACTGGAGACCTCCCGTACAGCTGCAATACATAATAATAATAATAATAATAATAATAATAATAATAATAATAATAATAATGTATGTCAGTTTCTAAGCTAATTCCTGCAACACCACATGGCTGTGCTTTTCTAACATGGTTATTTCAAAACATAATGGTGGTAATATCTGGGCCAGAGGTGACTTCTCCAGTGACACCATACTGGGTAACAGTGGAGGGTTTGAACCCCCTTTCTGCTACACACAAAGCTTGATGGCCTGCTCCAAATAAGCCCCTCCCACTGCCCTTTTGTCAGGTGGAGTGATTAGGTAATCAGTGCTCCCCTGCCTCACGACCAACCTTGTGCAAATCTGACGCAACTTTTTCAGATACAACACAAACGGAAGCAGGCACTATGTGTGCAATGACAAAGAGGAGCGACAGAGGTCCAATGTGCAGAGTCAAGCCAGGCTTTAGCCTTACCAGTAGTAGGTCCATGGTGTCAAGGTTGCAAAGCTCCTGGCAGATACTGGGGGCACTGGTCTGCAGCAGGGCGGCCACCAGTCTGGCCACGTGAAGGCGGGCGTTCCCCAGTGGCTGCTCGAGAACGCCAACGGTCGTCAATATTGCACTTTTCTGCAGAAGAAACGTGACAAGCACAATGTTGTTTTGATACACAAGAACCCAAAGTTTCAATACTACAACTGTACCAAATCCATCAAATAGTGATAACGTACCATACCATTTCTAAGTGCCTATGTTTAAAGTGTATTTTGCTTCATGACTTGTCACTGTTGTGTGGCTTTACCTTGGGTGGATTCAGAAGAAGCTGCTGGAAGTCCTTTAAATGGGGCTCAATGGCATTTAAAATACTGCTGTTGACAGTGTAAGACCTTTCATAACCCTGAGAATACAGATCCATCAGCCCTTCCAACCTGGGACACACAAGCAGATGAAAACATCAGACGTGAACGCTCCCAACGTTGACAATGAAAGACCTGACAGGAAACACTTTGACTCACCCCGACCTCCTGGTCTCCAGTAAGGTAAGTAGCACTTGAGTTCCGTTAACAATGGAGGCCTCACTCCTCTCCCCCTCAAACATGTTCTTGAGGAGCCCCGCTACACTCGCCTTACTGAAAGACAAGGGTTTATCTAAGCAGCAAGAACACCCAGACTACACAATGTTGACATAATAATGAGGTGTTCTTCTCTTAAAGACCAGAAATTATTCTGCTTGCTGTTGTTGATACTGATACAGTGACGCGTTGTACACCAAGGACACATTATGGAGGACACAAAGAAAAATCTAAACTGTTGTCAAACAGGCTCTGCCAGCAAACCTTTGTACACAGAACAATTATTTAATGAACTCTGTGCTCCACATTGGAGTCAAGGAGTCAGGAGTGTTTCCGTATGTTTACACTCCTTGCTTGTGTCGACATGTATAAGAGCTCACTTATTTCCAAGTCTACCGTCAAACTAAGTCAAAGACAAAAAACGCACGAAAAGAACCTGCCAATTATGTGACACCATTAACTAACAGCAGATGGGAAGCAGAAAGTTTGACTAGCTTAGTCATCAAACAAAGCAGATCCAGTGCCATGTTTTGATTTGGTTTCTAGTGTACTGCTGCCAGATAAATGACAAGCTTTTCAATACACGCTGACTCTAAACACCACAAGCCACTAGACACTTTTCCTCCTCGAAAACGAACCAAGAGGCATTGTATACTTACGACTCTAGTACAGCCAATAGCGGGTCGGCCTCCATATTCTCCTGCATCTGATTGGCCTGGTCTCGACTAAGGCGGATGATGTCACAAAGCGTTTGGGATGCATTTGATTGTCTCTGAAATGTGAATCAATGAATTAAAAAAAACATAATTTACTCCTTTAAATATTGTGTGCAGAATTATGGCGTTTCAATCTGACAAAGAGAGCATCATGACAGGACACTCACCTCCTCATCTTTGCCGGTATGAATGAGCTCTGTGAGTCTTTGTACCAACTTCTCCTCGTTCAGCCACTGGGTTGGACAAACATACATGGTGTTAGATGTATTAAAAGATGCTCAACGCAAAGTTCTGAGCATATCTATTGCCACCACACAGCTCTCAACATGGTGACAGCGGCTCTAAGCTAACGGTGCCAACACTGCAAACAGTGATAACCTGGGGGAGAACTGGGGTTGGGTGCTATGCTCCCACAACAGCTGTAACAACTGTATTTACACGGAAGTTTATTAACAGCACATCTGCTGAGGTAGACATTACTCCACTATATTTTTTATAGACAATAGTTATTTGTTACTATATTGATGCCCTGAATATCGTATGGAGGACATTTAACAGCTGGTGTTTACTTATGGGAAGTACAGTAGTGCTTACATGGAGGACATCCTGCCTCAAGGGAGCAGGCTCCACACAGCTGATGAGTCGAAGCAGCAAGTCCATCATGGCAGAGGCGTCAATGTGTTTCAGCACCAGACCAATGAAGCCTTCCTTTTTCTTTAGGAAGGTAATCACCTGCAAAACAAAACAAAGCGCTCAATACTTTAGGTTCCTCGTAGCAGCATCAAGATGGGCGACTCTTTTCCAAAACGCCACACTTCTGTTTAGTACTGTACATCGGTGTTTTGCTATCCAGTACAATGGATTAACAGAGCTTCTGAAAGCTATGACCTTTTCCATTATACCTGTTCAGTTTTCCTGGCAATGAGATTGCCGATGGTTTTGCTGAAGAAGCTGGCCAGTAGCGGGTTGAGGGGCGGGTCCTGCTCCAGGAAGTGATAGAGCACCTCAAGGAGAGACTCGTCTGCGCCCAGCTTATCGTTTATGATGGACACATCTGATGTCAGGAGCTCACAGGCGATGTTTGGAAACCTTAAAAAAAAAGAAGTCAGTGCAATTATTAACTTAAAAAGAGAAATTTCAAAATGATTGTTTATGTTAAATCTAATCTTATTGGAGAATTTCACAAGTAACTAAAACTTGAAACCAATTATTTTTGAAGAGAAACGATGGAAAGAGATCAAATAAATGACTACAACAACAGTTAACAAGAACAAGGTCTGAGTTAAAGCAAAAACCGCCCTGATGGCTCCATCTAATGAAAACATAATGACAAAATGAACGCTTAAGAGAGTTAAAACATTTGTCAAGATGTCTGGCTTCTGGTTTATCTGAGAGGCTTTTAGAGTTTTCTATTCATTTGAGGTAATTTAGTGTATTTTTTTTTAGCACAATACCTTTTTCAAGTTATCTGATAAAAATGGATAACAATCCAATACGACATAAATTCGGCTTTGTAATATTACTAGTTTATAACAGTGGCACTGACTATAAGCTCACACTGTCTTTTTCAGCAGTCACATGGTTATCCTGAAACCCCTCACTTGTCCCCGTCAACGTCTTTCGTGGCTGTGAGGACTCACTTGAAACGACTCCGCTCCTCCAGCTCGGCGGGCGGCTCGGTGGTGATGAGGCTGACCAGCTCCTGCATGCAGTGGTCCTGGGAGAGGAAGAGTAGCAGCCGGCGGTTTTGAGCCTTGCACTCCTGCAGGACGTCGTCCTCCTCCATCAGCTCTCTCAGCGTCACGTCCTCCCTGTCCAGCAGCTGGTCGATGTGGGAGGTGGTGTGCAAGTCAAACTTCCAAAACATGGTGGCCGCTGGGATGGGGGACACAGCCCTGTGTCGAGTGAGACGAAAGGGAAGGTAAAGGATAAAAACACAGAGGTAAGGAGGGTGGGGGAAAACAGAGGGCCCACCAGTAGCCAGAACAACAAAAGAAAAGGGGAGGAAAGGGAAGAGTGGAGGCGTAGGTGGGGAAGGAAGCAGGGGAGAGAGATGGATGTAAACAAAAATGTAAAGTGGAGGATTAAACCAATAATATCTGGAACAACAAGACAGCACTATCACTTGCAGTACGTGGTTAGAGGGGCTGCAACATTATTGCATTCATTCTATAATTTGTTTTGGGTAAACAGCATTTTATAATATTAATTATAAACAAATTAAGATTTTTTCATCAAAGATTATTTTCATGTATGCTACAATAGTGTTTGACCATGTATATCATTTGATATAGACTTTACTGAAGTTTTGATAGTTTTTTTTTTTTTACAGTTTGGCACATTGTTTTTCTGAATGTGCAATTGTTTGGCCACTGATCTAAAAAGATAGAAAGTTTGAGTCTGATGTCGAAATACAGGAGAACTTAATACACCTTTTGGCAACTCCTGTAACCAGTTTATTCAGAATACAACATGGTTTACGATAAGGATAACAGTTGCATTGTTGTGGTCAAGGTAAATAAAAATGCCTTTACAAAAACACCATACAGTATACTGCTCACACGTACCAGTGGATGAAATGTGGATATCTTTAATCAGACCTCCCCCACGGGCAGACAGGCATTTGTGTTTGTGCAGACGACAGAGTGTGTGGCGAGGCCTGGCATTTATCAGCATGGGTCTCCTCTTAAAACGCAGGCCTCTTTAGGAGATGAGACGCTGAGAGGCTCACCATAACCTGCACCAAACCAAACATAGCAGAGATTATTAGATCAACTGTACAACAAGATTTTAGCGCGTTAATAAAACCATTCATTTAACATTGTACATAAATGTTATGTGAATGATAACATGAGGACAAGTTTGTTCCATTAAACAAAACCCCATTCAAAACATCTCCAAGCACGGAACATGATTTGGTTATTTAATTTTTAAAAATCCAGATGATATCTAAGTTGACAGGCACATCAGAACAAAGCTAGATGTCGTACTGCAGAGCCGTTCAGCTGTCAAACGTATTCATGTAACTTTACTTACTTCGGCTTACTCTTTGCAACAAAATTATTTAAGAAAGACATTGCATTATATGCATGAGTGAGGGGCAAAGTTCATTTAAAAGACATCCCCAGTATTAACCTATTTAACAACATCACATGTGTTTATTTACAATTATGTTGTAAATGAGCTAAATTGTTGTGTTCAAACATCAAATTGTAGTAAAAAAAAAATATACCACAAATATTAGGATAGAGGACAGAAAAATACTCATTACAACGTGCATATGAACATATTTAGGATTCTTCATGTTATAATATGTAACTGTGAAATATAGGAATAATGGCATGGGTTTGTATATTTCAATCAGTCTGCTATCAATTGGGATTATTTAATTGGGATTATTTAACATGACATTTGGGAGCAAGGTTTTTACAAACTATAATCTAGTATAATCTAGTAAAGTATAAAATAAAAGACTAATGCATTTTGAAATGACAAGCCTTTTATGGTTTTAATAACCACCCAAATAGATCAATGCTCCACATGTAATAATGCCTGACTCAATGAAGTATTTACTCAACACAATGGAAATATTCACTAGCAAGTAAGAAGTTTTCCAACAAGACAAACCTACATGGTTTTACGCTGCTTATTTAGTAAACTTCTTTTATTTTATGAAAATAAATTAGGCCACAGCTTGTAGTACACAGATGTTATCAGAAAGTGTATCTACATGTTAGGCTATGTTACATTAACTTCTAGAAAGGACAACGAAAGAGTGTGGCCAGTTACCATGCTGACACAAAAAAAATAAAATCTGCATGTTATTCGGGTTTAGAACTACACTAGTATACAACACACAGCGGCTGAGTGCATTCTCGTCCTACTATACTGAGACAACTGCTTAACTAGATTTAGTCAACATCTACTTCTCCATCCCATCAGCAGGGGCTTTTCAATGCCGACTATCAGATGATGGTAAAAGGAGAATGGATCCTAAATGATGAAAAACCGCCACTTGATGTTTTTGTGACAACAGAACATGTTCCTTTTGTTTGTCCTTGTGGCGGCTACTCTAGACCACCTAACACACCAAGTAGAGACAAAAAAACATAACATCTGCTGGCTTCGCCAAAGCGAACGTGTCTCCCTGAGCAACATGCTACCAACTGTTGATCATGGAAGTAAAACTGAATGGGGGAAACGAAGCGCTTCCTCCTTCTTCGCTTCAATTTTTTTTCTCAGGAGGACCCTTTCATGCACATGCAGGAGCAGCAACGTCCATCTGGCATACATTTACAGAGTACACAAGTGCAATAATAACCTCGGCGAACGCTCCCTGTGGACACTGAGCAGGAAAGCAAACGCTTGACTTTACATCCAAAATAGAACCCACCAGAGGCAACCTCAACAAAAACAGTCTACTGGCACATTTACAGACATTGAAAAGAGGAACAATGGCACATACTGAGGGCATACATGTAGATGTTGTGAGCCAACAACACTCTGTAATTAGGCAAGTTAAAAAGCGGTGAAATCAAGCAAAAGGAAATTCCACCTTCACTTATTACATGAACTGTCCTTTACTTGTTGAATGTAAAGATAAAAGATGCAACTCGTAGCCACTGAATGCGTTTCATGTTGTACGAGACACCTATTCACAAATGATCAAACAATCTGCAAAGGTACACTTCTGAGGACAGACAAAACCAACAGTTGTACTCAGCCTGTTGCTGCCTGCTTGCACTGAAGTTGTACAATGATGTGGACAGACCTGGATCTAATGTTTGATACACAGATGAGGCACAAAGCATGAGGTTTTTTATTTTTACCGTTTTGGAACCAAACTGTCCAAACTTTGCATCAACTTTTTTTTTATACTCAGAGTTCTTTGAGAATAATTAATAGTTGTCTTCAAATACTGCTTCATAAATGTTAAGAGATCCCGAGGGTTATTTCATTAACATGATTGATTATCTTTGGGTTTGTTGGTTGTCAAACGTAATCAACAAGTGCTTCTGACTTGGATAACTTATGATGGTCACTTCACATTATGTTCCATCATGATGGCTAATGATGATATATTTGATATGTATAGATCAACCAAAAGACCAAAACAATATGTTATGTTATAGGTAAGGGGTTCCCGATTTATTAAGACTGTCAAACAATAAGAGACACACTGATGTGTTGTTAAAGCAATGTCAACTGAGCTCCGGTAGCTTTGGCATGAAGTGCACGTCAACTGACTTGCAGTAGGAGCTCAGATTTCTGTTTACGTCAACTTCAGTGGAGACCCCACGATCAAATAATACAAGATAAAGAACGCAAAATGTATATCACGGTTAACTACACGTTTCACAGTTGTTAAGCACGGGTCCCTTCTCTTTGTATCCATCCGTAAGCAACGCACAAATGAACCAAAGCGGCGTTTCACGTAACTTGATTTCAGAAACGCAGCAGGGACTCGTTGCTGTCGGCCTCAGCTAACTCCGAATGGCTGCACTGAAGAACTTAAACAACTTCGAGCTCGTTAGTTACCAAACAGGAAGGGGTATATAACGATCTGCAGTACTGTAAAGAACATATCATTGAGAAAACTAGCTAGTTGCGTTCATGTTGATTGCACGACAACTGTTAAACGTAACTTACCGACTATGTTACATTAACTCGTTAATTAATCGAACAGTTTACGTTAGACAAATTCCCACGGCGACTTTAGTTAGCCGATTAGCTAACAGTAGTTTATTGAACAACTATTAACGGTAATCGGGGAGTTTCAGTCACAAAGTTACCCAACTAAACAATTTTGCTAACTTTACGTTAGTTCCTCCTTCCCTCTAATTAGCACGTAAGCTAGCGTTAATTAGCTACTTATAGTTAACGTGTAACGTTACTGGGCTCAGTTAACTTAAATAGCTCTCCAACTTAGACTCAACTTTGTCGATACAGCATCAGAGTTAACGTAAGTTAAGCTCGTTGCTCGAATTTATAGCGACCTTTTTGTACAAAACTTACCTTGGTTGAAAACCCCGCTGCTATTCCTTCCGTTTAGTCTTCGATCGGTAGTTAAGTTTCCCGTCCAACAGCCAGCTTCTAAGTCTCTAGCTAACTATGAGCTAGCCGTGTTAGCTTCCACACATTAGCCTGTGAGCGAATAGTGATTTGTTTTGAAGAAGGGGTCAGTCTGCGACAGCTACTGTTAGCTAGCTCAACTTAGCTAACGTTAGTCCAATCTGGCTTTGAAATCTATCAAATCAACAGTTCCCAAACAGTAATGGCTACTTGACATTGGTAACAACAGCTGTTATTTCAGAGAGAGGGTGTATGATTCGTACTCACGCACAAAGTAATTCAAACGCGGGGCTAAGTTTAGCATGCAAAGCAGGAAAAACTCAGTCATATTTTTCGAATCAAAATGGCGACATGGTTACGAGAGCGCGCAGTAGCCCTCCGCGGTGGACGTGCATTGACTTCAGACAGTGAACACGGCGGAGCAGTTTGGAGTACTGAATGATGCGACAGTGCGACACTGTTCTTTGTACATCAAAAAATTAGCTAAGATAATGTTCCTTTAGGGACCTGTCTATGTGCCACACAGCCTGAGTGACCTTCCATCTTATGGTATTCTAACGACCTATACGAACAATTCTGCAGTTATATATTTTAACACCATTCTAGATGTTATGAAGGTGCCAATGTACATACATGTGGGTCACAACTATTTATAAATATAAACAAAATAGTGCATCGTGGGTTGTAATGCCAATGCATGTTTATATTTGTTTTATGTATATGTAAAAAGTTTAAGTTCCACTCTAGTTTTTTTATCTTGAGTTCCATTAAGTTTGAAATAATAGATGTTGTGCTCACTTTGACCAGAGGGTTTTGCTGCTTAGTCTGACCTCTAATCTTAGAGAATTAGATTATTAGATAGACTTTAAATATTACACATTGTGGACTACATTTGGCAGTAAATGATATTTGGCAGTTGGAGTAAAGTAATCAGGACAGGCAGGTTTACAAAGTAAAATATTTTGTCCGTTAGGTGCAGTTGATTGATTGTGAAACCCCAATGATTCAATTTGAATAGCACAAAATTAATTGGATTGACCTATCATATTGTATCTGAATATAGGATGTCCTCTTCTCAGGTGGTGATATCCAAGTATTGCCATTTACTTGCCAGAAGTAAATTCAGGTGGTCTACCAGTCCCTCACTTGAACTTCTCATTTCTTAGACTATATGGCAAAATGTACCTAAAGGATAAAGGTCTGATCAATTTCATGCAAGCTTGATTTTTTTTTATACAGAAGCCCAGATTTTATCGTTTTAATTTGTCATGTTGTATATTTTTTTATGTCTGAAGATCACCAATAAAATTTCTTTGAGCAACCTGAATACTTGAATTAGTTTACGCTAAACAAGTAATACTTGATATCAGCATTTTTGAAAATGCACAATTTAGTATTTGGAAATTTCCAAGAAGGAAATCCAATCCACCTAAACTCAGATACAAGGTTTTCCAAATGAATTATTTCAATGCAAATGGCATGGTGGGATTTAATTTTAAACAATCATAGAGATTAAACTTTACAATCCATGCTCTGCTTCCATATGAAATGAGTGCTAACTACTCTCAATTATATGATTGTAAAAAAAATAAATTAATTCTAAGTTTAATAGCTTTATTCTTTGAAAACTAATATTTGATCAACAATGACATTCTATCACATACACACATACACACACACACACATATATATATATATATATATATGTGTGTGTATATATATGTGTATATATAGATATATGTATATATACACATATATATATGTATATATTTATATATACACATATATATATATATATATATATATATATATATATATATATATATATATATATATATATATATATATATATAAAAAACACCCCCCCCCCACACACACACACACACACACACACATATATATAATATATATTTTCCTTCTCTCCTCGATTCCTTTTCTCTCCCTTCATCTCACCTCTTCTCCTCGCCTTCTCTATCCCACAATGCATTGCGTTTACTCGTTGGATCATGGACCAAAGCGGTAAGCCAAATACCGAGTAGGGCGGACGTTAGCAAACTTCTTCTACGCGATATACTGTCACCTCGCAGTTATATTTGTATTTGTATCAACTCGTCAGATAACGACACATCATCCTCTCAGCACATTCTTCTGCTACGACCTCCACTTTAGTTCCAGAGTAGCGTTAAAGCTAGCGTGGTTCAGGCTAATGTTAGCTAAAAACTGTCTCGCGATGGAGGAGCGCCAGTACACTTAACAATAAGTTAACGTTAAGTTATAAATGAAACTACAAGGTAATGTGTTTAGACTGGTACTACGGTGTAGTGAACGGTGGACATTGCACATGTGAGTAGGCGTAACCGCTAGCTTCTATTGACTTGCGGCGCGAACGCTAACCTACATCATCAACGTTAGCATCATGCTAACTAATCTAACGCGAGGTAAGAGCTGACACAACTAGCTGCATTTCTTGCATAGTGTTTGCTGAAATGTGTAAGTAGGTACGTTGTGCTTATGGTTGTGGCGGCAGACCACTTAGGCTTTAATACAAGAATTGCTTTTTCATGATATCCGCTCCAAGACATTGTCAGGTGTGTTACTAACTTTGAGCGTCCAATTCTTGCTGTATCCCAACCGCGGTGATGATTTTAATTCCAAAGTAACGTTTTCAGCAATGGATTGTCAATTTGAGCCTCGTAACACAGGAAGGTGCCACTATCACACTATCGGTCTCTGTGCTTGTTGCACATCCTGACTTAGACCTTATTTTTTGAAAGCCAGTTCTAAAGCGCTGTTCAAAAGAGCTAACTATTAATTTTACAACAACTGCCACAATCAATCGCCTACTCAGTGGGATTTCACCTTTCCCGCATGCCATTTTAATTCTGTACCACCATTAACAAAAGTCATATCAAGCTGGTGCACCTTTGACTGGATGTTGGCATTTCGTTCGAGTCCATGTTGTATCATTTTGTGATATATGCACTACAAGACTCTAAAGCAGTCTTTTGTCTTCTATCTTTCCACCAACAGACAATGATCTTCAAGGAAGTGACGGCTCTGGGAGTTTGGGTGGCCCGGATGTCCGTAGACGAATCCCCATCAAACTTATATCCAAGCAGCCCTTAAGGAGCAAACCTCCGCCCCGCAACCAGAGACCCAGCAGCAGGCCATCTAAAATTGAAGCTGGAGAAAACGGTAGGCACATTCTGCAGTAGCCGGGCCGTAAACCATTTGGTTCGGTTAGAACTAACTCAGGCCTGTTCTCCCTGTGAGTATGGTTTGTTTGGGCTGATGTGAAAGCTGTCAATCAAGCCCCAGTGCAAACCAAACAATTGAACCGAGACAAGTCTGAAATGTTAGGTCACATGCTGCTTCCAACTGGACTAGTCCGGTTTGTTTGCCATTGAACCAAACACAGGATTGTATGATAGCAGACATGTCATTTTAAGTCGATGATAAAAGTTAGAGTATTAAAATATTCCTGAACCGGAAGGGAGCTACATATCTGTAAAACGCCATAGGTGTATTACCTGTTATACACATAAGCTTTTTACCCTGATTAATACATCAAAAGCTGGTAAAAGTGCTTTGCTTGAATCAGACTTTGCCTTTTGTCAGTCAGCAGAGTTTGATTTTCCTATGTTGGTCCTGATGATGCAAGATGACAATCGCCAAAACTGAACAATCAACAAGTTACTTTTCAGTCTGTAGAATGTTAGGTTTACTCCACGGACTTGTTGCTAAATTAACCATGTGAACTGCAACAGAACTAAAATGCAACAATGGATCACTTTCCCTCTTTGTCCAGATCTAATGAACCCAGCTGCAGGTGTGAAAGCACCCAAAGATAGTGGAGTTGGTGTCTTTCACTCAGTGATAGTGAGGATCAAAGATGGACCTTCTTTTCTCTTTGCAAATGTAGATCTCTTGTTCTGCCATATTCCGTCGTTCTCTTTTTTTATGGTCTTACTGGGGGAAAATGTGTCTTGCAATAGAGCACAAATGAACACAAACGACAAAGAAGTGTCATCATGATACGTAGGATATTGTTTTATTTGTGTCTGATGTAGTGGGGTCTTTTGTGGCTCAGTCGTTCTCATCCAGGGATAAATAACACAAGTATTAGCAGTTAATGTAATAAGTGAAGCTTGTGATGTTCTTGTTTTACTTGGATTCTTTTAACTGGGGGTATCAGGACGAGGGTTGGCATGAAGCGTATGTTCTAAAGGAAAATATAAATTGTGATTTTTGTTTCAATAATAACTGATATTTCGTTCTGTCAATGCTCATAGAGACACTACATTATGTTAATTTGTGTGTATGACAGTTCTTTCTTACCTATCTAATCCTTTCTGCTTTCCATGTCCACTACTCTCCTTTCACTCACTGGTTCCGTAGTTCTCTAAATGAAACTGTGACATCATGCACCCCCAGAGGGTGTCAATGAATCACCCATAGGGACCAAAATTGACCATAAATTTCAGAAGAAAAAAATAATCTACAGAAGTTCTTGCACAATAAATTAGACATGTGAACTATGGAGGGACTGGGGATCGAACCGGGTGTCTTGCAGTTACGGGACGACTACTCGGCCCCGTGAGCTCGAGTTGCCCCTAATTTTTATTTTTATTTATTTATTTTTTTTAAAGAAAATGCATTACATCATTAATAGTCCTCTCTTGTATGTTACAGATAACTTTGGCTTCAAACAGGAGGAGAGGTTTGATTGTGGAGCTAAATCTGGTGACGTGTTTGCAACTCAGAGGCGATTCCCCCAGGCCCTGTTTTGGGACTATAAGGTACATCACCGGTGGGAAGGGAAACGTACAGCGTTTAGACGCATATGAAAGACAACTTTGTCATCACGAATAACTCTCGGACAGGACGTGATGTCTCACCTCTGACAATCAGAAGTGTTAAATGACTATATTCCTATTTTTCCCAGTGTTCTCAGATTCATTCTCAAATATTGGACAATAAAGTTTTAAAATCCTCAATAATATTAATCAAAACATTTCGTTTAGTTTTTTAATGGGAGTTACCTGTGTTTTTCCTCAACAGTTAAATTTGATTGGAGAAAGGGATGACGTACCAATTCACTTTTGCGATAAGTGTGGCCTTCCTATCCACCTATATGGACGTATGGTATGTATTGTATGTATTGTCGTTGAGCTCTTCTTTCTTTGCATGCCGACACTGAGACACGTTCATTTGTAACTCTTGTTCTCTGACTCCTCAGATCCCCTGCAAACATGTTTTCTGTTACGACTGTGCTTTACTTCATGAGAAGAAAGGAGATAAGATGTGTCCTGGGTGAGATTTCTGGAGACATTTTAACCATTTCAATGTGTTGCGGTGAATTTTGCATTTTTAACGTCATTTATTATAAGTGCAATATTTTGAGTGCTGAATCACTACAGGCTGTAGTTGATCCGTGATCATACGGTTCTGCACATGTTAATGACACACACAGATTAACACAGTTATTATAGTGTCAAATGAAGTTTGAGGAGATCAGGGTTAATGCTTTCTACTCACTGATCACAATGTAGCAGAGATCAAAAGAGAGCTTGTAACGTGGCAGCACCGGCGCTAACCGCTAACGTATGGAGTTTCTATTGAGTTATATTGTGACGCATACATGCTCGACTCAGTAAAATGAGTTGAGAGAAGGTCAAATATAACGCATAATGATGTGTTCAAATGTAATATCATGTTTAGTTGGTGGCAATTAATCCACTTTTGTGAAGGAGATGGTTTAACAGCAATACAAAATAGACATCAAAGTTGCTATTATGCCATTTAACTTCCGAACACAAGCATTAGGAACTTATAAAAAGTAAAACACTAGCACAGATTTTTTGACCAGCTTAAAGTTCTATTAGCTGTTCCGTTGCATCCCTCTAAATCAGTTGTGAGCCCTGCTGTAGCAGTAGTGTGTGTTGTAACGCAGCTCCACGATGCGGTTCATTACGGCGCCGAGTCTGACCGTTTGTCCCTGTGTTCAGCCTCACCATGTACAACTGCACCGACCCAGTGCAGCGCATCGAGCAGAGCCAGCGCGGTGCCCTCTACATGTGCAGCGTCGTGCCCGGATGCAAGCGCACCTACCTGTCTCAGCGTGACCTGCAGGCCCACGTCAACCACCGCCACATGAGGGCGGCCAAGTCGTCTGGCGGCCGACAGGAGCCCGTGCACCTGCCCCCTCAATCCGACGTCCCGGACCGTTTCCGCGTGCCTCCGCCTCACCTGCCCAAGAACCACGTTCACTTGCCCAACCCGCTCCAGCACGGCGGTCATGACCCCTACAGCCAGCCGCCCCCGCCCACGTCCCACGAAGCCCCGCCCCCGACTGCTCTTGGCCCCGAAACATTCCGCATCTCGACGGTGACGACCCGCAAGCACAGCAATCTCATCACCGTGCCCATCCAAGATGACTCTTCCTCTCGGGAGCCCCTCTCTGGCGGTCCGGGCCCCGCTCAGCCACCCCACCACCACCCGGGGGACTATCCCGGTCAGCCCCCTGTGGTGTCCCACTCTCACCACATGATGGCCCCGCCGCAGCAGCATTTCGGTCCCCCTCCTCCCCCGCCTCCTCCCATCAGCCACCCCATGCAGCATCCTCCCCAGGCCTCCGGCACGCCACACATGGTGTACAACCAGGCCCCTCCTCCTCCCATGTCCTCAGCTCCCCCACCGATCACTCCACCACCAGGGCACATTATGGGCCAGATGCCCCCCTATATGAACCACCCGCCACCAGGACCGCCACCACAACACAGTGGCCCACCAGTCAACGCCCCCCCACCTCATCACTACAACCCCAACTCCATGCAGCAGTTTCCCGAAGACCAGGGCACCCTCAGTCCCCCCTTCAGCCAGCCAGGAGGGCTCAGTCCTGGGATGTGGCCCGCTCCGAGAGGGCCCCCACCACCACGAATGCAGGGTCCCCCCCAGGGCCAGATGCCTGGACCGCACCACCCAGATCAGGGCCGCTACCGACCTTATTATCAGTAAACTGCCAACTGAATGACGGGGCAACAGCCTTTGTCGTTCTGTTTCACACCACTCGTCTGAATAATGTGATAGTAGACCTCAGGGTTTTAGGACTTTCATTGTGATAAAACCCTTAAAATCAAATGTGTATACGCTGCACATTTTAATAAAGTGTACTGAACCTCCTGCTGAACACTTGATTTGGAATTGACTTGCAGAGGAGCAGCAAGGTCGCTCTTTTTTCTTTTGTTTTTTAATAGCGTATGGTAAATCTTTCTGTATATATGTCGGCTGAATTCACACATCTGTACATTTAAGGACGCCAAATATGTCTCAATAAATTTTTAACAGCAGACTCATCTCTGTTTGAACACCGAAGGGTCAGCAGCTGGTTTGTTCACCGTGGAGTTGAGAACTATCCTTTTAAACATTTGAAGCTTTCTAAAGGTTTTCATGAGGGAATGACAAAATGTGATTTACTATCTGACATTCTGTCAGTCCATTGGATATGTCTGGTTCATCTTCAGCTGAAGATGAAGTCATGCTTATGCGTCTGTTGGTTTGCTTTCAAGTAAAATGCACACACAACATGTCGTACTGTTTTCATTCTGTGTGGAGGAGCAGACGGGACAGGACTTTATGTTTAATGTTTATCAGGGATCAGCTGATTTATTATCAGCTGATTGTCTTAAGGTCCTTTTTAGCGCTTACCAACTTTTGTTTGTTCAGATATCTCAATATCTGAAGTGCGGTGGTTTATTTTCACCTATAAAGTTTAGTTTGTGTGTAAAAATTTGTCTTTGAAAAACCTGAGTAATGGCTGGTTTGACCCATGCCACACTTGTAGAGTATCTAAGATACTTTAGATGCAATCAACACATTTAACAACTTATGCCAATTTTTTTTTATATAACTTCATTTATAGCATTTATTCATAGTACTGTAGCATCAAGTCATGTGACCACAGGCTGGATCACCTATATTGAATTACTTTGAACTTTTATAGACATTAATGCAAACAAAAATAAAACTCACTCTCACTAAACACAAAATATTAGTTTTCTTTATTGTGGTAGTGTGAAGAGTTTTTAACAGGAAGCGCCTGGAGACGGTTCCTCTGCTGGAGACGGTTCCTCTTCTAGAGTTTGCTTTCCGTTAACTGCAACAATAACAAAATGTCAGTTTTCAATGATGACAGTTGTTGCATGCCTAAAAATTAGATTATGAATATATATAATTCAGTTAATTTCTTTGATTTGTGTTTGTTTAGGCTCTTTAACTCTTTCATACTCTTCTAATCATAACAAAGAAGTTAAGTTTTTCATCATAGTGACCTTCATGACCTTTCCTCCGGTGCCAAACCTGAATCTAAACCCGACATCTTTATCTCCGTGGCTAATTGTTCCTGTGTCGGGCTTTTGTGTGCATATTTATCTTAACGCGACGCTAGTATTTGTAGCGTCAATAGCTTCTCTTACTGCCGAGCCTCGACTTTTGTCCTTTTTTTGGTCTTGCACATGCAGCATGGCGTCATGAAGTGTCGGGAAGAACATGGAGCTCAGAATCTCCTCGTCGAAGAACGCACAGCTGTGTAGTTTCTCCAGGATGCACGCTGTCAACACACAGGGGAAACAGTTTTGTTTAGTAGTATTGCTCAGTGGACCTGTGATATCACTGAATCTAAGATGAGACTCACCATCACAAGAAACAATGTAAACATCCACATCGACACGGATGAGCTCTTTGAGTGCCTGTGGAGAATACAGTGAGTTGTAATGTGTGAAGCAGCAGAATGACATCATGCAGCTGATGAGACGCAGTGAGCGGCTCTACTTTAGGTGTCGCAGCAGAGACGGCTCAGAAAACAGTTTGTTTATGGAAAGTTGACCGTCTGTAAACGTGTCCTTTGGATCGTTCATGCTGTTAAAGCTGTCGTTGCTGTATTAAAATCACTTTCTGCTTGTGCTGTTTCAAGGGGAAGGTGTTTAGATGGTGGAGGCTTTTACTATGAAAGTGCACCAGAAACAGCAGGTAGAACTTATGATTCATCCTTTCAGCCCTAATTAAGCTGAAATGATTCAACAATCATTTCATGGAAAGAAAAATGAATTGGCAACAATAATGTGCTATACTTGAATGATTGTTTAAAGGTATAATATGTTACTTTTACAGTTTAAAATGTCTACAAGAATGACTATCCCTGTGTTTAATATTCTGAAGAGTTGTGTCCTTTCATAATGTATCAAACAATTTTCAAACCCAGGGGAATTTGTAATTTGGGTTTGAGGAAAAATTGTTTTTTTTTACTGTTCCAACCTTTTATAGACCAAATGTTCAATAGAGAATATAATCTGTAGATAGCAATCATTAGTTGAAGCCTATAGTCTTATTCGTTGAGACTGCCACTTCTGGGTCTACACAGCAACACGTTGACAACTATTTCAGTTCTAATGCAGGTGAGGACAGGTGGAAAAGCAGCAACAGTTGACTGATTTGGTGAAAAGATGGAAGGTGGAGACAGCCTCACATCCTACACAAGCAACTTCTACTTTCTGAGCCTCACACCAGCATCTACTGAGCTGGTCGAATGACTCAGTACCGTTTTGAGTCCCTTCATAGCAGAGATGTCCAGGAAGGACACAGCAGAGAAGTCCAGGATCAGGCTGTGGAGGTTCACTCTGGGAACGCTGATGTTACCCGGAAACCCGGCTCTCCAGTCCATCCGGAAAGGAAGGCCGCTGAGGTCAGAGGGCTGATCCAGCGCCTCCACATCCATGCCAGACTCATCAGTCGTCTGGTGGGATAACAATGATATGTAGAAAAGTGTGCTCAGAGAGTGGGAAGAACACGATGAAGCGCTTGCTGCTGCAGGAGTTTATTTGAGGTCTCACCTCTGTAACGTCGCCCTCCTTTTTCTGCAACAGTTTCTTGATTTTCCTAAGAGCCTTGTTCCTCTTTCTCAAAACCCGAAGTGGGTTAAACCCAATCTGGAACAACAACAAGGTGTTAATTATGTTAATTTATTTCTCTGAGAAAAACAAACACGAGCAGAGTGGACGTGTCGTACGCACAGCTTCTACCAGCTTCTCCCTGAAGAAGTCAATATTGGCGAAGAAGATAGGCGAGGGTATCCTGAAGATCAGCACTCCCTTTGGTTCCGATATCTGGGAAAAGAAGCGTCACGATGAAATAGGCAAATGTGATTCAGACAGATGTCACAACATGAACTGACACTATTCAGCCGTCTTCAACATTTTTTATTTGATTGGATTTTACAAGCTTACGTGCGTGTAATCTTTGCGATCTTTGTAGAGGTCTGTCCCTGGGATGTTAGCCAAGACGGAACAGCGGGGGCTAAAAAGACATGAAGAGGTTTAAGATTGCCATAAAATATACGAGAATTGAATTTACTTTATTTGGCAATAAAGGAATTTGTCTTTTGTACTTTAAATACAAGGTCTGTCTCGTGAAAACACATGGGGTGTAATGAAGATTATGTATTTCAGTTGTGTGTGTGCATCTCTGTGTCTGTCCACAGGTAATCCTGCATACTACTGGACCCATCGGCCTGATATGTGTTGGGCTTATTTATGACTGTATTCTCAAGCACCTCCTGTTGCAGTGATTCACAGTGTTTGAAAATGTATTGACCACAGATTTGATTGGCTTTTACAGGTCGCTGCCAGAGACGTACGCGGTTTCTCTACGTCACTCCTCCGCATTCCACATATGGAAATTTACGTTCATCGGTTGCAACAAAACACAAAATGAAGACGGTTATAATCTAAGACAGCAACGGTGAATTTGCCAAAGTCAAGGCAGCAACACAGCGGTCCACAAACCAATGAGTGACTCACAACGACTACGTTCACTTGCACAGTTCGCAGCATCTTCAACACCTGCATTAGTTTATTTGTTTAAAATTTAGTTTCTGCAACATTTTAGAAAACTGTTCGTCTCTTGATTTGCACTCCTATGTATGTAGTACATGTATGTATGTATGTATGTATGTATGTATGTATGTATGTATGTATGTATGTATGTATGCATGCATGCATGTATCTATGTATCTACGTATGAATAACTATCACTTTGCAAATCACTACTGACTACAATTCATCGCATCTTTTAATGTGCGGTAGGATGAAAGCTAGTTAGCTGTTAGCAGCTGGGGGGCAGTAGGGTCCTGCAGGGTGTTTAGCGAACAGCAAACAGGGTTTATACAGCTAACAGATAACTGAGCTAACAGCTAACAGAGTCTCCTTACAATTGAGTCCTGAAAACCACGGTGAGCAGGTTCACCCCTATTCCAACTGCCAGACCGAGATCCAGTCCCAGCAGGGTGGCACCCACAAATGTTGCCACCCACACCACCTACAGACAAACACCTGAGGTCAATCAAGCAAATAACCACGTAAATACAGTACAGCTTTGCTTTAGTAGTGAACTATGAGGCAACACCTACACAATCTGGTTTGTCCCTCCTCCACAAGTACGGGATTTCTCTGCACTGCATCAGCATGCCCTTCAGGTTGACGATGACCAAGGCTCCCAGGACAGACTGGCATGAGAGGAAATATAAAGGGTATATGTAAGAAAAAAAGCTGTCTTTTGACATTTACATGTATGTTAAACAAGACAATCAAAATGCTATACATATTGTCAAAAGCTGTTACTTTACAGAGATGAGTCTCACCGTAGGCAGCGGTTCCAGCAGGAAACCAAGAGCCACGGTTACAATCATCGCCATCATGGCTGAGAGCAGCCCTGCAATCTGCATTTGTAAGTTAATGTTTCATTTTATCATGCCAATGACATAAAAATGTCATTATAAACCTCATTGTGACATTGCAGTAAACCTTTTTGGAGGTGAAAATAACAGTGTGTCGTAAGCTAGTAAAAGTCCTGGACCCGCTCAACAGCGAGGTTTGTTTTCTGACCTGTGTTTTGCCTCCCGAGCTCTCCTGCACGGCCGTCCTGGAGAGCGCTGTGCTGGCTGCAAACGACCTGAAGCTTGCGCCAAATATGTTACTCACCCCGAATGCAATGAGCTCCTGGGATGTAAAAATGAAGGACAACCTTTTTAATTTGACTTAAATGATTCGGTTTGACCTACTTTTATTCATGCAGCACAGGAAAGCTCAATACGCAATGTAATTTTATACCTCTATGACCAGAATTACGAGGAGTCTTATTCTCGTACTCACTTGGTATAACTTTGTGTATATATACATATATATATATATATATATATATATATATATATATATATATATATATATATATATATATATATATATATATATATATATAAAGAGAGAGAGAGAGAGACTCTAACTCACCTGGTTCCCATCAATGGTGTAATCATGTTTGATAGCATAGACTTTGGCCACAGAGAAGGCAACAGCAAACCCCACTATGGCTACAGGAAAGGCCTCCACAGCACTCTCCTTGAAGATTTCCATGTCGGGCGCAACAGGAGACTCATATCTGCAAGATAAATTCAGCATTCATAGGATCTGAACAGTGGTGGACTGTAGCTGAATACATTTCATGTTCAAAGAGGGAAATATTGCCTACACGTCTCTGACCGCTGGGGTTATTAGTTACTTTTCATATTCAAACTCTACATAGAAACATGGGAGCAATAGTTACCCTATAAGTAAAGGAGTTCTTCCACCACTGCATCTGAATCACCTGGAAAAACAGCAGCCTGCTTAATTTTGATCTATCATCTACTGAAGACGTGTAGAACTTACCCACTGACCATTTTGCCAACAACGTCAACATCGTAGTTCGTCTTGAAGTTGAACCCATAGGACACCCCACAAGCTATGACAGTCTGTGCGAGCAGGAAAGACATTATGATTTGCAGTTAATAACTGTGCAGTCGGAAAATATTACTTTAAAGGGGATATATCATGTTCATTTTGAGTTTCACGCATTTTGGATTTCTACTGGAACATGTTTACAGAATGTTAAAAAACACTTTATTTTTCTCATACTGTCCATCTGAATAGATCTATATTCACCCTCTTTGTGAAACACTCTGTTTTAGTGCCTGTCTCATTAAGCCCTCCTCCCAAAGCCCAGCCTGCTCTGATTGGCTTGCTAGAAAAACATGGTTCAGCTTTGCAATAGTAGTGGGTGGTTTATTTAAATGAGCCTGCATGCATTGAAAGGGCAGCAAAATCTGAATGGCTCATTGAATCGTATTCCTGCTGATATAGTCTACAAAAGGCGTAATATACTATACTATACTAAAACACTGGGTAGTATTAATTCCGTTTGTGGGATGGCAGGTACTCAGATACCCAAATGTGAAGCACTGAAAAAGTGGTATGTCCCCTTTAAGGTTTTCCTCACCATAACAACTTCAATGGGAATGGGAACAGGCAGTTTGGCTTTGTATTTGTCATTGAGCTCCTTCACAATGAACACCACCACCATGATTACAATGGACATCACCAGGTCACAGATGTTGGTGGAGGTGATCTGGACAAAGACCTTCTCCAGGGTCTGCGCAAAAGAAGCAAACACTCTTTACTCAGCATTTTTGAACGTGATTAAAAATGTAATATTCAGTTTTACAGCACGTTTTAGCAAGCCAAAGGGCTTGAACATGGTACAAAAATCATAAAAAGGCTGTATCATAGAAAGTGTAGGATTGGTAAAGGAATACTTTACCAAAACTATGTTGAGATCTGTGAAACTTTGCCAACATCCTACTACAATGAAACTGAGTTTTCACTGACTTTGAGTGAACTGATGTTTAGACCCTAATTCCACTAGCTCGCCACCTGGCAGTTTAAGCTAGCCGCCTGGCAGTTTAAGCTAGCCACCTGGCAGTTTAAGCTAGCCACCTGGCAGTTTACGATAGCCGCCTGGCAGTTTAAGCTAGCCACCTGGCAGTTTAAGCTAGCCGCCTGGCAGTTTAAGCTAGCCGCCTGGCAGTTTAAGCTAGCCACCTGGCAGTTTAAGCTAGCCACCTGGCAGTTTAAGCTAGCCGCCTGGCAGTTTAAGCTAGCCGCCTGGCAGTTTAAGCTAGCCACCTGGCAGTTTAAGCTAGCCACCTGGCAGTTTACGATAGCTACATGGTTTTGCTTGTGCTCAGAACAGCTGTTGGCTGCTTTTCAAATTAGTTTTCAGAGGATGAAACAAAAGCTAACAACGTTAGCATATTAAAACATTAGCTTAATTGCCTGCTTCTAAAGGAAGGATTTGATATTTCGTGAAATACTTATGTTATTCATTGTGAAGCAAAATTGAACTACAATCTGCTTTCTGTTTGGCAACTGTGTTGTACGATGACAGTGCAATGACCCTTTCTCACTTTCTTGCCGTGAGTAGGACGATTGACGCCATTTTCTTGTCTGTGTGGCAAATATGAAGCTGCAGGCCGGTTAGCTTAATTTAGCCTAAAGGATTTATGGATTAAACAAACAAGATACAAAATGTTAATTAGTGAATTAATTACATAGACAATATTAACATAACTGTGAGATACATCCTGAACTTACATATATGACAGAGAGTGGACCGCTGATGCCTGGAATGGTCAGCCCTAACACAAACTTGAGCTGAGACACCAGGATGTGGACGGCAGCTGCTGTGGTGAAGCCGGACACCAGAGTGTCGGACAGGTACACAACAATAAAGCCCACCTGCAGAACACCCATTCCCAGCTGCGTAGGACAGGAAAAAATGGGAAGAAGAAGCTTGAATTGAAAATTCTACTTAGAACTGTGCTGTGCTATGCTATGCTATGCTAGTCAGATCTACCTGGAATATCCCCATAAGAAAGGTCACAGAGGAGGCCACCAAGACTCTCTGCTGGTCCTGGGTCAGCCCCTCAAAGCTAGTGATGTTGGCCGGTGGTCCAACCTCTGGGACCAGGCGCGTCACCACAGCTCCCACCATCAGGCTCAGGACTGGAAAAGCGCCTGTGAGAAGATGGGGGAGCACCTGTTAAACCATATTACACTCGATCTTATCTCTTCTTGTCAAGATGATAAGATCCATGACCTTTCCCAACAGGCCTTTTATTGTGAGATGTTTATGCTTGATGACAGAAAATCTGTTTTAAAACTTTGGGACAGTTTATCAAGACAAGAAATAAGAAAACATTGTGATAAATAAAGAGTTGTGTTTAAAAGTGCTACACATTTACTTAAAGAAGATGGTTTTAGACTTGTTATAGAGAAAAATAAAATAAAAATATAGTGACTCAACATGACATACCTACAGATATGTGTCTTGAAGTACCGAGGAAGAAGTATATGAGCATGGGGAAGAAAGCCGTGTAGAGGCCGTAGCTCGGAGGCAGCGAAGCCATTAGAGAGAAGGCCAGTCCTGAGTGAGACCACAGCAAAACAACACAGTACGAAGATTTTCATCATCGGATATCTCTGAAATACAAAGAAAAGCTTGATTTTCTGTCACATAAATTTGAAAAGTTGAAAATGGCTGCTTGTTAAGATAAGTAAAATTAATGACCAATACTTGTTTTTGAATGTCTGTATTTAAATAAGATTAAAACATCTGGTAAAAAACATTTGGTGCAGACCCTAGCCTGTATATAAGAAGTGACTTCAGACATTAGTTTGTAGGCTGCTGTTTTAAAGCTTTGAGTTTTCAGCCATCTTGTTTAATTGCAACCAGGAGAAACACAAGAGGGAAGAGCTACAAGTGCAACCAAACACTGAATAAGACATGTTAAGTTCACGAAATTGTTACGCTTGTGAGGACAAAACAATTATATTAAACTTATCTATTCCATAAATCTGTTCTGGCACTCACTAATGCTACTGCGATTCTTTAATTTCCCTGTGTGGGATCATAAAGTTTCATCCTATCTTAAGCCGATACAAGAATATTTTCACATACTGTCTGAAAGTAGCCAAATTCTAATTTAAAAAAGAAAATATCTGGTTGTGATTACTTAAACGGGTAAAATAATCTGAATACAAAATTCATACTTACAAGTCACATTAATTTGCAATCTACATTCTGAGGCAACATTGTGTGGGAATGTTCATACGGTACAGCAGAAATAAGTCTAGATGATACATGTACGCATCAGTCAATGTTTTTTTCTTAAACAAGCATTGCCATAATTATTGCCCTGAAGTTGGCCAAATGGTTTTGGTTTGTCTGAATGCTGCCGGACTCTGCAGCTCCCTCGGCCTCGCTCCTCACCTTGCATAATGGCCACCAGTCCAGTGCTGATCCCAGACACCACATCGCCCAGCAGCCACTCTCTGACTCTGTAGATCTTCATCCAGCCGATGACGGGCAGGAGAGAGAGCGCCGCATTCTTGGCACGTTTCAAATCCCAGCTGGATTTAATAGATATCATTTAAAAAAAGCTCTTGCACTTTGTTTACTACAACTTCCCCCGTGACACAATTTCCCTAAACCCTCGGTTACAGACACTTTGCAGAAGACTAAAAAGAAAGATCAAGTCAGATCGACGACTCAAAAGAATTGGGGTTCTCTTACTTCAGATACTCTCTCAGATGGTCCGGGATGGTTTTGCGCAGCCGGTTGACCTTTTCATGATCTTCAGCCAAGCGGTCCTCTGAGTATACTGGTCTGACCACCGCATATTGTTTCCTCAACGTCACCATCCTCACACCTCGGGTGCGTGAGGAATGCCGGTCTAATGTGAAAGGTTCTGGAGGAAAGATCTCTGAGAGAACCTTTGCACGTTGCTGTCCTGTGACGGTGCTGTGAGGTTTATCCGTCTCTAATCTGAGATCAAGCTCATCACTGGTTGTTATTGTCTTGGCTGCGTTCAATCATTAACACAGATGTATGATTCATTGTGTTGATATGAGACTTTGAAACTTTGCTTTTCATTCAAAGATCACGTGGACTGCACAGTTTATTAATGGGAAACAATTATTTTGCTGCTGTCGTTTGAGCTTGTTCTCAAACGACCAGTGGCAGGTCCAAAGAAAAGGGGCACGCAGGTTGTTTACCAAAACTATGTCTGAAAAACGGAAGCAGTGAGAGTCAGAAATGCAGCGGAGATACTTTGGTGAATGTGCGCTTCCTGCAATTTTTGGACTACTGTTTTCTTTGATGTCTTTTTTATATTTATCTTGTTTATTGCATGTATATAAGTTTAAAGAGCGAAGTGAAACCAGAGACAAATTCCATATCTGTGCAAATGTACATGGCCATTAAAGCTGGATCTCATTCTGATAATGCAAAAGTTGCACAGCTTTTCAGTGTCATATTGGACGGTATTGTTCATATTGGTACAGCAGCCCAGTAAGAATATGTGCGAGCATTTAAGAGTATTAAACACCACCATATTTTAATCGCAAATCTGCCATCCAACACAACATGTGGACCACAGGGCGATGACGTCACTGCGTCATATCAAAGCTGACTTTATCAACACCTCACAAGGTTTGTCAGAAGGTGCCGGGACAAAGAGAATATTTCTTGTTGGGTGCCATATAACTTTTATTTCATCATCAGTTCCGTCGAGATGAACATTTGGGTATACAGAAACCTTTGAAAGACTTTGAGATTATTATCAAACCTGCTGACAAGCAGTGTGTTGTAGTCATGGAACATGCCAGACAACAAAGATAAGGCCGACCGGCAATTAAGTGAAGAACATTTTTATTGAAAGCTGAAGACCAACCTTCCAAAAAAAAAACACAAGCCAAGTTCCTGATCTGAGGTGGATCTCTATGAATGAACATGATGATCCATAAAAGTTTGGTTGATTAAGGCTTCCACCTTTTTAATAAACAACATATCAATATAGAAAGAGTTATCTAATGATATTCTGTGGAAAGCCTCGACCCTGATACCTCTCATGACAGAAGACTGGAGGCCTGTGAGCAATACTTTATCTCCCACCAGTGAATTTATACTTCTTTGCTCGTTGAACTGCAGTACTTCTCCTTTATTGGAGATTGTTTCCTTCAATACAAAGAAACACTGTTGCTCCTGAATATGCTAATTTATTGGACCCAGTTCTGTTTTTTTATACTAACAGAAAGCCTGAAATGGTTCAGACACCAGATGACATCTTTTCCACTGTGTGGAATGATTTTCTCAATGTCTTTAATAGTATAAATCTTGACCTTAAATTCTCAGTGGAATATGATCACACGATCATAAACGTGTCTTTATGGATAGGTGGATTGAACTATGTAATCCTGATCACGAACCAATATCACAAAGAAACTGATGGAAACACATTTCCAACAGTACTTCACCCAGAGCTCTGAAATATGGTTTACCCAGGAGTCAGTTCTGCATCACCACCTCTATACTGGACAAGTTGAACTGCCAAGGAAAGGAGATATGGAAAGAAAGACATGCCAAAGGGAGATTTTTGTTGGTTTGACAATTTAGGTAGACTTCAGCCAAAGGGCCGCCATGAGTATTTTGATATGAGGGTTATGCTGTAATCCAAGATATTGAACGTAGACTTTGGGATCTATGTTTTATGACGACCCCTGACTGGTACACCTTCACAGACCATATTCTACATGTTTCATTCTTGTTTTAAGACGTTTTTCTCTCTGTGGGTCTCTGATTAACGAAGCCTGATCCCTCTCAAGGCCCCATTTACCATGATGGAATTATATGATTATACTATCGGGGGATTGTATATATATCTTTTCTGTATACACTGTGCACACGCAACTAACATAACGAAACATTTTTTTTTATTTAACTCATCTTAGTATGACTGATTGTCAATCTGACCCACACAGTCCTGATGAGTTTATACTGTTATTTAAACAATACTGAATGTTTTCATATTTGAACCTTGCTTTTGAGTCATGAACATATGACGTCATGGAGAAACAATTCAAAGGAAGCGCATAGGCAAAAATATATAAATACACAGAAACATTGAATGCCATCATTTAGAGTGATGAAATATTTATTTCCATCTTTCAGCCAATGCACATTCAGTCTTTTTCACATTGCTTTAGAGAACAGTGTGCCGGGATTTATTCTCATTATAATGAAAATATAACTATACAACATGTCAAATAAATTGCACCTACATTTCCTACAAATCCACTATATACAATATAAAAAACATCAATACCATGGAATTTCTTACATTACAGTAAATCCTGTATATGTAAACTCAGATTGTCAGATGTATAAAAACAGTATCTCGTTATGCATGACATCAGCGTATTGCAGCCTACAGCATGTTCTGTAAAACTTTTTTTGTGGTTTATTTGTGGTATTTTTTTTCCTCCAGAAATCCTCGTCTTCTCATTCAGAAGTTAGAACCTGGTTTCTGGATCTGGAGCCTGTGGGTGAAGAAGGCACACCGGGTTATTAAACATTTCTTCTATCACAGCTCAAAGTGGCATATTTAGGGCCTTTCTACATGTATACAGATATTTTTTCAAACAGATTGTTTGTCCTCTATACAGATATTATCATCTCCGTCCAAACTAGAACACAAAAATGACTCGCCGGGCCTGTAGAAGGCGACGAAGGCTGCAAGCGATGCGTGAAATACAAGATGAGAAGATTCTGAGCATGCGCAGTGAGCTTATTTCACTTTGGCGGTGTAAAAAGATCAAACAGCAAAAATGGACTTGTGTGTTGACGGACGACAAGATGGAGTTGCTGGTTACCTTCATGTTACTATCGGAGGCAATGAAAGCCCAAGAAAACGTTGATTTGGAGTCTTGTTACACAAACTATTCAGACATCAAGCGCTGAGCTTTACATGTTCACACAGATGCAAATGAAAATCTACGCTTTCAAACTTGTTTTAGTGACCTAAAACTCAGTTTTCATGTGGCCAAAATTTCCATTTAAAATAATATCAGTGTTACTGTGTAGACACAGACTAAAAGTGTCAGTAGACACGGTCAATAATGACGTAATCAGCATTTAGTTTGGTTCCCTCTCAGCCTCGCTTTCACTTTTCTGTCGGGAAAACAAACGCCTCATTTAAAGCATGACTTTTATTTTTTACGTTAATCATTGCGCAAAAGAGGATACGCTTTTGTTTTTCCAGTTAGGTAGAGGCAGCAGACATGGCAGCGGACAACAGGAGAGATTTTTACATTTATGCCGTTAATAAAGTTTGGGTGAAAAAACGAGGGAGTGGGCAAGTGTAGTTAAAAAACTTGTCTTATATCGCTTGAAAGAAATTATATTTATGGTTATAAAGATGTCTAACTGGTGCATTTTGTAGTTTTTGTCACACAAACATGAAACAAAACAGGTGAAACAAAAAGTCATAAATATATTAAAAAATGAATTCCAAATAGCACAAAGTATGGATCTGATACGTACACTTCTGTCTCTGCTCCTCAAGTTGCTTTCAGGGTGATGAACCGTGACCGTCGTTATAATCTGCAGAGCAACATGAAGTCTATATTACATATCCGCAGCACTGAAGGCTATTCCGTGTGTGTATATATATGTATATATAGCGTCATGCTTTGTTTGTCACGTCTTTCTTACCTTGTCATAGTCAGATTTCTTTTCCTCGGACTCCGGGTGTTTCTCCAGGATGTGCAGCATGGCGTCGTGCACAGTCAGGTAGAATATTGACGGCTGAACTTCGTCGTCAAAGAAGCAACAGTCGTGCAGCTTCTCCAGGATGTAAGCTGCAGGAAGAGGAGGTTAGTCAAAAGCACTTCGGTCAGAGTTATACCCGTTAAAAGAAATCTTTTATTCTGGTTGTTTGTGTGTCTCCGTTATGCTCATGTCGTAAAAGTCTGTTGGAAGTGACAAAATCAGCTTTTTACTTTAAATACTGTAGTTTCATACTCACGATCACAAGCCACAATGTAAATCTCAACTTCGACCCGGATTAGCTCTTTCAGCATCTGTAGAAAAATAAACCAAATTAGATTACATAGAAATGAAAAGAATCATATCAGATTAAATGAAAATAAAATAAATCAGATTAAATAAAAATAATAGATTCATTGAAAATAAATATTGTGGAATAAAGACAGGCAATAAATAAGTATAATCTAAATAGACAGGAAACTAAACACATTTTAAATGAAATAGCCTGATGTTTGAAATAACTGCTTCTGTGACATCTCACCGTTTTCAGTCCCTTCAGAGCGGAGATGTCCAGGAAGGAGACGGCTGCGAAGTCCAGCACCAGGCTGTGGACGTCCACCCTGGGAACGCTGATGTTGGCGGGAAGCTCGGCGCTCCAGTCGATCCGGACCGGGAGGTCCTTGAAGTCCGTGGGCAGGTCCAGCTCCTCCATGTTGCTCCTGTCCTCTGACTCCTTGATGGGTCCACGCGAGGTGTTCATGAAGCCTTTCTGCAATGGATTCAAATGCTGTTTGTACGTTTGCTCTCTTGTCTTCGCTGCACACAGAGCTGCGGCACATCCCAGTGCATGATGGCTGAAAGATAAAGGAATGAGAGGAGGACGAGGCGCTTCGCTGCCTGCCACAGGATTATTGTAATTAGTAATCCATGCAGCATAAGCTGTACTGTTTGTAGTCATTACTTTGTAACAAATAGGATTACTTTGTTATTTTACCCAAACATGATTTCAGATCACACGTCTTTAGAATAAGTCTCTCCCGTAGTGAGTGAGATATTGTGTTTCTCAGAAGTGCTTTCAGAGATATATCACTACAGATGTTTTTTCTCCACTAGTTCAAGGTACAAAGTACAATTCAGCTAGAAGTCATTGATGGTTTGGACTCCAAGGTAATCAAAGCTGTGGCTCTTTTGGTTTGTCCTCATCAAACACAATCTATCCACCTGTTTTCGTACAACATTTCAATTCCCACAAAAAGAAAATACAGTTGAAACCTGAAATTTGGTGAAAAAAACAATTAAAAAAAGGCTAAAGGGTTTTTATGCTTGGCTGAGGTGGAAAAGTTGGTGTATTGTTTCAACAAAATGCTCTAGGAACAGACTGGAGAGAGTCTTAAGTTAAACTTGACTTATGGCTGATGGGCTCTCAGGTCCGTCTCTGACCTCCTGCTGGTTGTTATCACAGAAAACGGTCAAAGTCACAACTCACTGAAGTCCATTGAAGGTCTCCCTTCTTCAGAAGTTTCCGGATCATCCGCAGTGCTTTGTTTCTCTTTCTCAACACTCTGAGCGGGTTAAAGCCAACCTGGGAACACAAAGATGTGAATTAGATGTTGTGTTGTAAACTGAATTAGCTAAGTTCAGCATTTTGCATATTTTATTTGTGAGCATCATTTTTTTTATTAGTCATTCAGAATAATACTAACTTTATTTACACAGATCCTATGAAAACAGAGTTTATACAGTGCTTTGACGGACAAATCAAGGCAATACAACGTCAGAAAGACCAGAAAATAAATACATTTAAATTAGAAAATTAAATTAAATCAAATATGTTGTGCCATCGAACAGCTAAAATTATGAAGACAGTCTAAAACAGCAGCGAGGCATCTTGGGTCATCAGGTATTAAGGAAAGGTATGTCTGTGTGTCGTCAGCGTAGTAATATAGATGTTGTGACGTTGGATGATTTGACCGAGTGGGAGCACGGATATGGGAACTTTACCACAGGTAATGTGAGATGTAGAGGATGAGGAAGGAATAAAACCAGCTAAGTGCAGCATCCTTGATGCCAATCCAAGCTTTAAGGCGGTTGAGTAAAATGGCATGGTCTACTGCGACAGAAGCTGTACTTATGTCTAAAACAATTCAAATCGAGCTCTCTCCTGTCGGCTTCTAAAAGGAGATCTTTTGTTCTTTTAAGAAGAGCAGTTTCTGTCCTCTGTGAAGCTCTAAAACATTTTGCCAAAATTAAGTTGAAAGAAAAGCAAGTTTTTGCTTCTTTAACTGCCATTTGATGGATCGCCATTGAATCTTTCCAAATCTCATAAAATACATGTAAACACGTTTTCCCATTTTGTTGCTTTCCCCAACAGTCTCTCTTCAGCTCTTGCGTAAATTTGTTTAGCCAGGGCTGGAGGTGTTCTCATTGAGGTTTTGTCTTTCAAGGAGTGCAGCACAGTGCAGGACAGTCTGATAGGTGTAAGTTAAAATGAGAGACCAGTTCCTCTAAGTTAAAATAAAGAGTAATGCAGTTAAAAAGCCCAGAAAATATGCTTGCAGACATTTAATGAAGTTAACTTGTCGCTTTTGTACTCACAGCTTCCACCAGCTTGCTCCTGAAGAACTCAATGTTGGCAAAGAAGATTGGTGATGGCATCCTGAAGATCTTCACTCCCTCTGGCTCATATATCTGCAGAGAGAAATGACTTTTAGACTTTTAACCCAAACCACGGTACAGTCTCTTGACTGTAAAATGCATAGGCATGGTTCTTATCAACTCTCTGGTTTAAAGTACAGCCTCGTATCAAGCCAGCAGACACACACATTGCCACATTGTTGACATTATCAAACAATTGGCTAGGTTTAGGCAACACAAGTTGTTGGTTAAGGTTAGAAAAATTACGTTTTGTGTTTAAATGATAATTCAACAATCGTAATGTAACAACGTAATGTAACAACCGCAATGTAACAACCGTAATGTGACAACGAAACAGCCTTGACGCAGTAGCGTAACTAGTGTAAGTAAATAACGACCGCTTTTAGCACACTTTCTTACGTAACGTTAGGTAATAATGTTTCACACGGGACATAAATCATCCCCCATTATTCTACCATGTAACTTTCAGTAAGGTTGATTTATTTACTACGTCGCTTGCTCTGACCGAATGCATAGGTCCAACATAGCCGTGGTTTGCTGAAACATACAGCCAACATATCTTTAGATGTTCATGACTGGGCAGATAGAAAGTACTGCAAATCCTACACACTGATCCTCTAAAGGAGAGTGAGATGAAAAGACTGACACCACTGTCATATTTGTTCATTAAATGTGTAGCTGGCTTCCCTGAGCTGGCTAGCTTAGCTTTGCTCAACGACTGAAAACCATGGGAAGCTTTTCTGACTGTCAAGTCGCCTACGAGCTCCTCTAAAGATCACTAATACACATAACATATCTTGTATTTTCTATTTAAACCCTTGGATAGAGTTAAGCTAGCTCGCTTCATGCTAAGCTTAGCTAACTGTAGCCTTCAATGTTACGGAATGTATGGAAATAGTATACATTTTTCTCATCAAACTCTACTCGACACCTGATTTGACAGAACACACACACACACACACACACACACACACACACACACACACACACACACACACACACACACACACACACTTACATCAACAAAATCCTTTCTGTCTTTGTAGATATCGGTTCCTTTGATGTTGGCTAGCAGACTGCAGCGAGGGCTGAAGAAAACACACAGAGAGAAGATGTAAACTGCTCAGGAAACAGTTCAGAAATTACATTTATCAAGTAGATACTTACAACTGAGCCCTGAGGACAACACTGATGAGCTCAACACCAAGGCCTACAGCCAATCCGAGATCCAGCCCCAGCAAGATGGCTGCAATACAGGTACCTATCCATACCACCTGGATGTAGATGATGGTAAGAAAAAGGGGCAAGAATGGAAAATACAATATTAAACATTCAAATGCAAAGATGTTTGGCCTTGAAAACAGTCTTTGATGAGTGAATGTGTGAGAACGTACGCAGTCTGGTTTGTCCCTCCTCCACAAGTATGGGACTTCTTTGAACTGCATCAGCATGCCCTTCAGGTTGACAATGACCACAGCACCGAGCACAGACTGGTAAAATGAGGGGTCAAAGGTCAGATTTAAGCCAGTCCAAACTCCAAAGACGCCACTTGCGTGTTGGCAGAGCGAGGAAGATCTGAGGAAGATCTGAGGTTTACCTTCGGGAGCGGCTCCAGTAGGAATCCAATGGCCAGTGTGACGATCATCACGATGATAGCTGACAGTAAACCCGCCACCTGAGGAAAGGCACAGCAGGAATGTCAATCTACAGATACTTGCTTCCCTGTGCTGCAACATGTTGGTCCCAGTTGGTTATACAGCCAAATAAAAGTCTATTTTTTCCACGAACCTGTTATAAATCACATGAGACTATTTGTAGAGGGCTATCTTTTTCCCGCCCAAACACTAGAGGTCATTGTTGATTAGCACTTTTATTAGACCCTTACTGTGACTTGACTGCATTGTCTGTGCTCTAGTCTCAAAAACTCCTTTAAAGGTCTTTCACAATATAATATTTGCGTTGCCTATTGTCTGTTTGCTGATAACAAGTGAAAATGGATGATTTTTGGGGTTTGTGTCGGGGGGTTTACGGGGTCATCATTTGTGCACAGGCCTACAGATATCGCCAGCCGAAGGGTAATGGTTGAGATCGTGATAAATTAAGGCTCAGATTAAGGTAACTAATCGTTTGGAGGTAGTCTACCTGAGTCTTACCACCTGTGCTCTCCTGCACGGCGGTCCTGGAGAGGGCTGTACTCGCAGCAAAAGACTTGAAGGAAGCTCCAAAGATGTTGCTGGCTCCAAAAGCTATCAGCTCCTACAGAAAACACGTCTGGTCATTTAAATCCTAATGAAACCTTTTTACTTTGCGCTTTTACTTCTGCGCTACATACATTCGCATACCTGGTTTCCGTCTATGGTGTAGTCGTGTTTTATGGAATAGACTTTTGCAACGGAGAAGGCCACAGCAAAACCCACGATGGCCATGGGAAACGCTTCCACCGCCGTCTCCTGGAAGATGTGCAGGTTTGGTGCCATCGGAGCCTCGTACCTGAGAACAGATGGAAGTCTGTTTTACTGAAATGTTTCTGTAGTAGTCGACAACGAAACTTCCATTTCAATTTCACCTCAGATGATCACCTCACAAACATGTCCCAGCAGTACTGTTAGGCGTAGCCTTACACATACATGTACATATGTGCATAGCTGTTTTTTTACTCCCTCATTATCTTGAAACTGTGAGTGTCATGGTCCATGAATTCGTCGGCTCTGACAGATAGTGAGAGACCCAGAAACAAATGTGTATCTGAGTGCGTGCCTTAAGCAGGTGCATTGAGCCCTGACAGCTGTTTATGACAATGTGTCATGTAAGAGAAATCTATGAAGCTTAAAAACACAATTTCAGTACACATGTCTGAGATGCCTGCACCTCAATGAAATGGAGGTGAATAGAGTGTAATCTTGAATGTTGACGTTTTAAAAACCCGAAATGTAATTCTTCTACGGCGACGTCATTCACATGGCTGCAGCTGAGGCATCAAGAATATAAAAAGTAAAAAAATATGATCTTGACACTGGCATGGTAGATGACATCAGGAGCAGTGATGGCAAGTTAAGCATCTCGCTCTAGTCCTGATGTCCAGTCGCGGCTTGGCCTTCATGTTAATTACCCTTGATGGCTTATTGCTGTGCACGCAACACACACAATCCCTTGCTTTTAGCTGAAATGTCTCACCCTTTTGGAATATGGCCGACAACGTCAATGCCGTATCTTGTCTTGAAGTCAAACGCGTATGAAACTCCACACGCAATGACGGTCTGGAGGAGAGAAGACACGAGGCGTTAGGGCCTGACCATTGGATCCATGAGAGATCTTTATTAACTCACGGTGCTGTGAGCTGTTTCCTAGAAACTGACATGAGCGCTGTCATAAATGATCTCATAAATCCGATTAATGATTGCTACAGACGACACTCAACAGCAGTGTAGGAATATAGATAAAAGGATCCTCTCGCCCTGTGTGTGGCTCACCATGATGACCTCGATGGGGATGGGCACCGGCAGCTTGGATTTGAATCGATCGTTCAGCTCCTTCACGATGAACACCACCACCATGATCACCAGAGAGATCACCACGTCACACACGTTGGTGGAGGTGATGTTGTTGAAGATGATCTCTAGGGTCTGAAAGAAACCAACAAAAAAACAACAACTAAAAAGTCGAACAGATGAATGTTGAATGCGCCGAACAGCGAGGAGGCCGCCCCGTACTCACATATATGAGCGCCAGAGGACCGCTGATGCCTGGGACGACCAGCCCTAACACAAACTTGAGCTGGGACACCAGGATGTGGACGGCGGCCGCCGTGGTGAAGCCGGACACCAGCGTGTCAGACAGGTACATGACAACGAAGCCCACCTGCAGGAGGCCCATCCCCAGCTGGAGGAGACACAGAGGGGGAGGTGGTGAAATAATAATTAGAACTTCAGAGGTCAGAGGACCTTGCAACAGATCTAGGAGGAGACCCAGAGGAAGCGTGTGTTTCACCTGCATGATGCCGGCGAGGAAGCTGACAGAAGAAGCCACCAGCACTCGCTGCTCGTCTCTGGTGAGGCCATCGAAGCCCGTGATGTTGAGGGGCGGGCCCTCATCCGGGACCAACCGGGTGACCACCGAGCCGATCATCAGACACAAGACTGGGAACGGACCTGCGAAGAGAGAGAGAGAGAGAGGGGGGGGGGGGGAGAAAGAGAGAGACAAAGAGAGGGAAAAAGAGAGGGAGAGAGGATAGTAGATGAGCAAAGTTGCAGCCTATGGCCGGTGATACATAGGCACACACACACCTACACACACACACACACACACACACGCACACGCACAAACACATGCACACACACACACACACACACACACACACACACACACAGTGGCCTTACCCACTGAGATGTGTCGGGAGGTGCCCAGAAAAAAGTAAGCGACGACAGGGAAGAAGGCGGAGAAGAGCCCGTACCAGGGAGGCAGAGAGGCCAGCAGACAGTAGGCCAGACCTGAAACACACACACACACACACACACACACACACACGTCTCTATTAGTTGCTTTTAGCTGCGGTCACCTTATCACCTTATACCGGTAGTTTAAGTCCCTTCAAAATGGACGTGAAATCCTAAAGAATTTCCTTCAAATATATTGCCTCAGTAAAAATATGTTTTTTGCTTTTGTTAATGTGATGAAGATATTTATAAAACATTTGGGTTGTAAGATGTACAGAAGAAGTCGTGACTTGTTGCTTTTTTAAATTTCGTTGGATTATTGCATTTTATGAATATTAATAAAGCACCTATTTGGAAATGAATCAATATGAGGATTACCATTGTCTATGTATGCTAAACAACTTCATCCAGATCTAAAAATTATTAGCTACTGGATTATATGTATACAAATATAGCTTTGTTTGTTTGATGTATATATATATATATATATATATATATATATATATATATATATATATATATATATATATATATATATATATATGTATGTGTGTGTGTGTGTGTGTGTGTGTGTGTATATGGTCACACCTGCTGCTAAAGCTAACCACAGTGGAGGCTATCGTATATTATCAGATCAGACTCAAGGGTAAATGATAAAATAGTTCTGATAAGGACAGATTTTTTTTAAACATACAGACAATAAAGAATTTAGATAATTTATGAAGTGCCTCTCATTTTCACTAGGTGATAATAACAGATGCTGATTCTGTGGGGAAGTAAAAAAAATGGAAAAAAAGTATTCCTCTTCTATTAAAACCAACTGACCCTCATAAATAATGCGGGAACCTTTCAGGCAAATCAGTAACAAAATACTACAGATCTCCCCTCCCTTGGAAGTTCACACAGTTTGTTTTTTCCCTTCTACCGATACCGACGCAGTGCGATTGAAGACGCATTGGTCTGCTCCCTTCGGTGAGGTCATGCAGTGGGAATGAGGCCCTCTGATAAAAACAACCCTTTTATCTTTTGGATTGCGTTATCATTTCTCTAACTCCAGAGTGGAAGGACCGCTGACGTCACAGAGTCCTCGTCACTGTTAACTGTTGCTCTGTGGACGGCTGCAGACACACGACGCATCGCACGTCCCGGTTGTGTCAAAATATGATTACAGGCATCAGATATATATATAATACAGACTCAAATGTATGTATGTGAGGTATTGTCTGTGTGACTTTCTACCTTGTTTTACATACACGCCAGTGATGTGAGAATAGAAAACTGTATTTTAGCTCCAAAGATATGTTTGAAGGAGTTAAATCTCCACCTTGCAGGACAGCCACCAGTCCGGTGCTGACGCCGGACACGATGTCGCTTATCAGCCATTCTTTGATCTGGTAGATCTTCATCCAGCCGATGATCGGCAGGAGGGAGAGCGCCGCATTCTTGGCTCGTTTTGCGTCGCACCTGCAGAAACAGAAAGCTATGGTAAGTCCACGTAAGACAGATAATGTGTGGAACACCTGGTGAAACCTGTGAGAAAACAGACTGAAGATCTAAATAAAATGAGAGGTATTGCTAAGTGTTCCTTAAATCTGTCTCTGAGAGTCAGTGGTCTATCGGTCATTGAAGAGGAGAGTCTGTCATACTGAAAGTATCATGGTGTCACGATCAGTTGCACAGACAAGAAGTTCAAATCAAAGGCTGACTCTTGGTGAGAGTGAAGGCAGGAAAGGAAGAGGAAGAATTGGGGTAAAATAAAGCAGACCGGGGTCAGGTGAACCACAGTTTCTGCTACTATGACAAACTAAAGAAATACATTGTTAGCATACATACCTTGCTTGACATTAACAGACAACACAAAACTCACAATCGATTTATACTGAATACCAGAATAAAGACCTAAACATTGTTGCTGAAGAGAGTTCAGGTGATCAACAATGTGGATCTGTTTGTCTTTCAGCTTAACAAACAGAAGTAACATGTCGTGTGTGGTTTACACATACCTCGGCAATGTGCTGTGTTGTTACTCTTTCTGTTCAAGTAAGTGGAGCAAAAGTTTGACTTGACTTTCCAAAATTTTACTCAACCATCGTAGTTTGACCTCAATTTAAACAACTGAAAAAGTAAATGTGAGTTTCAATACTGTGTGAAAAGCAGAAGAACTCAAGAACCAAAGACAGACCGGGTGAACTCTTTAACTTCTCCCACTCTCCCCTTTCTTTCCCATCATCTTAACCTCCAAAAAGGCCTGACCTCAAGTGTTTAACACGGCGATGACCAATCAAAAAGCATTGCGCCCCTTACGTGAAGTACTGCTTGACGTGGTCCAGCATGCTCTTGCGGGGCCTGCAGACCTTCTCGCGGTCCTCGGCGAAGGACTCCTCCGAGTACAGCGGCCTGGCCACCACGTACTGCTGAGCTCCCCGTCGCATCATCTTGGCTCTGCTGCCTCCGGAGCGCCGCTGCTTCCCCTCTATGTGGCCCTGAAATCCAATAATCACATTAGGGTTAGGAAGAGCGGGCTTTGTTGCCTTTGAACATCACTTACCAAACAACATTACGGCAAACAACAAAGGTCCAGACGCCCCGCCTGGAGGCAGGGCACAAGAGCCAGGTAGGGACCTGCGCTGTCCTGGGAGGCGTGGCGGGGTGTCAGGCTCCGTTTGCCCTCTGAAAACAAGAGCAATGGATCCGCCAAGATCAACCTGGAGCCCGGAAAAACAGCAGTACCTCTGGAATCCCGGCTCCTTCTGAAGATCCTCTGATTTCGTGACATTCATCCTTTTCCCAGTAACTTTCATACCTTCATGTACAAGTACAGCAGAATGTCCAACGTACCTGATGGTGCACTAATCTGTATCCAGTCCAGACTCTCTACTCCTCTCGCCTTCCTCCTGCTGCTCCTGGAGATCAACTGAGACCTGGGACAGCTTTGCCATCAATAAATGCCACCTCTGCTGCTTATCACGACTGTAATTATTAACAGCAATTATGATGAGGTCCCCGTTTCGCACAGCGGCTGGACGCCTGGCTTATCCTTGACCATTGTTCTTACTGATATCTGTAACCTGCAACTTTCAGTGAGACTTTCCGCCCCGAAAGAGCATTCGGAAGATATTGTGCCAATGGCCAGGATAGGGAGGATGTGACGGGGATCAGGACATTGTTATGAAGTGGAAATCAAGTAGCTTTTCAGGATGGGAAATGCCTCTAAAGGTCGGCGGGGGCGCTCTGCAGTGCACCTCAAGGGTAAAAATAGTTTGCAGCAACCAAGGTTACCCAAGAGTTGGACAAGATTCATATAGCCCAGCGTGAGATAAGACACACCGACACCACTCAGGTGCATCACAGGTCGATCATCTTAAAACCGGACAGACCTTTTAGGTTTTGTTGCTTCTTTTTTTGTGGTAAAAAAGAGAAAGTCCTCTAGAGTACAGAAACTTGCAGTGTGTGTGTGTGTGTGTGTGTGTGTGTGTGTATGTGTGTGTGTGTCTATGTGTGTGTGTGTGATGTTGTTGATCATTGTTGGTTTCAGTGCAATCTTATCGAAGTGTCTATCCAGAGTTAAGTGGAAGTACCTGCCTCTGTTGTTTGTCCAGGATCAAGCACATTGGACGGGTTCATGGGAAATGTTCAAACCCAGACACATGAGTACATCTCTTTGTGAAAATACAATCTCCAGTTTGGGGGATTACACATAACATATCCAACATATTCACTTTTTTCCACTTGACAAGTGTATATTTGTGTCCGTGTGTGAATTTCCAAACCGTGGATGGGTGTTTGTTTCTTACTCATTGACACAGTAATTATTTCATGATATTCTTTTTAGATTCATTTGACTTTTGATACTCTTCTCGAAGAAAGCTGTTTGCGCAAACTCAAACGAAGAATAAAACAGCACATAAAGCCACTATAATAAAGCGTTGATCTGATTGCAGGCTTTGATCAGGTGGTTTCGGCCGTACCTTTGTTCTATCGCACCGCGCTCGGTGGTTGATATCTGATGGAACGCTTCTCAATGATCAGCTGTTGATTACACCAAGGTCAGCCACTTTCCACTTGGCATGAATGTTTTATTTCCATTGATTGAATAAGCGTCAGAAGGAACGTGTGTGTGAACTGTGTGGTAAACTTTAAATTCAAACAACACGCGTTGCATCTTTCAAATTCAGCCAAAGCGTTGCGCCCCGAAGAGAAGTTCAGCCCTGTTCTCAGAATCGTCATCACACTGCAGTTTAACAATTTAATTTGTTTATTTGTGGATCCTCAAATTATGATGCATCGAATTCCTTTTTTATCTGACAGGAGAGAATGAACTCTCACAACAAATGACAGCCGAACAGAATCCAGAGGGCAAGAAATCATTTGCAACTTTGGCACACAGTGTCCTGGACTATCTTGCTGGCACGAGCAGGATGCGGTTAGACAGAACAAGGGGGTGTGAAGTCGGTGAAGCAACCTGTGTGATTATTGCAACACTGCAACAGTCAAGATGAATTTGAATGTCTTATTTTTTCTGTCTCATAACAGTATGAAAGCATGAAACTAAACTACTGAACTGCCTCTTCATAATAGTATTGTATAAAAGGGTCTACTGGTGAAAACATTCACATTGGTGACATCAATTGCTTTATACCGAGAACCAAAGTGCACATTTCATAGTGGAATTAAAGCCATAAAGCATTAAAGCTCCTTATAAAGGAAGTTTTTTTTATCGTGAAGCAGTTACAGGAAGTGCAAGCATTGTCATTTGATGATTGCATTATCCTCAAACAGCAATAAATATATGTGTTACGTATTCTACATACACAAAACATTATATTGTATACCCAAAAACCCAGAAGTAGAAAGACAGCTTAGTGTTACAACAGAGTTACTTGGGTGATAGAAATGAAGCTGCAGTGTAAATTCAGTAAGGAAGAGAGTCTTTAAACCCCTGTTCATTCATAATCTCTTAAAGTCTCCAATTCTCTCAGACATTGCTCCATCAGCTGATTGGAGGGCATGCACATTCAATTAACCAATCAGATTCTGCACAGTTTCTGTTAGCCAATCACAGCGTTGTTGTCAAACTTTAAAATCGGTTCTCCACTCGGCTGCTGTCGGTTGTCATTTCAGCTCCAACAGAGTGATTCTTCTTCACCTCAGACTCCTCCAGTCAGCATCAGTCCTGCTCATCATTCACCATCAGGTTACAGCAGCTTCCTTCTTCAACACCACCAGTGTCTGGTCTCCAGCGGGGTTCAGATATCAGCAACACTACCCATCGCCAAAGACTTTGCCGTATTCAATTATATGCAATTCAAATACATTATTGTTAAACTCTAAACAAGTCTCTCCTTATTGTAAAGGAGGTAAAATGGAAATTCCCATTTGAATAAACCGAGGAGGCTGGTCAGAGCAAGTCACAGACTCCCTGAGGTGCAGCAACAACTCCAACGAGCAGTTGAGAAGTAGTGTTACGAAGCGCAGAGAGCCAGAGTAAATGAATAACATATAGCACATGAATGCTTCATCAAAACATTGTCACAGCAAAGGAAAGCACATCGCTTTGCTCGGCTCATTTTCCTGAAACCAGTGTAGCATTAAAGCATGGTGTAATTTAGCAAGCTCGCTAACTAGCCGGCAAGTGACCAGATGTCAGAACCGTGTCCCACAGTCTCACTTCCTGCCACTCCAGAGACGAACGCTTGGCTCGTTAGCAAGGTAGCTTGTCCTAACCCGGAGCTGCTTTTGCTCTCTTCCTGCAACCACAAAGGGATTTCACAGGAATACATGAAATGACCTCGACTTCCAAACAGTGCTACAAGCTAGCGGTGGCGCGGAAAGTGTTAAAATGACGTGTTGGCACCACAAAAACAATGTTGCATTAGCAACCCCATAGAGAGGTCTAGGAGTAAACAATCATCGTTGGGCATAAGATAATCATTTGCACTTACCCTGAAACTGAAGCAGCTAAAATGTAATAAATATTAACTGTATAGACAAGAAGATATTATTGGCAAAAGTCACGTGGGAATATATTCTAGGATGTTGTAAAACGTCTGCTATGTAAGTTTTAACAACATGTATCACTCCATTGTACTCCGTCATCTCTTCTGACAGAAGGATGAGAAGTTCATTTACAGTTATTATTAAAAACATAGAAAAGTTGAATATATAGTTAAGTTTAACTGTTTTAGAGGGACCACGAATCCCGACCTGCAATACATATTTCACAACAAAAGTCAGGAAATCCATCAAAAATAAATGTTTCCTTCAGTAAAATTAAACATTTTGGCGTACACCCTTTCAGAAACTATAATGGTCAACACAAAAACAATTTTTATGGCACAGACTTTAAACCCATCACAGGCAATAAACAGCAGCAACCACCAGTGGGGTTTGTGTACAAAGATTGCAGATGCAATCAAAGATTAATGATAACGGACTGGTAACAGCAGATTTTGGCTCCACACTTCCAGTTCTGGAGAAACGAACTGCAATTAAATTAATAATTATTATCTCCCCGACTTCAAACATTGTAGTATCACATGACGATGCAGAGAAACTGTAAATATTGAGCAGTTAAAATGTCACTTTCGGATGCAGACAAGTCAAGATCCGGCCCCCTCTCTTAAGTTGTCGTGCTAATATGTTTAATATGTTCCCTCCTGTAGTCTTTACATCTTTGCTGATGTCCGACGCGCTGGAAGTACATTTTGACACCAAAATGAGCATTAACTATGGACAACATACAGCTCAGGAGTTCATTTAGTGTGGATCCTTAGTGTTGGTGCGTGTGTGTGTGTGTGTGTGTGTGAGAGAAAGTGTATGTGCATGTTTACTTCTGTGACTAATGTTATTAACCATGCAGCAATGTCCTCGCACAGTGGCCTTAGCGATCGTGTTGAGGACAGAGTAAACATTGTTCAACCATTAGTAGAACAATGTTGATGGCTGGACCCACAGGGCTTTCCACACAGGAACAAATGCCAACAAGCGGTACAGAGTTTACATGTACACGCTGCCGAGAAAGAAATCAATAAGAACAGGAACGAACAAACATTACAGTTCAGAATAGCTTCAAAGATGGGCGCATCGTAAAGTTGTTCATCTTACAATGTAACCTCAAACCCACACAATTTGTATTTAAATATACTTTACATTTTATTTTAAATCTTGTCAAAATGTCAGGGTAAATTACAGAGACTTAAAAAAAGAAACAGAGCAAGAGACAGGACTCTTCCAACTTCCAGTAATTAATTCCAGTAAATTGTAAGCATATCATTTCGTCAGTCGGACACACACTGCTAAACAAAACATGTTTCCAGGAAACATCGTAGCCTCGTAACTCAGGTAGCCATAAAATACATCATTACCTTGGAGGTGGAAACTGTATTGTAAATGGGAACATTAAGTGCTATTGTTGCACAAGTTGAAAAGGGGTCATAAAGTCAAGCAGTTAAGTCAAGTAGACAGCATTAAAGTTTACTAATATCCAAGCTAAGCTAACGGTAATAACAGACCATGAATGGCTGTAGCAGCAAAGCCCCTGTGATTCATGAGTGGATTTATTTTAGTTAGTTTTGTTGCCTATGAATGAAACTTGTCTGAGGAATAAAAATAGTGATTTCCTCCTGGCCCATATGAGTCCGATATGCAGTATACAACACTTCCCAGAATTCCCATGGGTACGACATACGGTGCTTTACACAGAAAGCTGTCTGACCCAACCTTGTGTTGCTTTAATCCCGACTGACCTGGTCAAAAATAACAACGTGCGACGTCCATCCAAAGTCAAATTACACCAAAGTATCTTCATATTGTGTAAAACAACATGGTATTGATAGAACGCAATGGCGATCTGTGACGTTACCTTTTAAATAACGTTTATCTGAAAAGCACTGCTTCTGTAGCGGCTTTCTTTCAGCCAACTAAGGGGTAGACTTTGAACAGAGCCAGGCAAGGTGTTTTCCTGTTCAGTATTTATGCTAAGCTAAGCTACATAAAACTAATTGTCTCCTGCCTTCAGCTCCATATTCCATCCATCCATTTTCAGCTGCTTATCCGGGGTCGGCTCGCGGTGGCGGCAGGCCCGGCAGGCCGACCCAGGCTTCCTCTCACCCGCAACATTTTCCAGCTCATTCTGAGCTTTTGTGTTTAAAAATGTTTGAAGGTATGTTGTTTGGAAAGCAAAAGTGTGCAAGACCTTTACAGTTTTTATAATGACACCACCTGCAAGACAATCAGATATGTTTCTTCAAATTATGTCAGAGTTATACGCTGCTAAAAGGTAAAGATAACTCTTAACCCAGACCAAAAGACAGTAGCAGTGTATTTTCCTCCTGAGTGCCAGCTGTGTTTTCAGATGTCCGGTGGAGCATCAGACGGAGGAAACAAAGTGTTTATGCCTCCAACCGCAGCCACATGGTGAGCGGCCCTCAACCAGAGATAAGTGGTGTTCCTTGTTTATTCTTTTGTTCCTCTCCAAGCCCTCGACTCACACTCAAAAAAGTGTTGTAGGACGTTGGCCGAAGGAAATCAACATCCAAGCTTGGGCCAGAAGATGTGGGCTAACTTAACTGAGATGGATTGTTTTAAAAATAACTGCTATTTAGTTGAATTGCTGTAGAAGCCACTGGGCTAGTCAAATGTGCTACATTTACCCGTTAGGCATCAATACATTGTTACAGGATAAATGATGTAAAAAGCATGACTTTTATGCTTTGTAACCACTATAGATTGGATTTGGGCAAATGCAGCTCTTCTAGTTTGGCCTGGAAATAAATTTTGTGTAAGGCGAGATAAAAGAAGCTTTCATCACAAAGCATTTGTCTGGCGTCTTGTGAGAACTGTTTCTCATATGTGATCTTTCCACTCATCTTCATCATAGTTCCTCCTCATTTGAGTAATTCTGTTTCAGCTTGTTTCTGTCACGTCATTGTAGTATTTCAGAGATTTAAAAAGTCTGTGCTGCTCTGCTCTATATTTCTTGCTAACGTGCTAACCACCTAGCTTCGCCCGTCCTGTCTTGTAATACCACTTGTGCCTGGAGAGGCGATGTGAGTCCCTGTAGCGTCCAGTCTGTCCTCAGTCCGACATGAGAGGACGAGGAAGTAGAGCGGACCAGAGGACGAGTCGGTCACCTTGAAGCTGAGGTTTGCGTTAGCTGAATGGAGACGCTACAGCCATCTTCATCTCCCATGAGCCACCACCTGCCCTTCGATGGGAGGAAGACACATACATACAAGCTGTTATTCTCTGCCACTTTGTATTTAATCCATAAATTTCCATATTCTGGCCATGCTATTAGTTAGTTGGCTCCTTTTTCCTCAATTAATAACTGGGAACTGTACATTTAGATCAAATGGACCGAGGAGTAGAGTTGAAATGCTGCCCCTTTTCCTTATGTGGCCAGAAATGACACTTCGACTCACCGCACATAAAACCAGCATGGTTCATTAAAGTGATGCAGCTGTAATCTTCTAATATACCAGCGTGGAAATGTCCTTCCTGAAAGCTTCAAGGTTTCTGTTTTCAAGACGGGGAAACGAAGGCTGTTAACAACTTTATTTTGCAATGAGTTTTGGAAACGTGATTGTGATACAGTCACATTTTATAGACTCAGGGCTATTATCTTAGTCAGTAGTTCCAAACCATCAAGTCATATCGTTGAAACAGATACTGCCTACCTTGAGACCGTATTAAATCTGTGTAAGCCAATAGCAGCAGGAAATTAGATTAGAAACTCACTCAATTACTGTGGGATGGTTCAAATGTATTATATTGGAGACATGGCTTTCTACATGTTCTGTATGCAGATCAAAGTACTGATATGCCTTTGAGCAGCTATCCTTGACCTTTGACCTTCCTGTAGCAGAGCCTGTAAAAGAATATTCTCCCAGCGCACTCGGTGACCTCATGTGGCCGTCCAGACACACTGCAGTTTGTAGCCAAAGAAAATACTCTGTAAATAATGTTTGTTCCATGTTCAAACAAAAGAAGACACAAGAGCAAGAAAACTTTCAAAGCATTTACTTATTAAAACTTGTACATCACATTTTTCTTTATAATAGACATGTCTTTTAAAAACTCTGTGGTTTTTGTTCTCTTCACTGTACATTTCAATAATGTGTCTACAAATTCCTGTGAGAAAAAAAAATACACACACACACACACACACACACGCACACACACACACACACACACACACACACACACACACACACACCCTTACTTACACACACACACGTCACCTCAACCCTCAGCTCGTAACGGGCTGCTTCACACACACAAACGCTCAACTCGGCCCAGCTACTGTGTGCGTTATCCTGCTGCATTAGAAATATTAAAACCACAATCTGCTGGCTCAAAAGTCCCACAATTTGTCAAGTTTCTCATTTATGAGAAAACCATTTCAGTTTTTCTTGTTTCTGATCCAGGGTGGGATTTTGTTCTTTGGCTTTATTGCACTGGACGTCGATAGTTTATAGTCTATAGTCTATAGTTGAGAAACACCCCTGACACAATATCCCTTTGCTACATGCAGTTGGGGCCCAAAAATATATATAAATAAAAATATATCCGATTCTTAAAATGTTCTCATCTGGGTCACTTGCTAGAGCAAACAGACAAACAAATGCTGCTTCCTGAAATCACAAGAGCGAGACAGAACGTGGACATGTCTTCATCTGCCTCCTTATTGATTCTTTGGCCGTCCAATCACCATAGCATTCATGGAGAAACATGGAGAAACATGGAGGGATGGGTACACGTTAAAGACACGATATACAACATGTAGCCCAGACAGCAATCGCTGTCGACTGAGGCACACTGAGAATAGACGTTTTGAAATGGTACCATTGTGATTGTAATTCCTTCACCTGCCACGTCAAGTCCATCTTCAGCTTCTCATTAACACCTTCCATCAGGAGGGAGCAGGAAGTGGTGATCAGCCTGAAGGCCAAAAGACGAAGGGAAAACCCGTCACGATAGCAACATTCTCCCACTTCTAATGCGAGGACCAATAAATCCAGATTTTTACTGCCTCGCAGAACAAAACAACACTGTAAAAATATATATTTACAACAGGCTTTGTAATCAATATTCAACTCAGTGATTATTTTATTAACTTGCTCGGAACTCATTTCCATGTTTACACTGTTTTAGTCTTCCCAGACACTCGTAATCCTCCATAAAGTGTACCTCCCACTGGTCTCATTCATAAACGTAGGCAGTAGTGAAACGCAGTGAAAGGATACAGAGCGGTGTATCAGTGTCGTTGCAGATCCGACTGGACACCAACAGGCTGATCAATTGAAAGTAAGTACTAATAACTATAACTTGTGCTGGCACATTTTGAGTTTAAACGCATGAGCTGAAACGCAAACAGCGGTGTAAGGTACACAGCGGCTGGATGCAACGCTGCAGCAGAACCTTCATCTTTTTAAGGGATGAGGAGGAGGAAGAGGAGGAGGAGGAGGCAAAGTCTCAGCACGAGTTCAACAACACTGTTGTCCTGTTGGCAGATCACTGAGGTCATTGACACCATCCAGCAAAAAGATTGCTCTCGTTCTCTTTTCACCTACTGACCTCGATGAACGCACTCACTCTCTATTTTCATTATTCAATCAATTGTTCAAGGCCAAAAGACGTCAAATTATCCAATATTTCAACAAAAAAAAGTACAGAAATGTGTGCCCCAGAACTTAGTTTTTTGTCTTTCTCTTTAATAATCGTACAATTCCATCCTTCTATCCATTTTCAGATGCTTATTCGGGGTCGGGTCACGGCGGCAGCAGCCCAGCAGGCCGACCCAGCAGGCCGACCCAGCAGGCCGACCCAGCAGGCCGACCCAGCAGGCCGACCCAGCAGGCCGACCCAGCAGGCCGACCCAGCAGGCCGACCCAGCAGGCCGACCCAGCAGGCCGACCCAGCAGGCCGACCCAGGCTTCCCTCTCACACGCAAGACTTTCCAGATCCTCCTGGGAGATCCCGAGGCGTTCCCAGGCCAGCCGGGAGATATAATCCCTCCAGCGTGTCCTGGTCTTCCCGGGGCCTCACAATCCTTCATATTTATCCTGTGATCCGTTAGACATAATGTTATTGTTAATAACTTTTGATGCTTTAAGTATATTATGCTGCTAATACTTATGTTATTTCACTTAAAGGTACAGTATATTTATTCATTTATTTCGTGTTTAATCTGAAAATAGGAATCGTGTTTCTGTGACCTTCGAATGAGACGTTTATATATATTCAGCGTTTTTACGCGTCGGCCACCGTAGTTCTCCTACACGCTCGGCAAAAATGCAAATTTTGAGTTAATTGCAATCTGCAACCTCACCACTAGATGTCGACAAGATCGCACAAGATCCAACAGACTGCACCTTTAACTTGTAACAGTGATAATGCTACTCTAAAATCTAAAAATTAAAAAGCCCTGTTTGTACAGAAAGTGTGGAAACTGAAACGTTGTCCATTATGCATGCTTGTATTTATTTTATATAATCATATTAAATTGAATGTAATTAACCTTCGGACTCTTCTCAAAGTGTTTACATGTTCGAATGTATGTTCTTGCATTAAAATCATTTAGCTTGATATTAAGTATTCATAAAAACAAATTTAAAAGCGATTATAAGAATTTTAAAAATAAAAGCCACACAAATAACACACAAAAAACATAAATTGAGACAATGGAAGCATTTCTTTAGAGTTTTTTGTTTGCTTAATAACTTGATATTTATTGATTTGCTCAATAGTTTGTTTTTATAGTTCTTCACACTTTGACACTAAAATAATAACAATACAAAAATAAGTATCAATCAGTGTTGTTTTTGTGTTGTATGTGTGTTATGAAAACATTTTCATATAATTTCTGAAACTGATGCAGCAATCTTGTATGTCCTCATACATTGTTTTTATTCTAAAAGCATGCAATAGTTGTATTATGATAACACTCCAGTATCTCCTGTAGTAAGCCAGAGTTATTTAACTCTTTGACTGTTATTGCCCCCTAAAGAACACAAAGTGTTAATAAAGAAAGACAGATGTCGTCAATACATCAAATACTCAGTCTATTACTTCAAATCATGAAGAAAATGTAACATTAAATACCATAACACCACCTTTTATGTAGTTTCCATACTTTTTGTTTGTGAATGTGATATTTTTCTGGCTCTGAGTTGGTTTGCAGTGACTTTAAAGGTTACAGTTCACCCTAAAATACACATTTTGTCCGAGTGATGTCACGCTGGACGAATTCATGTCTCTTCATTGCACATTACTAACATTTCTTCCCCTGGAGCCTCTATGCTTTCTCACCTCTCAAGTTTCCATGGATCGTGGTGGCTGTGTCTGGAGCCGCTCTGGCCTCCTGCCTCCTGCCTCCTACCTCCTACCTATTGCCTCCTGCCTCCTTCTCTGTTGCTCTCCTAAATGTTGAATTGAATGTGCAGTATAGATGTATGCATTCTCTTGAATATAACAGGATTATAATGCAGCTCCATGTGTGCTCACAACAAGTTATGTAGATTATCTTCAGTAAAATATAAGTACATATGTGTTTATTATTTTGGGGTGAGCTTTACAGTATGTATCATTTTGATCACAGGGTTTTCTAAATAGATGTTTTATGTGGGGACATAATTGAACATGTAAATAATTGATGACCTCACTATGTCTAATAGCAAATTGTGCAAAAACATACAATAATGAATGAGATACAAGTAGAGGGACAGTTTCTCTCGTCATCCTCATCAAGTTGGGACCCCAAGTCTTTGTCAGAGGGATATGCATTACAGTAGAAGGAGGTAACACAAGGAGTGGTGAGGGGACCATGACTTGTTTTGTTATTCATTCCCTGCCGAGAAACTCGTTTTCTTTTCGTTTTAGACCATGTGAGAAAGAAAAGCAGATCACAGGAGGGAGCCCCGTGACCGCTGGGCCACACGTCACGACATGACGCCACGGTCCTGCTGTCATTATCTAGCCAGAGATCCACACGCAACAAAGACCTCTCACTCTGACTATTTTCTGTTAGTTCGTTGTAATCGGACGACTCCGCTTTCATTATCGGAGCTCCACTGTTTGTAGTGACCAGCATTGAGGGTTCTCGTTTTTGGAAACTGGTTTAATCTAAAGTATGCATGTTATTTGGTTCCCGACCCTAGTCCAAGTCCGCAATATTATGTTATATAAACATGTATATATACAGTTTCAGAGCGAGTGCAGAGCGCATGCGTCGGGATCAACGCTTAGATTCGCAGACCGGAAGATGAAGAGGATTTTACCTGTGGAGTAACGACTCCTTCCAACATAGCCTATCTTTGAATCCTAACAGGTCTCCTCCGCCTGCTGTCCTCCTCGAAGGACGCCGTGCTGGTTAAACTTTAACCAACTCAAGCAGCCGGTTCGCGTGAAGCCGGGACCTCGTATCCTCCTCCGGCCGGCAGCAGCATCCCGCAGGAGCTGGAGAGCGGAGGTACGAGTCCTGTCTGAACTACCGTGTTTATGTTAGCTTAAATGCTGAACTGTTAAGAAACCAGCGAAAACAGTGTATTAATACTGGCAGCCCGAACGTTGCTGTTAATTATTTTCTTCTTCTCGTTTTTAATCGTACTGGGTCACCGGTTTGTCCATCTTTCTCTCGTGAGCTAACGCGCGCTACCGTGAAGGAAAAGGGGAAGAAGCGCGAGGCTCTCAGCCGCTCGTGCGTGCGGGTCTCCCGGGTCACGCAGCGAGGCGAGCCGGCCAAAAGAGGAGCTTGTTCCTTTGACAGACAGCACACTGAAAAGTAGAAAAAAACTAACACACACACACACACACACACACACACACACACACACACACACACACACACACACACACCAGAACATGCTTGGTGAAGTGCGTCTCAGGCGACGTTATGAAGCGTGAGATATGAATGCTCGTGCATGTGCCTGTGTTGGAGCTGGGGACTGTCAGGACACTAAACAGTTTTATTTAATCTGGTTAATCTGCTCATGCATCGATTAACTAGACTCACGTTTCCTCGATGAATGATAAAGTGCTCTAATCTATGAGGCTGTGGCCGACGACACTTTATCACAGATGCGTGTTCAGTTTTAATCTGACAGCGACAAAGCACCGCAGAGGAAACGTGTAATTTAAAGATTATAAAATAAAACATGTAAATCAATACACGTAAGAGATATCATTGTAAGCACACAATCTGATCCAGTGAAAATCATCTGAAATAATTTGATCAATAGCTAAAATGATAACGCCGTTGATAAAATAAGTAAAAAAAACAAGACACTTTACAGAGGGGAAGAAATAGAGATAATTAAGTCAAAATAATAATAAATGGACAATTAAGCAGTAATGGCAGACAAGTAACATTACATCTTACTTAAGTAAGGTGTTAATAAATAAAATTCATTGGAAATGGGATTCCGGGACTTTGCAGAGAAATGTTTTCCATCCAAAATTCAAATATTTGCTAAACATCGGATAAAACATTTGCTGAAAGGTGGTGGCCTTAATAAAGTCTCTCTTATCAGCACAAACCGGCATCATCGCTCAGGCCTGGGTGGTTTGCATTCCACTCTCGTTATCTGATCACGTGTATAAAAGCAGTAAAGAAAGGGGAAAGCGGTTTGTGTTGGAATCATCCCCTCGTCTCTCCTTATGCTCCTGGAGACAGGAAGTGCAGAGGGACAGATGCAGCGGCCCGCGATGAGGGAGAGGATCCAATGGCAGAGTTGAACACCTCCGGAGAGACGGACACTCTGGCCGCCTCCATCATGCAGCAAGAGGAAGCTGCAGCTCGAGGAGAGGATGACTCGCAGCCGACGTACAGGATCGAGCGCCCGGTCTACGATGAAGCCTTCATCAGGTCGCAGCTTCTCCACCGCAGAGAGAACTCCACCACCCTCCGACTGAGGCTGGCGAACCGGCTACGGTAAGTTTATGCTGAAGATTCGGCCTTCTTGATTTGTCCTGCTGAAGCGCTCTTGAGCAAACCACTAAATCACTGGAGGTGAAAAAGGAAATAATCCTGCAGGGCTCAATCAAGTCTACTTATTTTTGTTTATGGAGCCATAGAGCAAAGTGTGGGTGCAGCAATTTAATATAGATTGATTGATTGATTGATTGATTGATTGATAGATAGATGGTTACGTTATTAATACTGCAAGGGTAAATATTTTCACTCGAACAGCAAGTAAGACGTCTGCACATCTTTATGCAATGTAATCAGAATGACTGGTCGTCACTTGAACTGCAACTTTCACTTGTGGTTATTTTGTTGCTTCAATATTTTATTAGAAGCATTTAGATGAAAATCACAACATTTGTACTGACTGTTTTTCTTTACAGTCATTAAAATCAGTAAAAGGCCTTAATGTCCCACACTGACACGATTGATTAATTTAATATGTCTGTGTGTGTGTGTGTGTATATATATATATATATATATATATATATATATATATATATATATATATATATATATATATATATATATATATATATATATAAATATATATATATATATATATATATATATATATATATATATATATAAATATATATATATATATATATATATATATATATATATATATATATATATATATATATATATATATATATAAAATAAATAATGCATGTATGCAAGAGTTTATTAATAAAACACTGGTATCAGTTCATTGATCCCTGATGAAGATGTGCTAGCTCATCGGGTGTAAAGGGGATTAAAACTTAGGTGAGTGGAGCAAAGAAGAAGACTTAACTTAAGTATCTTACTTTATCAGACCAAGTATGACCAGAAACAAAAGTATAAAACACCAACAACATGGCTTCCAGGAAGACTTTCTGTAGTCTTTTCTGGAATGGACCTTGGGAAGTCTGCTTTATTATTCTTATTCTTGTTATTGGATTACAAGCTGATGAGTGAATCTGCTTGTCCCCGTCGTTTACAGGTGTTCATCACAGAAGGCCAAAGCAGCCGTTTTCAGCTTTCTGCCAATTTTAACATGGCTGCCAAACTATCCGGTCAAGCAGTATCTGTTTTCAGACGTGGTCTCGGGTCTCAGCACGGGAGTCGTGCAGCTCCCTCAAGGTCAGTGTGCCGCAGTCCTTTCTCGACACGCAAATCACTTAAAGCATTGAATGAGGGGAAAATGTAAACTTGTCTTGACCATGAGCAGTAAAGCTGTTCTTGTCCCTCCGTCTGTCACCCGTGAGTGTGTGCGTGTGTGAGAGAAAGCCCTAAAAACACACCAGCGTCACATGTTCATGGAGCCAGACATCTTACGTATTTCAGTAGCCACGAGCTCCGTGTGGAACGACGTGAGGGTTAATGTGTGAAGGGCCGGCTGCCAACTCCAGAGGGGATGCCTTCGGCTTCCTGCCGTCTTTGTCTCGGTATCTCTGTCGCTCTGGTGTTGTGGTGCAAGCACTTGGCTTCTGGGACTGTTTCCTTTTGTTTATCTCTCCCTCTCCTCTGCTCCACAGGTCTGGCCTACGCCATGCTGGCTGCTGTGCCTCCGGTTTACGGCCTGTACTCCTCATTCTACCCCGTCCTGCTCTACACCTTCTTTGGCACGTCCAGACACATATCCATCGGTGAGAAACCAACTTAAAGCCGCTTTACTTCTGGGTCATAAATGTCCTCGCTGGTGTCTGAGGCCTCCCGCTGTGGCTGCTGCTTCAAGGGAACCTTTCTATCTCATGTCCATGTGTGTATTGTTCTACTGTACATACCAAATGTGTGTCAAAGGTTTTTGTGAATGCATTTTGCAATCGTATGTTCCCTAAGCCCTCCCTCCTTAAGTCACTGTCGTTAAACCAGTCAGACTTTATATTCCCACACGGCACATACAGTTTCCAGTAAGAATAGTGAAACTTGTTTTCGGCAGTTTTCAAAGAGGAACAGCGGCTTATGGCATTGTTATGATGACAGCTGCGTTTTTATTTTGTACATAGAAACCCTCAAAATGGACAATCGGCTGCTCGAAGGCAGTTTCTTGAAGTAAATGGTATAAAACCGTGTCTTCTTTCACAACGATCAATTTCTATGTGTTTTTATCTTGCAGAAACGTGTCTTTGGCTGTTTAGGGCAGGACAGTGATGAAAGCTGCAGTTTTTAATTTCAACCGCAAATTCTTAATGATCCGAGTTGACTCATTTTAAGAATAGTGTCACAGCCTCTTTAAAGATGCACTACGGTGCCACATGTACACATTTCATCAGAGTGAGGCTTAAGCCACAACAGGAGGTCTTGGAGCAAAAAGCCAGAAATGCTATCGTGTTTAGCTACGGAGCTGCTAACGTCCCACCTGAACTCTAAAACTGGCTCTTTTTCTTGAACGTAACCTGTAACTCCTCAAAATGACTAGAGTGAGTTATCCTTGATCTTTGAATGTAGCTCACGTTGAAGCAGATAAACAAACCGTTACATTCATTTCTTACACTTTCCTTTGGAAAGACTGAGAAAAAAATGACTCTCCAAACTCCCTTCATGCAAGTGTCACTCTTACCACAGCTCCATGTACACAGTTTCAACATGTGGGGAAATTCAAAAATGGACTTCCTTACATGTAAATCAGGCACAGGTTTTGACCTTTGAACCTTGGCCAGCCTTTGGGTTAGGCTTAGCAATATTTTTAGGAATACAGTTCCTGTAATTCTCTCACCTCCCTTGTCCGTTGCGTTCCCCAGTTAGAGCTAGGATCAGCTAAACCAGCCTCTCTCCAACACTCATGGGCTCCAGCACCGCTCTGGGTATCGACTCAGTGAGCCATCTGAAGGTTCACGAGCGACAGACCGATCCAAATTATGAGATGGCATGTGTGGGGAAATTAGAAAGGAAAGTCATCCAGAGCGTCAGCGCACGGCTACGAGTCAATCTGACAAACGAGGACAGTGAACTCCATCTCTTTGAAAATAAGATCTGATCTGAAGTGATCGACAGGAAGCAGGTGGTTGACCCCTTAACTTCTGGCAGAGAGGGGGAGGGAATAACTGGGCTGCTGTTCAAGTGCTGGGCAACATCACACACACACACACACACACACACAGTCACACCGTACATCATCTTACGGCACATGGACTGGCCGGTCAGAGTGTGAAATAAAACGCTCTTGACCATGTGTTGCTATGTGAATGGAATCTATTAAATACAGCGATTGAGTGTCTATTATCTAATGCAGTTATTCTCATATTGTATTTCGCTATAAAATGCAGCTTTTTCTTCATATTCCATTGCAAACGTTTACAACCTGCTCTCTTGTGAGGGAGTAAATAGAGATTAAATATCTTCCCTCTCGAGGCAGTGCCGTCTCCCGTCACCGCTGCCTTCTCTTCCCCGGCTCGCGCCTCCTAACTGTACCGTCCCGCTCTGGATGACTAAATGATATGCAGTTTGCCGTGAGCGCAGCATAATTCAAGCGCGACGATGTTTGGTTAGGTGTTGCTCTTCCGCCTTTTATTTCCTGCAGTGAGGGCGAACACTGATAAGAGACTGTGTACCTGGGCAACTGACCAAGTCATGACGCAGATTCAGTTCATGTGAAGCCGAGCTTTATCTGCATCTACGGATGAACCTCCAAACACTAGCCAAAGATGTATGAGTTAATTCAATGTTTTTTGCCTGTCTGTGCTCATCCAACATATTCAAAGTACCTAAGTTTGGATAGCTGGAGACAAACTTTGAGGAGTATAAAAGATCCAAACATTTCCTCGTTGCGATCCCACGTCAGCTCTCGTCCGTCATGAAAGTATAACCGAGGCTTTAGGAATGTTCGACCGGCTGGTTGTGGCCGCAATTGAAAGGAGAAACTCACCCACCTGACTTCTTTGTTTCCAAAGTTAGGGCTTCCAAGCGATCTCAAATGTCAGCCCTAACCTTTAAGTCAATCTGAGGAATAGGTGCGATAAACCAGACCTCAACCTTTTAAACAAAAGACATGATCTGCTGCTGTTTGAGGGCTGGACAAGCTGGCCTTTTCCATCAGAGGGACACTGCCCGAATCCACAGTTACAGTGGACTGTACTGTCGTACTGATGTAATACGTGTGTGTGTGTGTGTGTGTGTGTGATTTGTAGGCACCTTTGCAGTGATAAGTCTCATGATCGGGGCCATTGTAGTGAGGGAGGCCCCAGACTCCATGTTCTACGTCCTGTCCGCCAACGGGACCAACGCGTCTGCCGTCCTGGACGTGGAGGCGCGGGACGCCAGGAGGGTGCAGGTGGCCGTCGTGCTCACGACCCTGGTGGGAATCATCCAGGTGAGCCTTCGAAAAACAGCCGCCCGCACTCAGCCGGCAACTGAAACTGTCGACTTGGCCCGGTCGGCCTTCAGCTCGCCTCCTATTGGCTCCTATTAAGAGTTCCCAGTAAAGCGATCCAGCTCGCTGAAATCTTCTCACGCTCAGAAATCAATGTTTACCCGAAAGCAGCAGGCTGTCTGAATCACTGGTGCCGTATCAACACCTTAAATGAATGTTTGTACTTGAAACAGAACTATTTGGCTTGTTCTTCTCCCCTTACCCTTTCTTTATTTCTTTCTTCCAGTTTTCCTTTGGTCTTCTCAGGTTTGGCTTCGTGGCGATCTACCTCACAGAGCCCCTGGTGCGAGGCTTCACCACAGCTGCAGCGGTGCACGTCGTCGTCTCTCAGCTGAAGTACCTGCTGGGGGTGAAAACCCAGCGCTTCAGTGGGCCCCTCTCTGTCATTTATGTAAGTTTCATGAGCTTTTCAACGGTTTGTAAGTGGAGGTGCCGCCTCGATTGGGGATTTGGGAGAATTTGTTTTTATTTATTTTTTCTCGGCCTGGTTTTGTTGTGCCTCATAAACGGTTTCGCTCTCGCCGCAGAGCGTCAAGGCGGTGCTCTGGGACGTCACCAGCACCAACGTCTCCACGGTCATCCTGGGCCTGTCGTGCATCGTCTTCCTGTACGTGATCAAAGACCTCAACGAGCGCTTCAAGAAGAAGCTGCCCATCCCCATCCCCGGAGAGATCATTGTGGTCATCGTGTCAACCGGCGTCTCGTACGGGATGTCCTTATCGGACGTCTACAAAGTGGACGTGGTTGGGAAGATACCAACCGGGTGGGTTGTTGCAGTCTCATTGCTAGACTTTAGAGTGTGTATGGATGAGAGTTTACAACTGGGAGATCCGGATCTCCCAAAGATTTTTACTAGATACGTGTCATATCCTAATTATATGGATTTAGTAGTTTCAGGCTTTTCAGGTTTCAAGCCGTAAAAGGAGCCATCGTAACATCGCAGTGTTCCCCTCTGTGTTCTCAGGCTTCTCCCTCCGGCCGCCCCGGAGTTCTCTCTGCTCCCCAATCTGGTCACAGACTCCTTCGCCATAGCCATCGTAGGATTCTCGATGGGCATCTCGCTTGCCAAGACCTTCGCCCTGAAGCACGGCTACAGCGTGGATGGCAACCAGGTGGGTCTGGACATCTGGGGCCAGGGGCGCTTACCTGACAATCCGTGCGCTCACACACACTTTACGGTGGAGTTGCACCAAATCCGGCCAACAAGCGGAAAGACGAGGTGGAACCCGAAGCGGTGCGGTTGGATGAGGCTTGGTTTTGCTGTAGACGGACTTAATTTGCCCAAAGAGTCTTGGTTATGCAAATATTAGATCCGGTTGTATCCACCGTGCAATGCTCTCTTGCTCTCCCCAGAAGATGGATAGGATCTGCCGACTTCACATACGTCAAAGGATTTGGTGTATCTCCACCTCCACGTTCACTTTTTTATTCCGTTTGAATGTGTTTGAATGTTCTGGGATGAAACCTTTGTGTTTTTCCTCCAGGAGCTGATCGCCCTCGGCCTGTGCAACTTCATCAGCTCTTTCTTTCAAACGTTCGCCATCACTTGCTCCATGTCCAGGAGCCTGGTGCAGGAGAGCACCGGTGGAAAAACACAGGTAGCCCAGACACGGTGGTGATTGCCTTATCTCGCCCGACTGAATTGCTGTTGTAAAACCACGATTAGAGCGAGACGGTGTTGACCCCGTGACCGCCGCTGTGTGTTCAGATCGCGGGGCTGCTGGCGTCGCTCATGGTGCTGCTGGTGGTGGTGGCCATCGGTTTCGTCTTCCAGCCGCTCCCTCAGGTGGGTGAGGCCGCCGCCGATGACGCCGAGCCTCCAGCTTCCTGTCTGGCAGCTCGGCGTCAAAGGTGGAGCCGCAGACACTTCTGCTTCCTTCCCGGTCTGTTGAACAAACAGTAACTGATGGCCCCACTGATGCAGAAGCCCAGTCACAACCTTTATTAATGCTTCACGTTTCACCTCAAAGTCTTTTCTAATGTCTTCTTGTGTTGTTTTGCTCTGTTGTCGGTTCGGTTCCCCAGACTGCTCTGGCTGCCATCATCATGGTGAACCTGTTGGGCATGTTCAAACAGTTCAGAGACATTCCTGCGCTGTGGAGAACCAGCAAGATCGAACTGGTCAGTCTGTCACATCAATACAAAATAAATAAGCAGAGAACAGGCTCATGCTGCACTTTTTTAGTCTGCTGGGACTTTTGGGATGGGAGCTCTTCTTGTTAAACAGTCTGTTGCCATGGACACACATGACAGACTTCCTGGTCCTTCGTTAGGGAACTCTACGATATGATTTATACACATGTATGGCCCTGTTTTTTATAACATATATGCTTTCAGCATCAGACACCATTCATCTCTGCATACAGACATTCATGTTTGTCTGAAATGCTCCATGTTAACGTTTGACAAGCATCTTCTATTGATCATATAATCATAAATTTACAAAAATAAGTCTAGTATGTGGGGCGGGACGCAGTCGGCCCAGTTTTCTCAGAGGAAATCCAAATGATTCATGTGTGCTATACATTGTACATAAAACACATTTCCTCTTAGGAGCCATTTTTCCTGCTCCCAGCAATATATTTAATACATATTTGTCTCTTTTCTTGAGGTATGAGTCCAAAAGATATGGTCTTACTCTCCAGGAGCACATTGCATCTGAAAATATCTTTTAAGAAATTATGTACCCCGCTCCAAACACCTTTATTACCATGGTGATCCAGAAACATGCTAATGATCTGCATTTAGCGTAAACTGGGGAGTTCCCATCATAGTGAGATTTCAGAGCTGCTTCCTCCAACTAAACTCCCTCCAACTTCCTGAACTGGTCCATCTCTGTTAATCATCCCTTTAGTTCTTCCTCAGATATGAAGATATCCTTTGTTTTTGTGCGTGTGCAGGTGTGTTTTTGTGTGCGGCTGATCTCTGCGGCTGATAAGGCTCAAACAGCACAAACAGGTTCTCCTGTTTCCTTTCACCGGTTCATGTCATGTTCCACCTGAGAGCGAGAGCCACGTGGAGTCAACCATGACGGGATTGTACATTAGTCATCTTTCCTTCCCGCAGAAGACGGGTTGGAGCTGGACTGTGAAACGTCACGTCGGTGTAACTCTGTGTCTTGCCGTTCCCCTCTCAGGCCATCTGGCTGGTGGCCTTTGTGGCGTCCGTGCTGTTGGGCCTGGACTACGGCCTCCTGGTGGCCATCGCCTTCGCCATACTCACAGTCATCTACAGAACACAGAGGTACTGATGCTGCAGCTGCCGGCCTGTCGTCCGAATGTGTGTTTTTGTTTCTGTTCCCAGATGTGTTTCTCACCTTTTCTCTGTGTCTTCCAGCCCTAAAAGTGGCATTCTGGGCCACGTTGCTGGAACGGGGCTGTACTGTGACGTGGATGAGTATGAAGAGGTGAGAGGAACACCAAAGTCTGAGGCCAGGCTTTAACGTCGGGTCTGTTGGTCCCAACGCTGAACGCCTGTGATTTGTGTTTCGCTCCCAGGCGGCTGAATACGACGGGATAAAGATTTTCCACTCCAACTCTTCAATCTACTTTGCCAACAGTGACCTTTATGTGAACACCCTCAAGGAGAAGGTAATCCCAGCTGTATGTTCATGAAGTACTGCGCAGAGTGGGAAAGAAACCCCATCCCATGTACTTCTATTGAACAAAGGAATATTGGAAGTACTTATATCTGTGAAATTGAGCTGTTTTCATCAGCTGTTTAAGGTGCAATGATGTCTGGGATTGACGAACACTGTGACTGTGTAGGTCATCGCTACTGTTGATACCCAGCGACATGTTGTTTACTGAAAACTATTTAGTGGCTGTCCTGTGTGGAGATGTAAGCAAACCGTTGTAACATGACAACACAGAGGTTAAAGAGGAAGACGGCATGTGTTCAGTTATCCTCTGACATCAGAGCCTTGTTCTTAGGATGTGGATCAACAGTTCAGTTATCCAGATAAGAAAGATGACGACCAGACCGAGGCCTGGATTATGGATTATCAGTTGTGTGTTTCAAAGCCAAGAGACTCATTCGACAAAAATAATAATTTTAACACACACACACACACACACACACGCACACACACACACACAGGATCTTCTGGTGTACGGCTGCCTCGATTGGTGGTTACGAACAAACCCTTCAGAACCAAGAAGTCACACAACAACACTTACAAACTAACCAAAGTCTCGTAATGACAAAAAACAACTTGTCATCGGTGTAAATTGACACAATGATTTTGTTGCTGTGAGAAGAGAGCGCTGATAACCGCTCCAGTTGGATTTATTATTTATATAAGCGTGTAGATATCATGATGAGGGCCTCTGAGGGTCATTTAGAAACCGTGATGATGAACCGAGCTCTCAGGAGGCGAGCTAACGGGGTTATTTTAGCCTGATTTCAGCTCGTTAGCCTCAGTAAGGAGTCTGAAGAATGAAGAATACAGATTTAGTCCAGACGGCAATCTGTTTGGGTCGATAAACATGTTGTCCACTGTAAAGTTCCTGTGAGGGACTTTTAACTCGTTATGAAACTCAACAGGTTGTACTTTGATCAATACGGACGTTACCGAGAACATTTACACCACATGGCAACACAGATTATTTGTATAACACGTTGTATAAAGTGATACAAATCATGTATTTATAATGACTTTTAGTATAACAAATGCCAAGGAGTCTGCAGCCCGGAGAATAAAACAACAACTCTAAACTCAAGTGGCTGTGGTGACGGCCTGGACGGGAATAGCAGCAGTTTGTTGTCACAGAGGACATCAGAATGAGTTAGAGGAACGCATGATTACATTACTCCCTTTCTGCTCGGGTAGATGTACAACAAATTATTAGATTTACTCAGAGGCCACCGGTCATTGTGCCGAGTGCGCAGCTGAGGTTCTTTCAGCAAACCATTAGGAGGAAGTGATGCACGTTGTTAAAGTGCTACAGCGATACATACATGTCTACATATTCCCGAGTGAGTTCACATTTTGAACCGGCAAGAACAAGAACAGCTGAATCGTCACGCAGTTGAACTGACGTGTCTGCTGCTGACGCCTCCACAGACGGGGGTCGACCCTGAGGCCTTGCAAGCGGCCCGGAAAACCCAAAAGAAATGGACGGAGAAGGCAAACGGCGACCGCAACCCTTCACTGAACATGTGTGGCAAGGTGAGGCCTCCTTTCCTCTCTCCTCCCTACTTACAAGGTGAGGCCTCCTTTCCTCTCTCCTCCCCCTGGTGGCAAGGTGAGGCCTCCTTTCCTCTCTCCTCCCTAGTTACAAGGTGAGGCCTCCTTTCCTCTCTCCTCCCTAGTTACAAGGTGAGGCCTCCTTTCCTCTCTCCTCCCCCTGGTGGCAAGGTGAGGCCTCCTTTCCTCTCTCCTCCCTAGTTACAAGGTGAGGCCTCCTTTCCTCTCTCCTCCCTAGTTACAAGGTGAGGCCTCCTTTCCTCTCTCCTCCCTAGTTACAAGGTGAGGCCTCCTTTCCTCTCTCCTGGTGCACCAATCGTGTAATTCTGGGATGATTCTGATGTTGAAAGTAAGAAATTGGTTGATAAGGATGTCCTGTTGTTGTGTATTTATTCCTCTTTTGTCTCCTGGGAAAATGTATCTTTATTGTAAAAAAAACGAGAGTTTGAAAGCATACAGTGTATAAAAGAGGTAGTTAGTTTGTAGACTGCGGTTATGGAGCCTTGAGTTCTGCATTTGGGCTGTCGCCATCTTGTTTTTGTGGAACCAGAAGTAACAAAGGGGGCGGAGCTAAATTCACCTAAACGCTGTACGAGACATTTTCAGAGGACCAAAAGGTTGTTATTATTATTATTATTATTATTATTGTTATTATTATTATTATTATTATTAATAAGTGTAAACGGTCTGTCAATGACCTGACAATGCGGTGGTTGTGACCTGTCAATCACAAGGTAGCCCCGCCCTAAAGCATAGCTATAGGGTCTGTTTGACTCTAAATGGATCATAATTTACAAAATGAACATCAAGCTGTATAGACGAAGATATATAAACTCATGTTTACAATGTTTACTGAGGGAATACATCAAGAGAGAAGTGGAGTCACTTATATAGACTTACAATTACATGTTAGCAGCAGCTTCATTATGCTAGCTGGTTTTGTTCGAGTCCCACAGCTAACGACTAACGCAACAGTGTGCCTGTATTTGATTGGTTGCAGAACAAGAAGCAGGAAGTGACCCATGAGGTTGTGTCCTATGACGAGCAGAGGAACGGTCAGCTGGGGGCGGACCGCAGGGCGTCCCTCTCAGAGGAGGCCAACTTCCTGGAACCGCCTCTGACTGCCGTCCACTCCATCATCCTGGACTGGACGCCGGCCACCTTCATCGACTCCGTGGGAGCCAAAGCCATCAAACAGGTTCTTTTCTTCTAGTTGAGGGTGTTTTCAACACCAGGTAGACGGAAACGCTCAGAAGTTTCTCCGTCTGTTCAGGAGCGCTTGTACTGAAATGTGTGTCAGAGGGATTTTACATCCGGAAGTAAGTCAGTGTTTTCTCTGCAGGTCATCAAGGAATACGCAGCTTTGGACGTTCAGGTGGTGCTCGCCGGCTGCAGCAGTAAGTAATCATGAGGACGCTTCTGTCTGTGTTGTAAGGTGTAACTCTTCTGCTTTAACGCATTTAGAAAGAACTAGACAGTTGTTATGTATGTTGTTGAGTTGTGTACTTTGTTACTTTGGTCGCTGGCCAATAAAGTCAAATCCCCAAGATGCATTTATCCAGTTTCAAGCCACATTTTTACAATACACTTTTTTAGCTTTAATCCTTTTTGACCACATTTTCACCGGGTGAGGTCATCAGAGAAACCAGCTGAGCGGCCGCTTCCGTTTTCTTTGGAGAGGAGGAGAAAAACCTAAGAACGAACACTAAAGGAATCCTAGTCGGGAGAAGCTGAACGCGAAGACAACAACTCCCATGAGCCTCAAAGCTTCAGTGTCACCAACATGCATCTTCACCAAGGGCCACATTTACATGCGGTTCCCTCTTTTACATTGTGTGTGATTCAAGAGGAGCCGAGTGAAGAAGCCTCACACAGATTAAACGGGTTACTCTGATGTGGAAACAGCTTCTGCTCTAACTTTTGCTTCAACTCTGTCTACAAGGTCGAGACTTGGAAACTATCGTTCATGGTATAATCACATCATAAACATTTGAATATGGGGCGGGAGGGAGATCAAGAAAATCCTTCAGAGGAAAATGTATCATTTATTTCATCCTTTCTCAATCTCTAATATTGTCCAAATACACAGAAAATAATAAAAAGGATTCGTGAGGATTTAGTGTCAGGCCACATTTTCTCCATCTCATCTGTATCAATGAAGCCAGACTAAGTAACACCACCCACTATGGCAATAGGTCAACATCACTACTACTCACCTACATCCTCCAACGATTCCCATGAAGAAGAATCATTTTGCAAAGGTTATAATATTCATTGGATCTGGTTCTGTCACGGTACCAGAACAGTTTGACTGATCCCGAGTCTCTGCTTTGCTCCACTAGGAAGCCTGATCTCCGAGCTGGACTCCTTACAGTTTTTCACCGGGGTCGCGACCCCGGCGATGGTGTTCCCCACCATCCACGATGCCGTGCTGCGATGTCGGCGCTCGAACCCCCGCACACCAGCCGCTCCGACCGACGGACCGCTCCGACAGATCCACCTGTAGCCGAGGAGCGCAGGCAGCGGGCCTGGAGGCCTTTCGCCCGACCGGATGTGTGATGAACTGTGCTGCTCCAGCAGAACCGAACAGTCATTCATATTGAATAGAGTTTGTAGAGAGGGCTGGGCAGAGTTTAAAGGATTATACCAGTGCCAGTACACGTTAAATGACACCAATACCAGGAGTACTTCATTTTTTTGTAAAATGCGTGTCGTGAAGCCATACCTTGTTTTGATGGTGTTACAGAACTGCAGACTGTCAAATTCACCACATGACAGATTGTAGCTTTGTGGGCCAATCACACGTATTAAATTAAACACTTGTGGGGATTTGACTGTTCAAAAACCAAAAAGGATCAGATGCAACGAACGCTTGCTACTGGCTTGTTTTGTCCGATATAACCAGCCCTATTGGGAGCACTGGTGGACGCTCTCCCCTCTTGAAGCACTGAGGAGTCAGACGGCCTCGTTAAAGTGCTGAAATACAGGTCAGTTTTATGAGGAAGAAATCAGAGATTCAGGACTGAGTTTCCAACGGACATGCCCCTTTTTGTAGTTTAATAGTCACTGCTGTTTGAAAAGGTGTACTTAAAAAATAAATATATATGTTAGATTTACAGTTTGTGGTGGAAATGTACGTGAAACTTGAAGCTGCCTCTCTGTATCATGCTGGTATCAAACGTTTGTTACTGAAATCTTGTGTCTTGATGGATTCATGAGGATCTATTTTCAGCTGTAATTCTGGATTCAAACCAGCCAAAAGCGTCATTGAGCAATTAGCCGAGTCATGTTTGTTGTTACAGGAACACAGGATGCCTTTAACGTTAGCGTGCGGTTCTTTTTACAATGTAACAAATCACTGGGACTCAAATCTGGAATAAACTTTATTTTTAAGCGAACAATGACAACAAAAAGGACTCGTTTTTTTGGGGAATTGTCTCTCTGCTTCTTTTGACAGTACAAAGCCACGATCGAAGTCCTCACACACAAACAGACACACGCTTAATTGTAGGTCATGTATCTGGGAGTGGCGCTGAACTTGGCGTAGGACTTGATGACCTTGTTGACGGCTTCCAGGAAGTCTTTCTCCGTGGCGATCTTCCTGCGAGCCCTGATGGCGAACATGCCGGCCTCTGTGCACACGCTGCGGATCTCGGCACCTGGAAGCAAACACACAAAATTAAAGTCTGCTTACAGACAACTGTCATGTTCAATCACATGTTTAGGTTTTGGATGAGATGCTTCTATGGCCATTTTGTGGCGCAGTTAAAAAAAATTTAAAAAAAAAGCTTTTAATGTATGAGTGTCTTCAGACCTGAACTTCCTGACAACCAAACAGGTTCAACTGCATTTCGACCCTCGTGTCATGTTTCTGATTTATAAAGACTGCTATGTTTCTGTATATCTCCTTCCTCATCATTCTCTGTGGTGAAAAACCATATAGCACCTTTAAAACAACTTCTCATGTCTTAAAGGGTAAAAAAAAAGAGGTTAAGAACAGGTCAAAGACACACAATCCTTTGGCTTATCTTTAAAAAAACTCAATCACTAAATTTGGAAGCGCATGGTTTTCATTAGACCGACAAAATGTTACGGCGCACCCTGGTGGCCACACACCAGCGCTCCACCAGTAGACAAATATTTGAAGGCAAGTTTTTAAACTCCGTCTTACCGGTGCTGTTGGGACAGAGGCGAGCCAGCAGCTCAAAGCGAATGTCTCTCTCTACACTCATAGAGCGGGCGTGGATCTTGAAGATGTGTGTGCGACCCTGAGAGACAAAACACACACGGTGTGAGGCGAGCGGGTTCATCAAAGAAAACCAGCTCAGACACCTTCCACTTCATGAGCGTCTGTGAGTACCTAGAAAAGCACTATATCAAATAGTAAGTATCATCATCATCATCATCATCATGACTGCATGAACTCACCTCCAGGTCGGGCAGGCTGAACTCGATCTTCCTGTCCAGACGTCCGGGCCTCATGAGGGCCGGGTCCAGGGTGTCCGGTCGGTTGGTGGCCATCAGCACTTTGATGTTGCCTCGGGGGTCGAAGCCGTCCAGCTGGTTGATGAGCTCCAGCATGGTCCTCTGGACCTCGTTGTCTCCACCAGCGCCGTCGTCAAAACGAGCACCTGGCAGGTTCAAACACAAAAAGGACAAATTTCTGGTTATTAAAAAAAAAAAAAAAAAAGTAGTATTTTGTGAAAGGATAAAAAAAAATGTTGCACCAAAACTGGCAAAAAGAAAGAAAAGAGATATTTTGATGGGTTATTTTAAAAGATATCAAAGATTAGAATCTCCAATCATTTCTACAAATGTCTCTTGATGTAACCCTGATGTGACTGTCGCTTCAGACATGTTGTAAACATCAACACAAACCTATTTGAGAAAGTTTACGGTACAAAAAAACCTATAAAAACTTTGACCAGTGAGGCGAGCCTTACCTCCAATGGCATCAATTTCATCAAAGAAGATCAGACAAGCCTTCTTGGTTCTGGCCATCTCAAACAGTTCACGCACCATCCTGGCTCCCTACAAACAAGCAAAAAGACAAAAACCAAAAACATGAACATTTAAATCCATCAGGATTCATTGATCCAACAGCCGCTGTTCCACCGACACGTCTCACTCACCTCTCCCACGTATTTCTGCACCAGCTCGGAGCCGATGACTCTGATGAAGCAGGCGTCTGTCCTGTTGGCCACCGCGCGGGCGCACAGAGTCTTTCCTGTGCCGGGTGGCCCGAACAGCAGCACACCTTTCGGTGGCTCGATACCCAGATTGACGAACCTCTCGGGCTGGAGGACAAAAACAAACAGGATGACGTACCAGCGCCAGTTCAAACTAAACTAAACTGTAAACTTCACTAAAAAGAACAGAAGTGTGTCATTGAGTCTGGGTGATTGTTGTGACGAGGGAAAGATCTGCCGGTTTTGGGATTTTCTTCATTTGTGAACACTCACATGGAGCAGAGGGGTCTCGACCACTTCTCTCAGCTTCTCAATCTGCTCCTTACAACCACCGACATCACTGTAGGTCACATCAGGCTTCTCCTCCACCTACAACACAACGCGTTGTTACTGAAGCTTAAACTGGAAATTTAAAAAATAGTTCATGTTATTCCAGTAAAGAAAAAAAAGATGAATTAGGACTATGTATAAAGAGCCATAGATGAATGCGTGGCTTCAACTTTTCACAGATTTTTCAACCTAAGTGTTGGATTCATACCTGCATCATGGTGACAGTTGGGTCAATCTTAGGAGGCAGAGGAATATGGATCTGATACTTGTTTCTGTCAACACTGAAAAAGAGACACACTAAATTTAGCACATTGTTTCATAAATGTGTCTTTTCAATCGTCTTTGAGCTATTCCAAGAACACGTCAGCCTCACCCGACTCTCATGCCCTCCTCGATGTCCGTCGGGGCCACCTGGTCGCTCAGGTCCACCACAAACTTGGCAAACTGTTTGACATTGATAATGTATTTGGGGTCCTCTGAATCGGCATTGATGATCTTTGTGCATCTGTTTAAATAACACACGGACACATTTGGGACTGGAACATTGGCTCATTCAAAAGTAAAAACCAAAGATGTGTTTTGTACTGGAGGGGAACATCGTAAAACATAGAATAAGATGTACACGTATTCTACAATGATAGCTCGTAAACTGTTATTTTGACAGGGTGAGAAACAATGTTTTTTAGTTGAATGCAGTAGGAATGCTAAGAAATGAACTCTCACGCCATCCTACCAAATATATAGCAGCAACAGAAAGCTAGAAAAAAATATCACATTATCTTGTTTTGCGCCACAATACCATTGTCTATTGAAAACCATAGATCGTCTTGTTTATCTGCAGTTTGCTTTACCTTGCGACCTGCAGCGGCTGCTCGCTCTGCAGAGTCTGTTTGTCTGCAGCCAGATCCCAGAGGGCTGGTGGAGCCAGGCCGGTGTCGGACTCCTTAATGCCTGTCATAGCACACACATAAAACAAACACAACAGGAACGTCAAAACACAACCCAGCAGCCATCCAGTCACAACATCTGAAGTCAGTGGTTTACTGAGAAAACACGGCCTTGTGGTGATTGAAGCGTGTGTCTGGTTTTATCACCCACCGGTCAGCTCGTTGATTTTTTTGAGCAGCTGCTGGATGTCATCTTCCACTTGTTTGATCTGTCTGGAGTAGGTGCTTTGACCCTGCGGACAAACAGCGAGCAACGCATTAAAACGTAAAAATTAATAGTAACGCAAACGTGACAAGTTCCATTAGAGACCTCCACTGGCGGCTCGGGCTGTACTTACATATGTTTTCAACAGGGCGATGTCCCCTTCATCCAAAGCTACGAGGAAGAAGAAACAACAGTAATCAGTTTACTTCTCACATTGACACTGGGCGCTATTGTTGTCGATCTGAGCGGAGCAGTTTATTAACTTTCTCAACGCAATACATTTTAGAGTAATGTTAACTGCTTTGAATGAAAAGCTTTGCAAATAGCTTTGCGAAAACCATATCGGTTACCATAGCCAGTGGTAAGAAAGTAGAGCTAACAAACAGCGCTAAGCTAAGTAGCTAATGTCGACGTTTCTTCTCAGCAAAAAACATTGGTTGCTTTTAAGAATGTCCTTAAATGTCTGGACATACATCTGATAGGTGCGTCCTCCTTCTCCTCTTTCTTAGTCTTCCTTTGGTCGTCTCCCAAATAGTCCGGCATTTTAAATCTGGAGACAAACTGTTTCTCACAAAAAGACCGAGCTGCTTCGGCAGCTAAATTGTACAATTACACAGCAGCTTTGGGTTTCCGCCGCTTTCCGCCAGTCACCGGAAATACATGTCGGAATTCTTTTGAGGCTGTACCGCTACTTACAAAACATATAACTCGATATATATAAGAATATACATGTTGTCAAGGAATAAATATTCATACAATTATAATTCTAAATTGTAAATAACAATTAAATGTTACGAATAAGTGTCACAATAAGTGGGTTTCCAGCAAAAACGCGTTCTACGTAAAACGCGCATCCGGAACTGCAAAAGTGAGAAAGCGTCGTCGCAACACGGAGCCTTTAACGGTGTTACAACGCAGCGCGTTTGCGGCACTTGGAGAGGCAGGCCCATGTGGTGTGTTAGTGAGCGGCCGACAGACTTAAGCACTTTCAGAAACCTTTCGCTTGATAATTTTGGCACGTGAATGTTGGTGTAGCCCGTTTTTCTACAATGTTGTTAGAAGCGCTGGCCGGTGATGAAACGGTTGTCTTCACAGCCACTGCAGGTAAGCCCTGAAAGAGGCCAGGAGGAGGTAGCTAGCTAGCTACCAACGTCAAATATGAACACTATTGCTACACTCGTTAGCGCGCAGCTAGAAAGCAGAGTGAGGACTGAGCTATTTAGTATTATCAGCTAGGAAGAGCTCATTTACTGTTAGTGATGTATGTTCTCCCTGTTTTATTACTACTGTGTTTTTCCTGTTTCATAATGGAACCGAGCTGCTGCCCACTCATGGTTGCACTTGCTGCAGTGATTTTGAGAGCGTTTGAAATTAGCTGAACACTTTCACTTGGTTGATATTTTGTTGACTCGTATGTGTCTGCTTGCCAACCATGAAGTGCCGGACTGCTGTATGACACCTGTTGTAGCCTCAGATAGTGTGACAGCTGACTATTATTAACGATGTCAAAAAATAGTAGCTGTAGTTTTTTTTTAAAGCGTCCACCCCAAACCACAGTCAAACTTTAGCAAGAAGCTTTTCGTAGGAAATAGGAAAAACAAACATGTTCCATTTAAACAAAACAAATCTAATTTGGGTCAATGGTCGTTTTCCCTTAATGTCCTAATGTTTTCAGTGACTTATGGCTTATATGGACTGTATTGTTATTATTATCAGCCGCATATCAAGTAATTATGGCAGTAGGGAAATACATTCGACTTGTTAGTTTACCAAAGAGCGTTGACTAGTCTCATTTTCCAACTGTAAAATACAACACTCAGCATGTCAACATTTTCTTCTTATAAAATAAAAATGTACGGGATTATTGAATTTATTTATTTTTCTTCTCACCTGTCTGTCCCCGGCCGTCAGCCTCTCTGCAGATCGAGGTGGAACCTGTGGGTCGGTGGTTCGAGGCCTACTTGAAGAGGAGGAACAGGACGGCATCAGCCTCCTTCCAGGAGCTGGAGGAGGAACAGGAGTCCTCTGAGGAGTCTGACGATGAGGAGTTCCAGCTGCAGGAGTACGCCATGCTCCGAACACTTGACCCCAAAGACTGGAAGGTATCGGTCAAAATGGGACTATAATGATTTTTTATTTAGTTGAGGAAATGTTTGAATGCTTCTTATTTATTCTCAGTTAATCACAGGTTTGCATCAGCTCTCCTCCTACATAATCTTCCTCTTGTCCTCTTAAATACAATGTAACAAAGAGAAATGTGTGACCGCTATAACGGGCCAGACATGTAATCCCTATATTGTTTGACTGGGGAGCTTCAACAAATGCTGCGTAAAATTAGAGTATAGTGAGAGTTGTCCATCATAGGTAACAAAGTGGCATCTTCAAACTGCTTATTCTGTCTGTACAATCGTAAAGCTAAACATATTCAATTAAGAATAATATAAAACTGCAAAAAAAGGAATACATCTGTGTGGCTGGAATGAGAAAATTACAGAATTTTAAAGAGAAACATCTTTAAATTAAATCAATTATCAAAATTTGACCGAAAGATTCCTTAACTGTTTTTCCATCCATCCGTTTTCCGCCACTTATCCGGAGTCGGGATGCAGTGACAGCTGGCCCAGCAGGCCGACCAAGGCTTCCCTCTCACCCGCAACACTTTCCCTCACTGTTGATGACAATACTCTGTATCTGCAGCCTGACACTCTTGAGCAACTTTCTGTGACATTTGATCAATATTGTATTCCTGAGCTGGACACACGGTTTCCTCGTATGAGCAGAAACCATCGATACGCAGGAGAGTTCATTAATAGACGGCTTGTCATTTGAACCCTCTCCTCACTCTTCACTTTGTCAGAATCAAGATCACTACGCTGTCCTCGGGCTCCCACACCTGAGATATAAAGCCACACAGAAGCAGATCAAAGCTGCCCGTGAGTACATTTCCTTTCCTCCTGCGTGTGTGGTTCATTCCTCGCGGTGGTGGCAGCGACTAATCCCGCTCACGTTCTCGGCTGTCTCTGAACAGACAAATCCATCGTGCTGAAGCACCATCCTGACAAGAGAAAAGCAGCAGGAGAGCAGATTGTGGAGGGAGACAACGACTACTTCACCTGTATAACTAAAGGTAAAGCACCGCCTCTAATTGTTTAGAGCATATTGCGTTACGTACAATAGTATAATGCCTTTCTAACGTACAGTATCAATCCATCCATCCTCTCATGCATTAGGCAAAAAAGAAACAGAACATTAAGACATTTTAAAACTCATTAATGACCTGTGTAAATCTAGCCGTCTCCTGTCAACAGACACAGCACCGAAGCATTCACAGATTTATGAATAAATGCCAGTGTTATGACTGGAGGAGGCTGAACTCACAGCTTTCTGTCTTTCTGTGAACCTCAGCTATAGAAACCCTGTCGGACCCCGTAAAGAGGAGAGCCTTCGACAGCGTGGACCCGACGTTTGACAACACCGTGCCTTCGAAAAACGAAGGCAAAGACAACTTTTGGGAAGTGTTTTCTCCCGTGTTCGAGCGAAATGCCAGATGGTCTTCCAAGAAGCACGTGCCCACACTTGGAACTATTGATTCCACCTTCGAAGAAGTCGACAATTTTTACTCTTTTTGGTAAGGAAAGAAAGCAAGAATACTTGATTTGATTAGAAGGATCTCAGGGATTGGTCGAACAAAAAGATTGAGCTGTGTCAAAAAGAAGTTGTTTTAACTTGTTGGTCATTTTTGTTGTTAAAGGTACAACTTTGATTCATGGAGGGAATTCTCATACCTGGATGAGGAGGAGAAGGAAAAGGCCGAATGGTAAGCCATCACGTGTCTCTGCTCCATTGAAGCGAGTCAAAGAGTCCATGTCTTTGACGTGCTGTCACTTTGTCAAACAGTCGAGATGAGAGGAGATGGATCGACAAGCAGAACCGAGCCTCCAGAACTCAGAGGAAGAAGGAGGAGATGAACAGAATACGAACACTAGTTGGTACAGTCCCTTAGCCAACACAAACACACACACACACACACACACACTGCAAGATGAATGAAACGCATTAATAATGTATTAACATTACATCAAGATGTTGAATGTTTTTGTAAAAACAACCCAATGTCTATGCAAAGAAATGGCCTCTTGAACATATATGAGTGAGACTGATGTGTTTGGCCTCACTGCAGATACCGCCTACAGTTATGACCCTAGAATAAAGAAATTCAAAGACGACGAAAAATCCAGGAAGGAGTCTGAGAAGAAGGCGAAGGTGGAGGCCAAGAAGAGGGAGCAGGAGGAGAAGGAGCGAGTAAGTCCCATTCAGTCCCTTTTTTTAATTTACATTTTTTCACAACTGTTACTCAAACAGGAGAAAGTGGTGCATTTGTTGCACTATTTCTAGCGCCCGATCAATCAACGTTTGGTGCTGTATGACGGTCATTCCTAAAGACCAGAGATTTCATTAGGAGCGCATAATGAAGCCTTTTATTAAACATTTACTGAGCCACAGAGGGGAGCTGCTTGTAGGTATTGTTCTGATATTTGCAGTCTGCTTATAACTTTGAATCTAATATAAAAAGGCCAGAGGACGTTCGGCTGGTAGGGAAAAAAAACAAAGCTTATTCAACACGTATGTTTTCATCAAACGTTTATATCTCCAAGATATTCTACGGTGATGAGGAAATGGCAGTAAAAACGGTCAGAAACCTTCATGATGCACAAATTCCCTCACATGCCTTACAGGCGCTGTCTTTGGTGAACTGGGTGAAAACAATTGGAAGTAAAAACTTGCCGATAGAGTTACTGTGACCCCGAAATGGAACCATGTCATCAGAAATATTGTTAAAATGTCTGCAGTGAAAATAAGTTGGACTGTAATATGGTTGACGGACTGCTTCACCCCCATAAGCCCCTCACCAGTAGACGAGTATCGAATGGTTTTGTCCCCGTTAAGCTCATCACTCTGTGTCCCGTGTGCTTCACAGGCTCGGCAGGCGGAGCTGGAGGTCGCTCGCTTGGCGAAAGAGAAAGAGGAAGAGGAGGCCAAGCAGTTAGCTCAGCAGGCCAAGAAGGAGAAGGAGATCCAGAAGAAGGCCATCAAGAAGGAGAGGCAGAAACTCAGGACCACCTGCAAGGTTTCTCTCTCTCTCACTCTTTCACACATTCACACTCTCACACTCACTCTCTCTCACACACACAGGACCACTTGAGATGTGGAGGAGTGGCGTCTGACCGCGTAGACCTGCACGAGTCTTAGCGCTTCGGTTGAAGTCGTTTCTGTCTCCCTCCACAGACCTGGAACTACTTTGCTGACAACGAGACGGAGAATGTGAAAATGATGGAGGAAGTGGAGAAGCTCTGCGACCGCCTGGAGCTGACGAGGTAGAGAAGTGAAATGATCTCCAACTGGTTTTGGAGGCATTCCTAAAAAGATCAGGACCCTAAAAGAATCAAGAACAGGTTTTGTTATCCAGTCTTTAGTCGCAACGGGCCCTCGAATAAAACAACGGCAAACGCATCAAACCTTTCATTTACACGGTAAATCCATTTGACACGTGTGAATGAAGTATACACTTATATGATCCAACCCAGCTCCATAATCTAAGCAATGATCCCAATATTTACCATAAATAAGACTCATAAACAACCCAGTGCTCCTTTAAGCAGCTCAGATATCGAGCGTCTGTCAACCTTTCTCACTGACGCTTTCTCATCTTTGTTAATCATCCTTGAATCTATATTTTTCCTCGGGATAAACACAACTTTACAAAGTACAACTATTGCTCAATGTTTATCCGTTAGTTTCAATTATAGTATTCGTTCTTACATATACTCATAATAATGTGAACCTATTTGTATATATTTGTTGTAATATTCTTTTCAAAGGCATTTTATTGCATCTCTATTTTATTTTTTTTCTTTATTGTTTTATTGGACAGTTTTTGCTGCACAATGTTTTGAATATATCTTTGTAATGGTCTCTATGCTTTGATATCTTCATGTACTACATGTAGTTTCACTCATGCATGTGGTGCATGAGAGGGTTAACTGTATTTTATGGCACTTGTTTCCAGCCTGCAGTCTCTGAATGAAATCCTGGCCTTGGGCTCAAAAGAGGATAGCAAGGTCGCAGTGGAGAAGCAGGTAATTGAGTTTTTTCAAGATTCTTTGTGCCATTTGTATTTTTGATAAGATGAGATGCACAGCGAAGACCACCAGGAGACGCTCACATGCAACTCCCCTCAGATGCAGGAGGTGAACGCTCAGCTGCAGAGGGAGAAGGAGGCCGAGATCCAGACGAGGCAAACGGTCCGCAGCGCCGAGCAGGCCAGCGGGGCCGGAGGAGCGGGGGGGAAGGGCTGGAACGAGGAAGACCTGCAGCTGCTCATCAAGGCCGTCAACCTGTTCCCCGCTGGGACCAACGCCAGGTACACGACGCCTCGCACGGGACGCCTCGCACGGGACGCCTCGCACGGGACGCCTCGCACGGGACGCCTCGCACGCGACGCCTCGCACGCGACGCCTCGCACGCGACGCCTCGCACGCGACGCCTCGCACGCGACGCCTCGCACGCGACGCCTCGCACGCGACGCCTCGCACGCGACGCCTCGCACGCGACGCCTCGCACGCCTGTTTGTTTAGACATTTACTTTAGGGTTGTTGTGATGACATGCTACCTTTTTGGGCCTAATTATTACTTTTCTATGATTTTATTTTACTGCCTACAATACTATTAACTTAACATTTTCTTTTTTTATGACACTTTACTATGACCTAATATTTCTTTAATGGTATTTTATACTGTGATCATTTTTAATGGCATACTATGATTTCTCTTGACTGTTTTATGCCAGTGTGTGAATATGTTATGTAATGCTGTGACCTAGTGTCGTTTCATGCGACACTATACGATGACTTTCATATGACATGCTTTACAAATTCAAATCATTTTTTTAAATAACCTTGACAACAAATAGGTACACTTTCATGGTATATTATAGTTTTAATTGACCTACTAAACTATGACCTTTTGTCTTGGGAACAATTACACTTAGACTTCTACCATCTTTTTCCACATACATAATAAACTATGACCCTTGTTTTTCATGATACTATGATTAAACCAAATCACTGTACTGTGACGTTTTGATGGCATAGAATAATTCAACTTCCATTTTTATGTGACGTGAATTCGTTCCTCGCAGTGTTTATCCTAAATAAAATAGCTGTACGCATCCTCTTGTAGGAGAACGGGGCCGATTCAGTATTAAAACCATTTGTTTAGTGACTAAGGTTGGCTCATATTTTCATTCTAGCTTATTTTTCTCCTGAGTTTGCCTCAGTAATAATCACAAAATATGTAGCCAGTCTGCCACGATCAGCTGTAAAGAACAGGTATCAGTATTAAATGAATTTCAAAATGAATTCTGGTAACTTTATGAATGTTTTCCCTTTTCAGATGGGAGGTTATTGCAAACTACATGAACCTGCACTCCACCACTGGCATGAAGAGGACCGCCAAAGATGTCATCAACAAAGCCAAGAATCTACAACGGCTCGGTGAGCTCACATCTAGTTCAGGGTCCCGCATTCAGTCGGTTAACGCGAAGAAAACCTTGTAGACGGGAAGGCTGCATATCTAGTTTTGTTTTGGTCATCTCCACAGACCCAACGCAGAAAGATGAGATAAACCGAAAAGCCTTTGAGAAGTTCAAGAAGGAACACGGAGCCGTGGCTCCGACCATCGACAACGCCGTGCCGTCAGAGAGGTTTGATGGTGAGTGCAGCTGCACTGTGACACAAGACTAAGTCACGCTGAGGGAAGTATTGTCACAATAACGTGTCGCCCGCATTCACAGGCACCGGCAGTGCCGCCTCCTGGACCACAGAGGAGCAGAAGCTTCTGGAACAAGCCCTGAAGACGTACCCGGTCAGCACAGCCGAGAGGTGGGAGAAGATCGCTGTCGCAGTCCCGGGACGGAGCAAGAAAGACTGTATGAAGCGGTACAAGGTGAGAGAGTCCAGCAACCGGCAACTCGCTGTTTGTCCGTGTCGGCAGAATCTAACACTCCCCCTCTTTCTGACAGGAACTGGTGGAGATGGTTAAAGCCAAGAAGGCCGCACAGGACGGTGCAGGAAAGAGTAAAAAATGACAAGAACCACAAAGAATAGTATTCGTGTTATTTTAACATTATTGTGTTGGTCTTTATTTTATAATAAAAATTAAAGGAGGAGGAAATACATGTGATATTTAAATTATTTTGTGTGCTGTACATGTTGGGTAACTAGTCCTCAGTGTCGGTTCATGTCCTCATCCAGAACATTCCACTGCGGATCTGGTTGTAGTCTGGCAGCTGTTCAATTGGACCTGAGGGAGAGGACAGTTTAATATTTCATCATAGGTTTTATTATTCACTTGCTCTGCCGATCAGGACGAACGTACCAACGGCGGCGATGGCAGGAGCTTTGTTGAAGATGTATTTAGTACAAACATCCTTGATGGTCGTAGCATCGATAGCCTGGACAGGCGGGAAAAAACATTTCATTTAGCAATAGATCTTTCTTCCTAAAGTCACCTGAAGCAAAGCGTGCATACAATAACTTACTTCATGGAAACAGGATGTTGACATGAGCCATAAAATCATTCTAAATTGGTGAACAATGTATTGGCTGAGACAAAGGCAATACGAGTTATGAATTGGAGAGCTTGTTCAATATTTTCATGGAGTCTAAGGCCTAAAATGTTTTGGCAAAATATGTAGATGCCTGATTAATCATTCAATATTCCTCACCTAGCTCTCTGCCTCTTAATATAAGAAATTACACTTGATGCATCATTACTTTAAACTCATTAAATCATTTGGGACGCCTCTGAATTAAAACCTCTGTCCGTTGACTGGATCCACTCACATCTATTCTGGCCTCCAGCTCATGGAGAGGGATCCTCCGGCTGTAGCACAGCATCTGTCTGCCAATGTCCTCACAGATAGGAGTGGATCCTGGAGTGAATAGTAAGTGTTTATAGTTAAAGTCATATACACCAAATAAGAACATTCATTGCATAGAATATCCAAAAAGTCACAACAGAGATGGACAAAGACCTTTGAAGATTGAACCAAGTGGACGCTTGTGCCGAACCCTTCACCATCTAATAGATCAAAACCAAAGCGCTACATTCTGCTTTTGGGATTAAGGGGGCGGGACCTCACCATCGAGATGCAGCAGCATGTTGGTCTTCAGCAGGTTTTTGGCTCGTGCCACCTCGCCCTCCGTCACACTCGTGCACAGAGACATCCTATCAGGGAGCAACAAGATTCATCATCCGTCGTTACATTTGGACCTGGAAGTAGATGCAGCTGCACAAACAAAGAGGGACCGTCTGAGCGTGTCCTCACCATTCCATCTGAGTGAAATGCATCATTTCGTCGATGGTGCCGGGCTCACACACCATGTAGAGCCCCCACAGGCCGGTGTCTGTGTAGCAGGTGTTGAAGGACTGGAAGCTGTGGCACAGGTTCCCCTGACAGGCCATCTGAGCCAGTTTACTGGACAGATTCTGTTCACAGAGGACACAATGCGACAGACACGGTTACAGGATGGGAAGCCCAACCAGTGCTGCAGGCTTCACTACCACATACGGAAATATCCTTCACTTTGTCACAGTAGCAGACCGTGAAATCCTTAATGAGCTAAATAGAAATAACCGACACACTGAGCCAGAAAGGATATAGAGGTCAATACGTCTTGACTGGCGTGACATCACTGAACAAGCGGTCTGGGAGTTGTCTCGGGCAGCTTTGAGTTCTTACTACAAACTAAAGTAAACGGGAGTTGAGGCGTCATCAGTACTCACCACTCCTCCACCAAACGAGCGGTCCCAGTTTCCAATCAGTGTGTTGGCCACCATGAGCGGGATGGTGTCGGGGTGCGACCAGCCAACCGCCTCCACTGCAATGGCGATGTGAGCCAGAGGCATCTTGTCGTCACGCACACGGATCTGAGGAGACAGCAGAACTCACAAACTCATATTCCTACTTTGCTATTCCAACACATCTCTTTCAAATAAACAGTCGATTTACTTGACAAAATTAAATTTGTTCAGAAAAAGAGAAAAACTCAAAAACAACAATAATGCATGGCATTAGGCTCAAGACTTCAACCTTACCTCACTTCCTGTGAAGTGGCATGGAGGAAGCTCCGGGGCTTCTCCTCTGTACACGCCAGGAAGTTTTCCGAAATGATACTTGGCCAAATCAATGAGCTCATCGTGTGAAACCCCTGATCAAAAACACACAATGTCGTTACTTCGGTCTGGCGTGAGTTATGAACAGTCAGCAGAAGATCCTACATCAGCCGATGACGCATACAGAACTATCCAGCATCGATGGAGGTTTGTCGTTTCATATCAAAGTAGAACCAAGCATGCGAGGAGATGAACAGCTCTGACCTCCAGCAGCAGCCAGCACGATCCTCGGGCCTTTGTAGTGAGTCGTGATGTACTCCACCAGGTCACCTCTGTTGATCGTCCTGCAATGAAACGCAACCGACTTACAGCGTGAAAGAAAAGGCAAGAGAACGCAGGAGAGCGCAGTACATGAAGCACCCTGAGATCTGGGGTTTGGGTTTACTTGATGTTCTCGGTGGGGCCCAGGATGGTCCTGCCCAGGGCCGTGGACTGGTACGCAGTCGCGTGCAGGTAATCGAAGACCACTTCCTGCAGATTGGTCTCCACTTCCTGCATCTCTCTGAGGATCACCCCTCGCTCCCTCTCGATCTCTGCCTCCCCCAGTGTGCTGTTCTGGATGATGTCCGCCAGGATCTCCACAGCTGGTGGAGAAAAGAAAAGCAGGAGCGTTTTTTATATTTGGGTAGACGGAGCGATCACTTCTTTTTATGATTCAAACTCATCAGCCTGGTTCAGTTCAGCGTACCTTTGTGCTTTGCTATAATTTGCTTTTTTTTGGTTGACCACCTCCATCAACCTCTGTATATGATTTCCTAAATTTCGGCAAGAGGAGAAGTCTGAATGTGCTTCTTGAAATGTAACTGTAGTTAAAACTATGACAGTAAATGGAACTTTCATTTTGTTTTGGGCGACCCCCAGTGGACAAAAGCGGTAGTGTTTCCATGAGCGCCACTAAGTCATAAAGATCTGCAGCTGTCAGAGTCACTTTAGAAACCCTCTCACGTCACTGCAGCTCAGTCTGAAGGAACTTCTGGTGAACCTGTGCTGCACAGATTGTTCCGTCTGATTTGCTGCTTCATCTACGATGATTTGTGTATGCGACACCAAAGAGAACCCCTCGCGTCACGTTTATGTCATCTCATATGAAATTATCTGCAACGAAACAACTGATATGCTACCAGTCTTCATCACCCTGGTGGCGGTGTGGTCATGCCCTCACCGCTACATTCAGCGGCTCTGCCCTGCTGGACCGTACCTCGAGGAAGATCTTTAGAGAACGCTTTGGCGTAGTACACGGTTTGCTCTCGGGACGTGTAGGCGTTCAGGTGAGCCCCCATGTTCTCAATCTCCAGCTCCAGATCCAACTGGGAGCGCTTCCTGGTGCCCTGTCACACACATGCAAGCGGTGAACAAACCTTTTAGTTGTTTTGATTTATTACATCACCCTAAACATGTCAATGTATCCATTTTGTTCACTAGTCCTTTTTGTCTTTATAAATGCTGCACTGTCACCATCTCACCTTGAATGCCATGTGTTCCAGGAAATGCGCAGTGCCGTTATTTCTCTCATTCTCGTAGCGGCTGCCGGCATCTATCCAGAGGCCCACCTGTACGAAATCAGCAATGAATATCCTCAGGTTAATATCTACCAAGTCTCTACGGCTGCTGTTACAGAACCTGAGATCTGTGATGTCTTCTGTAATGACGGAGCTCAACTCTTTATTACGCTTTGGGATAAAACCCCTTGAAATGTGCCCAACTTGTGAAGAGTTGACCTCAGGTCTCGAGACTACAATATATTGAAACAAAACCACAGAATGTAACTGGGCTCTTTTTTATTATTATAACTTCATATTGCCGACACTTGCAACTTATCATTGGTTACCAATTTAAGAGGAATCATCATCTAAAAAGGTGCCAACAATGTTGTAAGTGAGGCACAGTTTAGTCTTTATATCAGGGCTTTTGATTTGCTCCCCTAAAAACAGAAATTAGATAATTGTGTCTTGAATTACACCATTATAGTTTTGGCTTAAAGGGTTTAGTTTCCAAAAAAAGGAGACATTTAATTGTAGTTATGGATTTGTAGCAAATAAACAGCAATTCTGTCTGTGTGTGCGTGCGTGTGTGTGCGTTTTAAGGTAACCTGCTCCATCTCACCGTGCAGGTGGTCAGCCCAGCGTCCTCAGAAGACACCCGCAGGCCGTTCTCCAGAGTGGTCGTCTTTGTCTCGGGGACATTCAGAGCCACCTGCTGAGCCGCCTGCGTGGCCAACAGCCGGCGCGGTGCGGCTGGGAGCTGCAGGCGGGGGACACACGGCGATGAACGGTCATGATGATACTGCAAAAAGTGGGACAGTGACGTCAGCTGTTAGAGGCCACAACATTGTTGTCAACTGGCATATTAATAACCCATTTCGTCGTTTTACTGAGCTCACAGGTCAAACTTCGGATATTACTTTTTAAAAACTCATCTCGCCATAGACCAGCATGTAGCGACTGCGAGCTAACTTGTTAGCAAACAGAGCCTGAGCGGCCATGACGAGGTGGTTTCCTTCGTTCCGCTGGACCGTGAGACCTGCCAAATAAGCGTTGTATCAGAAACAAGACTGTTAACATGTACTCTTACCCTGCGTAAAGCATTTGTCTTCAGTAAATGTCTCTGAAGGAGATACTTCCCAGCAGACGTAAAGCGCTGCAAGGACGCCGCCATATTGTTTATCTGTCACACTGCGCAGGAGCCGGCTCCGATGACGCGTTCCTACACAACATCCGCTGGGGAAAATAAAAGCCGCAGGACTATTTAAAACTACAAAGTAGTCCTACAGATGTTATAGTGTTAAGAAAAGTTTTGATAGCAAATAAAATAAAGGCATATTTACATTTTATAAATGTAAATTTATTTAATAAAAGCCGCAGGACTATTTAAAACTACAAAGTAGTCCTACAGATGTTATAGTATTAAGAACAGTTTTGATTGCAAATAAAATAAAGGCATATTTACATGTTACGAGTAAATTGATGGCTTGATGAAAACTAAACACATTTAGGCGTCGTAAACAATATGTATTTCCAACTTTTTAGATTTAATTAAACATACAACTTTACTGACTTTGCTGCTTTGCTGGTTAAGTGAACCCCGTGGTCAGGTTTATTTTGAAAGGGTTTGACAGCTGGGAGGCGGAAGTGTGGTTTTAGCTTACCGCGAATTTTCTTCTGAGGGTCTCAAGACTGTCAACCTCTTCACAGTGAGTAGCAGGGCCACGCGAGGACAAAATAGGGTTTCGTGCACAGTACGTAGTCAGCTAACGTTTGCACTATTTCTTCAATTTAATATTAAGTTGCGTATCTTTTTCAAGCTTCCAAGTAACGTGTGTGTTAGCTGCTGCTAACTCGTAGCCTAAACTTTAGCCTATGCATTAAACCAGCAGTCGACAGCCATTATCTGTGGTGTTGCTTCCAGGTGGCTGGCGGCGAAAATCTAATGGAAGGTGATCTGGAAGACGGGGAGCTTTCCGGCTCCGGCTCGGACACTGAGATGGGCACCGCTGTCGCGGCGCCAGCTCGACCCCAGGTTCCTCCGGCGTCCAGCGGCCAGTCCTTCCACGACCGAGCCGCTGCACAGCGCTCTGCCGCCGCCTACCGCAGCACCGGGAGGACGGTGGAGTCCAGCGACAGTGACCCGGACTCGTCCGACGAGGAGGCGACCGTTTGGCGCCGGAAGCGACAGAAAGTTACCAACGTCCTCCAGCGGCCTGCCTCCGCCGCCCGGCCCGAGCCGACCCGCATGCCCGTCTCCGGCGCGCCGGGAGGCCGCAAGGTGAACAACATTTGGGGCTCTGTGGTCCAGGAGCAGTGCCAGGATGCCGTCGCTGCAGAGCTGGGCATATTCGGCATGGAAGGTGAAGTGAGCATGTCCAGCAGAAATGTGGAGACGTATAACTTTGTGCTGGCCCGAAAGATAATGGAGAAGGAGAGGGAGATGGAGAAACAGGCGAATAATGACGGAGAGGTGAACATGCTGGACGCCCAGCTGGAGGAGTACATGAAGGACCGGGGCTCGGAGGAGAGGGACGCCAAGAGGAAGAGGCCGGCTAAAGAGAGGCTGGGCCCCAGGGCGGAGATGGACATCAAGGGCCGGTATGAGATCACTGAGGACGACCCCGATGACAAGGTGACGGAGGAGATTGCACACAGGCTGCAGGAGCCCAAAAAGGATCTGATAGAGCGCATCGTCGCAGTCATCGGAAAGAAGAAAGCCATCGAGCTGCTTGGAGAGACGGCCGCACTGGAGGAAAGCGGCGGCGTGCACACCATGGACGGCAGCAGGCGAAGGACGCCTGGCGGGGTGTATCTCAACCTGCTGAAGAACACGCCCAGCATCAGCAAGTCCCAGATCCGGAAGATCTTCTTCGACGAACACCAAAAAGAGTGCAAGAGCAAGAAGGCCGCCCAGAAGAGGAGGCGCTACATGCTGGCCAAGAAGATGAAGCAGGCCATCGGCACGCTGAACCTGCAGGAGCACGACGACGTCTCCAGGGAGACTTTCGCCAGCGACACTAATGAGGCCTTGGAGTCACTGGAGGAAGGCGCGGACGACGAAGAGGAGGCTCAGGAGGAAGCCGCTGTGGGCATCGAGGAGACCGCAGCGGTGGTCTACAACGCTGCAGACCTGGAGGTCTTTTGAGGGATGCCCATTTGAACTCTGGGAAGTTTTGAACATTGTTCATTTAGGATTACAAATACAACAAAGCACTGCATAAGTATGTTCTCCTCTGCGTCCAGAATCTCACCGCTGTGTCCTTTTTTGTCTGTTTCTTTTTGTTTTTCCTTCCTTAGCAATACAAGAACAGTTCACGTTTGAGGAAATGTTGGTTTTGTTCAGTACGGCATGGATTTGTAGATTGCAGCACATGTGAACAGTGAGTGTGATACAAATGGTGTTTGCCTTTAAATCCAATTCTTATTCATCAAAGTGAAGCACTCTTTTTCATTTTCTAATATTGTTTTTTGTTTGTTCGTGTTCATTAGGATATAACGAGAACTTGATTTCTTAACTCAATTTGTGTGGAACATAAATAAATGACTTAAAATGCATTGTTCACTGGGTTTTTTCAATGCTGCTCACTGTAGAGTATTGCAGAAGCATTGTGATCTAGAGCCAGTTGATTGATCCCAATACAGAAAGTAGTTTAATTTATAAACGAGAGGAAGCATGATATGAAAAGTGTGACACACAATATGTAAACCTCAAAGTAAGCCACGTTAGAAAGATAAACTATCACTTGAAGTTCCAGTGGGTAGGATGTAGGGGGATCTGTTCGGATCAATGGAATACATTATTCATAAGTATGTTTTTATTATTGTGTAATATCGACTGAAACTAAAGCTGTCGTGATGAGTCCCTCACACACCGCTATGTTTTCTACAGTCGCCCGGAACAGACAAACCAAACTGTTGACTGTGTTTGAGTTATCAGGAGAAACTGGGACTACAAATTCATTGCAGTTGAAGATATTTCGTGTGACAACCAACCACAGCCACAGCCACACTTTCCTTATCATCACGTCAACAACAACAATTCAGTCACGGAAATTAACTCGCACAATCTTCAGCAAGAGAAGTTGCCTAATTTGCATAATGTAATGGAAGCTGTAGGAGACAGGAACAATTGTATTATCTTTATTTAAAAGGGACCTTGTACAGTTCAAACTTAAATGTCACCATTTGATGCCTTGTACTAGATTATAACTTCAGCTAATTTGCATCTGTGGTCCTTTGGCAGGTCATAACAAACATAACGCTATAGCAAACAGTACAGGATCAAAGACAATACAACATTGTGGTGAGAAGAACACACAAGACACACTATACAAAGATACAGAGCAGCACATTAAAAGTAAGCAATAAAAACCACAATTTAGCTGAATGAATACAGCGCTGAGCAGCTTTTTAACTGTTTTTTTTTTAAGATCAACATTTCTTTTTACATATAAACAGCAGCTTGCTTTGGGTGGAACTGTTATGAGGTTTTGCCTTTTGAGTATGTTTGAGAGTTGCCTGGTGTTTTTTTAATATTAAAGTTTGACATAGAAATCTGCCTCACATTACAGGCCGTGTGGCCGTGTATCATCTCCAATAAACGGCTCCAAGTCAGGGTTTGATTCCCGCTCCTGTATTTTTAAGCGTAGACTGAGACATGATGACTGGATGTTTGGTTCATGTCACAGAGACACACACAGTGGACGAGGCGAGTGACTGACTGAGGTGATATGTTTTAGTGTGACAGTGAAGAAACATTTACATCCCGCTCTGTCAGGCAGGGTGGGATCAGCGGCGGCTTTGAGCGATTCATTTTCAGTCTGGATGTGGAGCGTGAGTCTCCTCTCTGCTAAGGCTTTGTTTCACTCAGACGTATGATGACCTCATGGAGACGTTACATTACAAAACAGCACTTCACCCTCATTTCACTGAATGTATTGTCCACACCTATAGGATGCTGAAGGAGAGGCCTGGTGAAAACAGGACCATGCACAGCACTTGACTATAATAATCCAGACTTTCTGAGGAAGCTGACAATGAACACAGCACCGAGAAAGCTTTCAGAAGCTCCTGATGCTCGAGCTCTCCTGCCTCTGCAACACGGCCGAGAAGGAAAGCCTCTCCTCCTTTGGCCGGCAGGACTGTGTCTAAAGACCGGCGAAGCATTTACAGTCCAACATTTGAACTTATAAATAAAAAAAAGAAAAAAGATTTAAAAGGTTCTGCATTTTGAAAAGTGCAGTTTAGTTGACAAGCGATGAATCTGGAGTTTTGAGGGACTAAAATATATCTTCAGGAGTTCGTTATGGGCCTTCCTATTTAATTGTTCAAGCAGGGGAAATAATTATAATAAGGCTACTGGTTCATTCATTCTGAAATAACATCAGTAATAGCTTTACTCACAGAATACCGGATTCACAAGTTCTCTAGTTTTTATCCAGAAATGCTTACAACCGTGGTGCTGCACATTAAACGTGTCCAGAAGTTACTGCATATTTATCTGTGCAAAACAAAGCCGACGAGTTGATTGACTAGTAACACATACTTTGTTCACGATACAGTTAATATTATTCTGTCAATAATTTAGTCAACTGCCTCCATCCTAAAGAAGTAAATGACATAAGCAATAAATGCCTCGTGTCATCCACTGGTACCCACCCTGGCTCTTAATCCCAAATTAAGTTGCGCCCTGTGCTTGTACATTAGCAGCTCTGGGACCACGTCCATCACCAAAGAGACAAACTCGGCCACTTTCCAGTAGTTCAAGACGTCTCGTTTCCTCAGAACCTGCCACATGGAGGCTGCCATGAGCTGGAAAGGAGGAACCAGGAGGCGCAGCGACGCCAGAGGTAAGGCCTCACCTGAAGAATAGAGAAGGAGTCAGACGCAGTGAACGCAGCTGACCTTTCTGTCAACCATCTGATGTGTTATCTGCCAACAAAAGGCAAAATCACATTTGTCAAATTAATGATCAGACTGTACGATGATGGAGAGTCAGACTGAGGCTGATATTTACAGTTATTCTGGGATTCATTTGGCCAAAATAATTAGTTTGTAATTACACAATAAAGTGATGTATTTATTCACAACTTAAACTCACCACGAATGGGAGGACAGCAAATAGCTTTGCTGCCCCAAGTAGACGCTGCTATCCATTAGCTAACCCTTACAGGACTGTGTTAACCACCCTGCGTTGGAGACGTGTGTTTTGATGTATTGTCACTTATGACACTTCATGTGATATCTAAAAATAAAACTGTTTCAAATGATCCATGTCCGTGTCCTGTGTCCATCATAGCGAGGCCTTGTGTGACCTACTACACTATTATGTGTCCATGTACTGCAGGCACATCCCGCTCTTTAGTCAAACACATGCACTGATCAAATGGAGGTGTTGGTCCACTTCCAGTCACTTATCATCTGCGTTAAACATCCTGTGGTTCTGGTTCCAGAAACATGCTTTTCTAGACGAGCGAGGCGGAGAACGGCAGGTTTGCACAGTGTCGCTTCTCGTCTCCATCTTTTTGGATGTATTTGTTCTTGCACCTACCAGACATGACAAGTGGGTGGCAGCAAAGGTCTGATGATGATGATGATGATGATGAGGATGATAGTGGCGGCGGCAGCATGGCTCTGGTGTTCTTTGATAAAACAATCAGTCAAGTGTGGATGTAATAGTTTCATGACGCTTTCCTGGTATTAACTATGTAATTTAGTACACATTATGAGGAAATAAAGACCATGTTCTAAAAGGGTTATTTTAGTGAAGAATGCTGAGTTTATGAACAATTGTGTAATTTCCGTGTGCATGTACGAAGAGTCTTAAGAAGTTATGGCAGCTTAGCAGCACGATTCTTACCACCTTCTCTAAAATGTACGGTCCTTTAAAATCAAGAATTTCTGAATACAAAATAGTTTTTAAAAGAAGAGATACGAGACATGCAGCTTTTCTACGGCCGTGAGCCATACGTGCACGTTGGGCCGGCTATATTAATGCTCTGAACGTGGTTCTCAACCTTTTTTTTAGTGATGAACCCCCTAAAAAAAGGTAAAAGCCAGGAGAACAAGTCTTGTGGTGTGTAGACCTTTCACAGTCCACATCATTCTGTGCGTATGTGACCCGTGCAGCTTCCATGCTCAGTGCGCACCAGGAACAGTGAACTAGCGTACAATTTAACTCCCAGTATTTGCCTTACAGAGAGAGTTTTTTACTCGAGCTGAACAGAGCTCGGTAAACAAATGCCCCGCCTGCATCGGCAGCTGCAGCTAAATCAAAGTGAAAAGTACACAGTCTCCTCACAGCTCCGGGCTTTAATGGTGGTGGTGGTTTGTCAGCCGCTGCGCCTTGAAATGATCATTATCTCTGCTCATGGCTGCCACATGAAAAGCAGAAACACGTTTTTTAATCCCACCTCTTATGGCTGTTTTTTTCCTTCTTCTTCTTTCTTTTCTGTTTTGAAATATGCTGGCAGATGTGTCTCTGACAAGTCGCCAGTGTGTACATCATGAGTCCGCGCTGCAATTAGGCGTGCTGATAAAAGGCTGGTGATCGCTTTCCTGCAATCTCGCTCCCCGGTCACTTCCTGTGCTCCTGAGCATTTATTGCGTTTGTTCTCATTAAGGGAGCCGCGGGGCCGGCGGTCACACGACGGCTTCGCTTTCATGGGCCATGAAAGAACATGTGTGAGTTTGCAGCAGGGGACGGATGCTCTCTGTCTCGTCTCGTTCACGTGGAACTGTTGCACGCAGTCTCTGGTCTCAGGACCTCTGTATCTGTCACCTGGCAACGAACTTGTTGCCTGGATACGACACGCTGTTTCTTACTTCCATTGGATCGCACACAGGCCCGGGGTTGAAAGAGTTGTTTCTTTGGACAGGGGAGGGGCTGCATGATGTCAGCGTGCAGACAGATTGACAACAAATGAAGAATGCTAATGTGTTTTCGTTGTTGTTGGGTGAAGATAAGCATTATTTCTGACAGATGCCGCATCTGAGCGTCTGCTCTTTGGGATCCGTCCACGAGCAGTTTGGAGGATGAACGGCTCCCCGCCTGCCATGCCAGAAATCAGGAAATCAGAAGATGCTCTTTAAAGACTTCTTCCTCCCTCTCTAATGATCACACGAGCCGAAGCAAATCTAAATTTATTGGCGCTCTCCTGCTGACCCATTACGGCTAATCTCGGAGACGTTGACGGGGAGGCCAGAACGCCGCCGCCGCCGCCGCCAGACCACAGATCTATGCTCCGGCAGAAGGAGAGGATGTGGTTTCCAATGTGTCCTTGTCTCATGTGACCTTGAAGAACAGCAGCAAAGGTGAGTTAGATTACATCATCGGAGGACGGCTGGGAACAGGCAGTGACTCATCACTTTCACCGAAAACAAAGGTGACCCAGTTGGGAGGAGAAAAGAGACGACGGTCACGTTCATGACGTGTGTCAGCTCTGAGGATGATGTCACTTTAGTCCCAAGACTTACTGTTGTCGAGCAACATTTGTCTCATGGTGCGTCGCGGCTCCATCTCTTCTTCTGGAGATCATCGGTCCAGAACGTTCTCAGTGAGGCTGGAGCTGGTACGACACACAGGGATAACCTTGAGCCACACACTCATGAGTTTCTCATCCTAGAAGTCTGATTTTAAAGACAGGAAGTCTTTCACTTATCTCTGAAAGCAACTTCATGCTGAGAAGTTATGACAACCTGTTCATGGACTCGTGCAAACACACCTGCAGCTGTCAGCAGCAGCTCAACCAAACAAGCTCACCGACTGGACGCAATTCAACCAAATACAACGAGTTGAGAAGAAGCCAACGTGGTGTAGTGTCAGCCGGGATGCATGTGCTGCCACGTGACCTGACGTAGAGGCGTGTGCGTTTCTAGCATCTGAGGATCTGGTTGACTGTCACAGCATTCATCCAACTCATGTTCAGCAGCTGTTTTCATCCAAACAGCTTTGATAAACCTGTTTATGTTGAAAAGACACTGCGTGTAATGACCGATGGGACTAGAACTGACGCTGGAGAGGCAGCTCGAGCGTCGTAGTTTGAAGCGTACGGCCACTGACCAAGTGACGTACACAAGATGAGAACGAGAGTCCGGTAGACATGATGTAAGATGTCAAAGTTTAAGAGTAAGACATTTTCTTCAGAACTGGGTGGAGTCCAAAATTGAGCAAAAAGAAAATTGACATTAACGCAAAGGCCGGAAAACACGACTCCAGTCCAAATGAATGATAATGTTCTGTGTCTGCTGGAGGACACTGTTTCCTAATATGCTGAATATATCAAGTTTAGTGGCGGAGAAAATCAATGACAGCAGGTTTAAGTCATGAAGATACTATTCATTGTGAGCTGCGTTACTCTCAGAAACCCCAAAAGGTGCACAAACGAAATAAAGTGTGTGGAATCAAAAAGATAGCGAGTATAATAAACCAACCTCCACAATGACGAGGAGGGATTTAATAACCTGTCAACTCATATTCATAAACTACATAATAACCTTTGTTCAAACCCGGTAAAGAAGTCAAGTATTTCATCATGAAGACATTTAGGTTTTCAAAGATGTCCTTCTTTGTCTGATCCCTCCATGTAAACAGTGCTTTTCATCAGGGAACTATTTGTCACAGTCACAAGTTACAAAGATTCAGAATGATCAACTCCACTTGTGCTTCACTCCGGCCGCGATGAGCTGAGCTTTGACCTGAAAGATGCTTCTAATAGTTTGTGATTACAGACACAAGAATGAAAACTTTCTAAACACCTCTGAAGCCCATCAGCCAGCCTGTGTCCATCTGCTGTGGTGCTTTCTGCCTGCTCTTATAGTGTGTGTGTGTGTCGAATGTGTGTGAAGGTGCGAGTGAGCTCCTCACGGTGATGCATCGACCACTCGCCGTGATCAGCGCTTCAAAACACACAGGATCACTTCTCCGTGAGGGACTGGGCGCCGATGTGCCGGTTCAGGACCGCGTGTCCACGATTGAGACGTTGTCGAGTACACACTGTGACAGATTCCCCCGAGAACACAATTAAATGTCTATTTCAGAGCTGAATGTGGGTTAATTTGCATACAAATAGCGTGCCCGCATGAATCAATGATGGATGAGCGCACCATGAGAGACTCCATCACCGTGTTCACTTTTCCTGCTTGAAGGACACAGGAGAGGCACAAGGGAGATAAGTCAAAAGGAAATGTCAGATTGATGAATGTTTATCAGAAGCAGAAATTATTATCATGGTTGAGTTACAGTTCTGTGGAGCCAAAAAGAAAATACATCCTTTAAAATCATTTTATGGCTTTTATTCTGGTTTGTATTTGCTGACAAGCTGCAACATTTTAGAGCAATAAAAATGTAATTGTTGGAGGGTTTTAATTTATGACATTGTGTCAATATGACCATCAACACGTCTTTTATTACGTCTATTATTGCTGATAACTGCGCACGTCACACTGGCAAACTAGATGACACCATTCAGATGAGTTACAGACAAAACTTCACAGCAAGACAACGCTTGCTGCAATATTTGTAATGTGCAATGCAATGCTGGCAAAACGTCTCACATCTGCTTCCTCCAATACACACACAGACACACACTCACGAGACAGACAGAGGGAGGAGAGAGGGGTTTTAAACTGTGTGTGTAAAATGTTCTGATTAAATACCTAAATGTTCGAAATGAATAGCAGAACTGAAATGATATATTTGTATATTTGTTATTACATCAAGTGTAAAGTACAGAAAAAGGTATTCAAAAGTCACTTAAGCGGGCCCGCTCCCTGTAATATATATATATATATATATATATATATATATATATATATCACTGTAGATTACTTTGAAGCAAGTTAAGTAAATGGCTTCCTGGATCGAAGCAAATCAATCTGGAAACTCTAAGGAATTAATTTTTAAAATATGAGCAACAGTAATTACATCGGATTTTAAATTGCTGAATAAAAAACATATGCGAGATTATGTAAAGACAGCTAATCCAGAAATGTGGTTTCTTGTTTTCATTTTGCTCAGCGATAAAGTCGCTTCCCGTGCCAGCAGCATCTCGTGGGTTTCGGTGTCCAGTCCTTTGACGTCTCTCTTTCCAGGTCCCTCTCTGCTAAATGTTTTAACTTGGGCCAAGTGGCGCTGTCCTCGAACGGGACGGCGAGCTCATTAATCTGCCGGGTGACATCGCCAACCCTGTCGTTCCTCTCTGGCCTCACATTATGGATTTCTATTATGTGGCCCGGTGTGTAATCGGCCAGACTCTCAGACCGGGAGGATTGCTTTGGTCCCGGCGCGGCCCCGTAATGCTTCAGGCACTGCACATGTCTCACGTTTATCTCCACCATCAGTGAGAATATAGGTCGCTGATCATTCATACTGTGAGGCGGCGTGGAAGAGACAAAGTTCTGGGTTTCCACTCTGTCTGGAGTTTACTGCGACCTGTGAAATGGTGGCCGTCTTTTCAAAATGTTCTCATGTTAAATAATGTTTCAATCACAGTTTGCAAACAAACCCAATGCCAATGAGAACATTACCACTATTATTCTGTGTATAGCTGCATATATATATATATATATCTCTGTGGGTCAGTAGTTATGCTCATTAACAGTCGTTCCCTTGGTTGGAGGAAGCTCTGAGCCAATCAGAGCGCTGCAGGAATGAATAGATAGGCCAAGGCAGTGCAGGCTGTTGCAAGTCCACTGACACAAGGTGATGGCTGTGGGATGCCCTTCATCACCCACTACTATTTGGTTTGGCCAGAACAGAATGAACCCCGCTCTGCGAACATGAACATGTCCGGCTGAAATGACAATGTGAAAGGGAGATTACATCGTACCACCAATCAAAGGTCTTACCTACTTCGACTGTGACTCAGTGGGTCGTCCTTCAATCAGAGTATCGGCGCTTTGATCCCCGGCGCCGCTAGCACACGTTGATGTGTCCTTGGGCAAGACACTTAGCCTCGTAGCTGTGACTACGGTGTGTGAATGTTCGTTACTCCTGATGGGCAGCCAGCACCTTTTAGTCCCTCCCATCAGTGTATGAATGGGTGAATGATGACAAGTGTGAAAGCTTTGAGTGGTTGGAGGACTAGAAAAGTCCATTTACCAGCTGTTCTCACTGCTCTGGCGTCCACTTGTTATCCCGTCTCGCATCATCTCTATCAGCACCGGAGCAGATAGACAGTCCGGTGGTCTTCGTCCAAAGTAACCGCTGAGGAAGATGAGCACTCACAGTATGCTCAACACGATTATGGAATAATTTTTCATTTCAATTGCTCCTAATCTCTGCGACTCCTCTGTTTAACGTTAATTGGCTCATTAAATCACTGCCAAGGGGCCGACACCAGTGTGAGATTAATACGCTCGGTGTCTGTGATGTGGGGAAAGCCTCACAGCTTCAGTGCAGCTGCAGCTTGGCCGCCGCGAAGGCTTGTTACGAGGAAGAGGAACGCAGGTAAGAACGCCTCAGAGATGAACCGTATCTAAGCCCGTCTCTCGTTCAATTCTTGAGTGTGAGGTCAGAGAGAAGTATTGTTCTTTTTAATGAATAAAGGACTGGTCCGTCCTAAAAATAGCCAGCAGAGGAAGCACCAGGAAGCCAGATTAGCTGCTGTATTAGTCACCGGGTCTCCACTACAGTCACAAGTACTGCTGATTGCTTTTGTTTCCTCCCCCGGAAAATTACTAAAAGCCCATAACAGTGAGTAGGAACACGGTATTGCTTAACAAGACAAGCTCGAGCTTGAGAGCGCCGCTTCACGAGCTTAGCTCAACCGACACTCGTTCCGCACAGACGATTACACTTTAGTATTATGATCCGCATTTTACAAAAATCTGTATGTATTTTACAAAGAAGGCAGTGGTTTTGTTGAACGGAACTTATCTCAATTATCAATGTCTTAATAAATGATTAAAACAGTGTTGTTTTAATCATCAAACGAGGAGTCACGTTTTAGCTAACGTGCAAATACTCTCTAATCCAAAGTAAGCGCCGGGCCTCTTTCGGGTCATGTGGGTACCTTTAAAATCTTCCTGTGGCCCAGTAGTTTGTACTGCACGCTCCACATATTTTTAGCGTTCCACACAAAGAGCACTGAGTGTTTTACATCAACATATTCATAATGCATAAATTATCATCAAAACGCACAACCGGAGGCGAGTGGGGAAAAAGTTTGGAAGCAGGAAAGTGTGGCCGCTCGTTCTGCTTCAAACGAGCCTGACATCCGGCAACGAGGAGAAACCATCATAACTAAGTGATCACTGGGATAAATATAAACCTGAGAATAATATTTGGGATACAGCAATACCACTTTCTTTCAGACCAAGTACAAGTACTTACATTTGAGCACATGCCGACGAATACTTATAATACAAATGCAGTTATAACAATAACTTTGAAAGAAGGTTTTATTTTCAGATAGTCCTCACTTTCTGAGTGTAACTAATTCAATTATGATGCTGTTTCTGACATTTTATTATTCAACATTGTGTTTTCCTGATACAAACAGAGCCGCAGGGGTGTTATTGATTAACCGTTTAACTGAGCTCTCAGTTTACTAGTTAACATATAAATTACAGCTCAGGCTGAGTGGCGCAGCGGCTAGCACGTCACCTCACAGCAGGAGGCGTCTTCTGTGTGGTTCTCCCAGTGGCATTGAGGTTCCCTCCAGTTCCTCTGGCTTCCTGTGTATGTGGCTAATTCATGTCATTTGCTTTCTTTGCTTTTTCGCAGCGAAAAAGGCGGCGTGGCTTTTCTGTGGCTTTACTCCATGAAAACTGTTACTGTTTTGCATGAAACTGCAACATTTGATGAGTCAAATAAAATGGTACATAGAGTGCAACACCTACAAATACACTGCAGAGTGGAGATACATAAACACGCGCATGATTGGATGCTGCGTCACGGATAATGCATGTAGTCCACATCAATGTAATTAAGACAATAACAAGAGCAAATTCACATTATTTGTAACACAACATGACAAAACAATCCAACAAAACTGCAGCTATCTATCAGTCTTTTCAGTATATTCCTATTCTTCTTAACTCCATTTCCCAGCGAATGTGTTTGTTGATCTGACAGCTCGTCAAACTAAATATTTGATTGGTTGAAGGCTATGACAACCAACAATAACGTCGCCATGTACTTTAATCTACAAAGGCTACCTAGAAGGCCTCGGGCCTCCTCTCTCCTTCCATAGATATAGAGAGAGGAAATCTGATTGGATAAGAGCTCTCCTTAAAACAAGCTGTGCTGCAGGCTGGAAGCAGAGCAACAGAGGAAGACAGCAGCTGTGCAATGAGAAAATAAACTAATAGGGAAAATAATCCTAATAAATGGAGTGTGTTTGTGAAAAACAACAAACTTTGTGATTCTGTTTAGGCCAGCAGAGAAGGCTTAGCAGGCTTTAACGGCCCACCACTGGTAGGCACACACGGCGCCGACATGTGTCTGAATGAAGCGTTACTTCAACCAGACCAGCAGCCAGTTGAACTCAGCAATAGCAGGACGGCAGTGATGCCAGGCGGAGCGTCTAACTCGCTTGCTTTTTCGCAACTATTCACGTCTGTGCATTGACTTTGTATGTAATCTACTTGTGCTAATAATTCACAACGCTTTTGGTGTGAACGCAGCATTAGAAAGCTCAGCCCACCAACATGAAATACATGAACTTAAGAGTTTATGTGACCAACAAATGATGCTACTGAATCTCATTGTCACACTCTCTCTCTCTCTCTCTCTCTCTCTATCTCTCTCTCTCTCTCTATCTCTCTCTCTTTCTCGCTCTCTCTGACACTCACAAGCGTGGCGTCGAGCTTGCAACGCACTGGTGTAAACCCTGAAGAGTATGCCAGGCAGACAAACAGCTGACGACCTGACAGCTAAATGAACTGATGCAGAGGACATTAAAGCTGCACGTGTCCACCAGGGCTGCTAACTCTTAGCTAAGTTCCTGTCTGAACTCACGCTAGGGCTTCATTTAATGGATCGGTACAAAAGTTTGTTGTCATTCCTCCAATTTTTCTTTGCTATCCTCACAGAGCGGCTAGCTACATAGATACGTATTTGGATTATGATTCAAGATCTAATTTTCCCACATGTGTTACGGTTTCACACGTACGCCTAGTTGTTGTGGACGACAGTTCATGAGTTCAATTCTACCACTTCCCATGTTTTACAGCTCAAAGTAAGCTCATCTGACAAGCAAATCCGGTGGCCCTATTCTCCAGTCCGGTGACATTTAACCACCACAAAAGAAGAGAGGTGACATAATTGTTCAAATACAGGTGCACGTCAACACGTGGGGTAAACTGTTAGCTTCTCAAGTTATTAACCAGTTAGCTACTATTTACACTGTGCATCAGCTGAGTGGCTATCAGAAGCCCACATATGAAGTCACACTTCTCATTACCCCCCTCCTCCCCGTCACTGATATATAATTAAGACAACTTGGTGTTGTTTTTTCAGAAAGATGTAGGATAGATGCCGTCACATTGCTATATAATGAAGCACGGATCATGTGTGGACCGAATGTGGGATCCTCGACAAAGTGCGATGAATCCAAAGAGTTCAAAAAGCCGCTCTGCTGTCGTCGCCCGCCAAATGACATCAGAATAGAAAGGCCCGTCCTCAATTGGCGGCGCGGGGCTGCCGGCGCTGCAGATTGGACGCGCCGCCTTAAACCTGCTTCAGCGACGTCGCTCCCCTTAAGTCTGGAGGAGCCAAGTGGAAAATCCAAAGTGACTGGAATTATGTAAAGTAACACATTACTGGCTTTTTATAGCAAGGGACCGCCTCCCGTCGGCATGGTAACCAGTCATCGTAATTGCCCCCCCCCCCCTCCTCATTTCTGGTTGTGTGAACGGGGAACGCCTGCCTTCACTGTCTTGCGTGTGCGGTTCTGGATAATCGAGGCGGCGACAGGGAGGGGAAGGAGTTGGACTTCTCTGATCAACGCACACGTTTCCCTTTCACCTCCTGGGTGTAAATAGCAGCTTTCATCCTCTCCATCATCGACTCTTTCTATGCTGCTTCAGCTCCTTTGGCCCGCTTGTCTGATGGATAGTCACGCTCCTATGTGACATGTTTTATCATCCAACTGTCCCGAGATTAAATGTTCATGCCCTCACATGTGACAGATAGTCGGACCACCGTGGGCATAAAAAAAAGAAGAAGCAGGGAGATCCTCACGTGGAGGCATGTGACCCACATGTGACTTGTATTATTAAACACTGCCACGGCGATAAGGACGTCTCTTCACCTGAGACCGTTGTACTTCTGGCGCCATGGAGCGGGATGGCGAAGATAAACAGTGACTTTGATTGGTGTTCGGGGAGACGCGTCGGCTCAGGTGAACACAAAGCGCAGTGCGATGGGGACGAGAGGACGAGCTCCAGAAACAGATGTGATGTCTGCTCTTCCTGTCGCTCGCCTTCAGAGCGCGGCTGTCAGGTCGCATTGTTCCCCGCCCGCGACAGGGAATAGCCATGAATAAGATGTGAACGCAGCCTTCTTCACACTTCCTTTTCATTTCACGAGTCTAGCTTTGATTCAAACAAATGGGACAAACACATATACTGCATATAGACACATACACATACTATACATCAGTGGCGGGTCGTGGGTTTTAGACCTAGGCCTTCTGTGAGTGTCGTATAGTCCAAATCACAAGGGCGGACTGGCGGAAAAAAGTGTCACAGACCGACCCACATGTAGTGTATTTGTAAAAAAAACAATAAATGATGAAATAGCTTTAACTTTGTGATTCTGTTTAGGCCACCAGAGAAGGCTTCGAAGGCCCTGACGGACCTTTCAACAGAGTTTCAAGCCAAAAAACGAACAACAGCGTGTCCTTGATGTTGTTTGTGAGATGGCTCATCGACAGGTGATGGCTGTCTTCTGGAAGTACAGTCGCTTGCAGTAGAAACGTCATGCATTGGTTTGGGGTTTGTGTCGTGCTGAAGTCCTGCGTTCGGCACTCTGGCCGTAGCAATCTTGTTTTTTGCAACCAGTGAGCGGAAGTGTTCATGTTCGGACTGCGGAGGAGCGACGTCGAGACGCCAGAATACAGGGCTGGTAACTGGCAATTCAGCAGGATGTTCATTTAGTAAAAGTATGATCAATTTAGAGTCAAATAAACCATCAAGCAGAGGAGGGCTACCTTGTGATTGACAGGTCGCTACCAGAGACGTAAACATCGCCTCTACGTCCCTCCTCTGCAGTTCCATTCACTGGTTGCAAAAAACAAGATGGCGACGGCCAGAGTGCCAAACTCGAGGCTTCAAAACTATATGACTAGGTACACATCTTATGCCCAGCCTACATTTATTTCCTGTGTGTGTGTGTGTGTGTGTGTGTGTGTGTGTGTGTGTGTGGACAGCCCTGGTTGGACTGTGCAACATGTTGGCCCCTGACCTTACCCTTCAGGTTGCATGTGTCTCCCCGGATGAAGTCGCACTCTGCTCGTGTTGAGTGTTGGGTTTGCGGTGGAGGCTTCCATTAAAAGCTAAATGGGATTCACAAGCGTCAGCGGACCTTTCAACTAATTCCCAAATTGCATTTATGGAAATTGCTTCATACGTGGCCAGGAAATGCACAGCGGTGAAGAGGAAACCTGATCCCCCTCTCCCCTCACGGATCGATGGTCTGTGAGAAAGAACAGCTCTATTCCTCGAGAAGAGCTGCCTGACAGGGATGTGATCCTCGAGCCAGAAAGGCCTCTTTATTTTTCAAATTGGGTTTATTAACGCATGTCAAGTTATTGGGGTCTCTTTGGGGGTTTAGTCATCTGGAATTTGTCAAAAAATTGCCAAACAAATTCTGAAAATGAAATATTTCAAGCTAAATGGGGAAAAAGGGAGAATAAAAAAAGGGAAAAAATGGAGCAGGTGCACAATGATTGAGATGACATACGCTAACGAACATGGATTCATCAGTCGCATGAATGAGTCGTTCCTCTTTTCGCTGACGACTTCTTTTCATTACGACCTCTTTCAGCGTGTGAATGAGGAGCCGCGTGGTGTGCACATACTCGACGCTGGTTGAATAGAGCTCTGTGAAAGCCGGAGTCAGAGACGGGTTCGTCACAGTCGGCCGGCTCGCCGCCGAGCATCCGGGAGACACCGAAAGGCAGAAAGGGAGTGTGTTGACAAGCAGCTCGCTCTCTTTGAGAGAGTGAACGACACTTCGGCTGCCGGCTTCTGCGCCGAGAGGAGGGAACCCATCTCACTCCCACGCCGACCAAACAAAGGCCAAAGGTCACAGGCCGCTGTTTGTTTTCATTTGTTTTGGAATCAGATAATGATACAGCTCGTGAGCAACTCTTACAGGTGACAGCGCTGCAGGGCTTTCTCAACTTTTTGTCATGATGAACTGTCTTGTTGCTAGGAAACATCGAAGTAGATTTTAGAAACTGCTCTTTACTTTTTGCTTTACTTGCGTTGCTTTTCTGTATTGTCCAAAATGTCTCTGTGTGTCTTTGTGAAGCCTGTCTGACAGACATCAGTGATAACCGATGAGTTCTTACTGCTGCTTTGTGATCGCTTACTGGGTTGCGCAATATGTGCCATTGAAGCTCGGGATGCCCCTAAAGCCCAGTTCTGAACGGGGAGCCGGTTCTAATTCAGTAAAAAGTGACACGGTTCTGGTATCGGTGCTCCAGAAGTCACGGAGTGAGATGTTCAACCTCTGAGCATGTCAGGAGAGCTGACATGCTCAGTATCTCCTGTTGGTGCAGCAGCCGTCTGTCCTCGTCCTCTACAGGTAACGTCAGCGCTGCCCTGAGGAGTTGGAGAGCAAGAACAGACTCAGGTGAAAAAATAATGCCAGTCTTTAACGATTTGGGATCTTCTGGTATTGCTGCTGAAGAAAGACTATTCGTTTACATCGAAGAACAATGTAGCACTGTCCATTCTTTTATTCATTAAAATAACTCCCCTCCAGGAAATACACGAGGCCATAGTTCTCTGCTCCTGATGGATTTATTCTTCGACTTGTAACGCCACCATCCTCAATCCACCATCCACCGTCGAACTGTTTAAACATACATTTCACATACAAAACAAGTTAGCTTTCACTTGACACGATGAACTAAAACACGTAAATGTGCGAGACAAATTACCAACTTGACAAAACGTACCTCGCTGGCTGCACACAACTAGAGGGAAATTGAGTCCAAATTGGCAAACAAAAATACTTGGAAATACTTGGAAGATTAACACTTGTCTTACATTCGTTAGCAGAGTACTGAAAACCGTTTACCGCTACATGTGTCCTCAGGATTGTGTAACAAAGAAATGCGTCCCAGTACAACATAAACAGAAAAGATAGTTCCTACGTGTAAACAAATCAATATTCAAGTAACAAGTAGAAAACATGAAAATAAGATTATAAAATAACATAAATAATATTTATGGCAGTTAAAATTAATATGTATTTTTGTCTCACAAAATAATCAAAAAACCCCACTAAGAGTGCAGCTCAGGTTCATTGGACTGTAGATGCCCGTCGGCGTGAATGGTTGTCTGTCTCTAATGGTTGTCTGTCTCTAATGGTTGTCTGTCTCTAATGGTTGTCTGTCTCTAATGGTTGTCTGTCTCTAATGGTTGTCTGTCTCTAATGGTTGTCTGTCTCTAATGGTTGTCTGTCTCTAATGGTTGGCTGTCTCTAATGCTGAAACGTTGCGAATGTTACTCGCGCCCTCCATCTTGTCTGGGTTCATAATGTTATCCGTAGTCCCACAACAGCGTCTGAATGACGGCCGCTACCGGCGCTACTTCAGACGGACCGGCAACGGTTTGATTCAGCAACGACAGGACGGCGGTGATGATGACGAGGGGAACTTCTCACCGCTGATTGGCTGAAGCCATGCGGCGCTTGCTACCCGGTGTGAAATTAGCTTTTTCGCAACCATTTGCATCCTGTGACTTTGCATGTAATCTACTCGCGCCTCTATAGTTCACTCTGCTTCTGGTGTGAGCGCAGCACTAATGAGTCCTGAGGTGAACCGCTGACCTCTCCAGGTTAACCCAGCCTTCACCCAGTGTCAGCTGGGATCAGCTGCAGCGACCCCATGACCCTAAATATGATAAGCGGTTTGGATAATGGAATGGACCCGGCTGAGACTTTCAATAAGGTGCTGAACCGATCATAATCGATAAGTATAATATTGATAAAATCCCAACGACACCCATCCCTGAAGCCCATTATCACCTCAAATGAACAAAGAGGCAGGTCCTGCATTGAATCAGTTGATATTGTCTTTTAAAGCTGCATATTCCCAAATTAATTAGCGTTAATTTCAGGATTAATTTACATCATAAGATTATAATTAAGATAAAACAATAATAGACATGGAAAACCGTTTGCCGGGGGGACCCAACGTCATTTCCATGCGACAGCATCCTGGTCGTGTTGGGGTTTGAAGCGTGGAGAGGAGAGGTCGGGCACCCGGCACGACGGCGGCGTTGGTCCCATCAGCGGCGTTCAGTGGAGCGATCGCTCCTTCAACCGGAAAGGAAACGCTGTTTCAAGTCAGGACGCGAAACGTCTGAGCGCCGGCAACGTCCTCTGAGGCGCTGAGGATATTATATTAATATCATCTAATCGATGAAGAGGCCATGTGTGTTCTTTTGTGTGCACTTGATAGATACTAACACTGATGAGGACGCACAAGTAGAAGTACATATTGTATTTCATTTAAGTTCCAGACAACTTGGAAATCGGAAATTTCATAGTAGCAAATAAAAAATTCAACATGTTTATATTTTCCTGATACACATTATTATTATTATTATGATTATTATTATTATTATTAATAATAATAATTTTCCTGTTTATGGAAACACTTTGTGCTTCCAGTTTGAAAAGTGCTCTACAAATAATCAGAGAATTGATTGTTAAACTAATTGCTGCATCTCACTACTGCATTTTATTTCTTTAAGTGCACTGCAAATATTATTATTATTTTTTCTTTTTTCTTAGCTGTTTTTAAATCTGAACCCTGTTGTGCTTTTAATGGTTTTATTTGACACTTTGAATCTCCTTGTTGTTGAAATGTGCTACACAAATAAACTTGCCTTGCCTGTATATTATTATTCTGCCGCACACATCAGCACTTTAGTTCTGCCGCTGTGTAATCTGTGTAATCTGTGTAATCTGTGTGTATGTTGTCTGTGTTTAAGGCTGGCGTGGAGACGGTGAACACAACACGTCATCTCTGAATCAAAGGGTGACCGGGCTTCAGCCATCAGGGCCCCTCGACGGTGCAACAACCTGCCGGAGGAGAAAAGACAGGATCTATAACTTCTTTTAAATCACTTCTTCCATTTTTATACAATAGCTTTAAGTGATGTCGTCCTTTTATGTTCTTATTTTTTATGATCTATAGTGCAGTCCTTTCGTCCCCATGGTTGTGTTTGTATATTTCATATATTTGTTTGTTCGCTACTTTTCTTTTTGGCTATTTGTTTGGTTTGGTTGTGTTCGATGCTTTCATGGTATGGTCTTTTATGCTTTGCAAATCTGTGAAAGCACTTTGTAATCTCTGTTTTTAAAAGTGCTATACAAATAAAGTTATTATTATTATTACAGGGCTCAAGTTTTAAAGACAGGCAAGAGTGACATCTGATCCCGGGAGTCGTTGCAGGGGCAACGCCGCCGCCGCCGAGGATAAATACGCGCTGCCGGACAGCTCCAGTCCCGCCTGTCATCACATCTTACCCGGATGCAACAGACACGCTTTTCTGATTGGCTATCCGTGTAGCCCATTTCTCTTTTTTAATGGCTGATGAGTGGCACCTCACGGCAGAACTCCAGAGGACTCGAGGGAGCCGTGCTTGATTCCTCCGCGGTGAGGGCAGCGCGGCCAGCTCATGTCTGCGCGCTGCGGCACGTTAAATAGCCTGGAGTTTTATTTCAGCGTGAGAAATACGATGTGTGGCGGGAGGGCGGGACTTAAGACCGTAATGAGTGACAGTCACGCTTAACGTGTGACACCTGAGAGCCCTATTTTTATTATTACTATTATGCTGAGGGTCAGAGGTTCACAGCCAGAACTGTGGGAGAGGAAATCAGACCCGTGAACACGCAAACCACTTTTCATGAGATGAGTGACACAGGAGCATGCGTGCACAGCGTGCACACGCGGCTGTATTAGTTTACAGCGGCGCATTAATGATCGTCTAAAAGTAATCAATTGCATTCGGGGAAACCACTGGGATCCTTTGTTCCATCTCCCAGTTGACCTTGTGGAGGGTGTGAGGTGTGCTGATCCACCTCGGGGGCCTCGCGCGGCGGCGCATCGCGGCCGTGTCCATAATTATGGTAAACATCACTGTGGTGTAATATCACAACATGACGCTGAGTCACGTAAGTGGCAGCGCTGTCGTCCTCGCATGAAGCGTGACTTCTCAGCCCGCGGACGCAGCCAGCACACAAACAGACCTCTTCCACGCGTTCACGGCTGAATGATCCACTGAAGCTGTTACTGCCCTCTGTGTCAGGGCTCAACCAGCGGGCCGGCACGGATACCGGAGTTTAAAGATGCAGCAGGCAATGACTCATGAATAATTTGAATCTGTATTTGAATACCTGAAATGCAAATTTACATATTCAAAATGAAATACAGACTTTTATTTCTTCTTTTTTTGTGGGTGGTTTAAGTCAAGTTCAGAGCATATCATATCAACGTTTGAGGGATTGCCTCCACACGGCTCTCACGGAGTCAGCGGCTAACAGCTAACGATGCTAACAAAGGAAACAGTGCTAACAGAGCTAACAGCGTTATCTTGGATTAGCTAGAAAGAAAATCCACAGAAGAGGATCCCTCTATCAGATGATGTCATGTGTACAGAATGAAGAACGTAACACAATTAAAACACATTCAATGAATATAACAGACGTTATTCATGTAATTATAATAGCAGTAGGCATGATGAAAAAGTTATAACTACAAAAAATAGCAGCAACAGTGGATGTAATATAATAATAATTATATAATTAATAACTTCTTGCTCTCCTCAGGTAGACATGACTGCACTATATCTTTTTATAGACAATAGCAGTTTTCTGTTATATTAATAATCTGAATTTTAACCTAGCACCTTTAAATAAATTAATCTATTGGTTTAAATACAAAAAACAGTAACTCCACAAAGTTAAACAAGTGATAATTCTCCCTGTAATCTATATTTCATATTGCTGTATGAAGTATCTCAGGTTCCTCGCCAAACTACATTTAAAACATTATAATTGAACACATCATTATACAGTTACAATTCATCTTATCGCAATACTCTGTTTTACTTAATGGAGCATGAATGCATCTTAATTAAACTCAATGCAGCTTCCCTTCCGCTTTCGGGAGGAGCGCTAATTAGCGTTAGCTGCCGTTTCCAACATACATTTGTTGTTCACAATGCAGCGTCATCAGGGACAGAATAAGGATCGCGTCATTCCAAACTAAATTTGATCCAGAAGTGAGATATATTTGAACTCATTACATGCTGGTCTGGTGAATGTCCGTCTTTGAATCCTTTTTTTTCCCCACACAAAAGAGTTTTTTTTGCATTCATTGATGAAGAACCAGAGTGAACCGGCCCTCTGAAGCGGTACACAGAGAACCACGGGGAACTAAACCAGAACCATCAAATGATTTCATGATCAGCAAACTGTAAAAGAACACAACTTGTTCGAGCCGGGAAATCAATGTGTGCAGACGTATAGAGAGACTGGAGAGTCTGGAAACTCGCTGCAGTCGTGCTTCTTTGTGAGTGTAGTTTCTGGCCTGTGGAAGATGAATCAATAGACATTTGTTGATGCTGCGATGAGACGGTTTGGAGACAGTGTTACTTTATCTTCCACTGGATGCCACTGAGAATCAACTGACTGAACACTTCAGTCTCTGCTCAAATCATTGTTTTGTCTTTTGTCTATAAATGTAAGACTCTGTATAATTATTAGAAAAACATTTCAGTTTCCCACTAACCTACAGTCCAAACCCAAAGATATTCAAGCTTTCTTGGCTTTTTACAAGCATCCGATCCTCACTGAGGAGAAGCTGAAATCTGATTATATTGACGGTCGCGATTATAGTTTCCTGTCGATCGACTTAATGCTGACAGCTCCGATGTCCCCAATTATCCATCACACAGCCTATTTCAAATAAAGTGTGTCTCAATCAAACACCTGACGTCTTACCACACACCAGGAGACGTGCAAACACGGCCTCGTCTCGCTCAGAACAAACCTCTAGCCGTTATTCTTTTGTGACCATGTCTGTATTTATAAAGAGTCTGGTACAAAGATATTAAATGTTGTCAAGCGCAACAAGTGAAGGAAATCTCAAACACAGGAGATGTGTAGATTCCTTGTGGGAGGAGGAGGGGGGGTTGCAATAACCCTGTTGGTGTCCTGCTGCTCTCCTAATAACACCGGTTGGCCGGCCTCGCCACGCTCCAGCTGTGCAGCGGGCGCAGCCGGTGGAGTAATAATGGCGGAGGCGGCCGCTGGAGCGGAGCGTCCGCTAAATGCTGTGCAGCGAACTGTTGGGGTGACGGCGATCTGCCGGGCTCGTGGACGCGGCGGCTAATGAGGGAGAGAGATGTGAAGAAGACCTTCAGATGACTTCCACAACAGCAGGCGTGCTGTAATGGAGCCGGATTGAGTAATAAAACAAAAGCGTGTGTGTGTCTGTGTGTGTGTTGATTGTTCTTCAGTGTAATAGCAGCTACTGCACTTGAAGCCATGACATACAGTACAGAATCGGCGCTGCAGAGAACAGAGAGGTTGAGGAGGGTTTTAACCCTGCACAGGGAACTGAAGGTGTCTTTCACTGCTCATGCAGGAAATGAAGACAAATACATATAATAGGAAAGGGAAAGGGAGAGGGAGAGGAAGGAGGAGAGGGAGAGGAAGGAGGAGAGGGAGAGGAAGGAGGAGAGGGAGAGGAAGGAGGAGAGGGAGAGGAAGGAAGAGAGGGAGAGGGGAAGGGAAAGGTTAGTGAGCTGCACCAGCAGGACAGAAGAACGGGTCTGATGGTAGTTTGCGACAAGGAGATTTTTATTGCCTAAATGTATATAATATATCTGGGAGGGGCATTCATAAATCATGATAGATATATTATTTTGAGCATTATTTAAGCTTGGCCGAGACAATATATAAATATATTGATTTGGTCAAAGGACATTGGTTATGATCTTATATTTTGGAGATCCTATTATGTGTTTCAAGGCTTTACAGTAAAGTGATGCTCTTACTTTATTTTCCTTTACTTATTTATTCACAATATTAAAATTACGAATGATTATCTACCAAAAATGTCAAATATTTTGTGGAAGCACCGACAGATAACCGTCTTACAATGTCGTCCTAATATCTATATGGAAGTATTTGATCACAGATATTGAGATATTTGATCTCCATCTCGCCTTCGAATGAACGTTTCATCTTTTCTAAATCCAAGTTGCCCTCACATGTCGGCCATGAAGTGTCGGTCTGTTGCGTTCTCATTACTTTTCAGGTTAGCGTGGCAGTTTTAAACTTGCGGTTGACATCGTGAATTCTCATAAGTATATTTGGTGCGTAAATGATGTATTTAAGTCTAGTTAAGTACGTCACGGATTAACTCACGTTCACAAGTTTTGGTTTCACACAGGATGCCAACTGCGTCTCCTGAGTGAAAGTCTGAAGCTCAGTCCATAAGTCTATGGTGATTATGGTTGCAAGTTATTTTCTTGTCTTTACCCATCCATCTGTCCGGACCCTTCCTCACGCAAACTTTGATCAGAAACATATATGTAAAATCTTTTTTTGACGTAATCCAGTATAAAAACGTTCCCTCGAAAGAGGAAGAGCAATATTCAATCTGCCATTTTAGCAACCAGAAAGGAACTTGATTAACCGTTCTATTTATTAAATAAATTGTGAATATTTGATACAATAAGTAAAAATAAAACATATTTTAACCAAAAGGAGTTCAGGCTGTGGCGTCAGTTACAGGTGGCTGCAGCGAGCAAGTTGAATAACACACACACACACACAGAACGGACACACACACACAAGGACACATCATTTTACTCTCATCTCAAACAAAGTCACACTTCTCCTGTCTGTTCGAGCACAATACTTTTTGAAGATCAAACCTCAGCCGGCTGAAATGAGCTGGCGGAGGAGGCATTGTTGATGGGAAAAGAAAAAACAGCACTGGTGACAGTACTGGTGCTACAAAACCAACCATTATCTCCATTAAATCCTCCCAGCGTGACCTGCTGCGTGTGCTGGTGGTAACCATGCCAGCCAGAGGAGGAGAGAGCGGTGACATCATCAGACCGCTTGGCCTTCTGGGAAAGCCCCACAGGCCTCCCGCCAGATTGATTTGGCTCATTGGCGCGGCACGATGAGCCCCGCTCCCATTCCTCTGCCTCCGCCTGTCATCATTAACATTTTTATAAGGTCTCTGCATGTGTTGGCTACTGATTTCAGTCAAGGTCAAAGCTGCTACACCTGAAGGGAGACGGGAGCGGCGAGGAGAGGGAGTCCGCAGCCATGGTGATGGAGATGGAGGATGGGAAGGGGAGGGAGGGAGGGTCGCAGATTTAGGATGCCGGGTGAGTGACTGACGACTGTGACGACGTCGGATTGGACGGAGGAGGGAAATGGAGAATGATCTGAGTGGAGAGGAGATGAAACAGAGCGGTAAACAGGTGGAAGGGAACCCACACCGGGTGGAGTGTGGAGAAAGAGGCGGCATATCATTTCTGTTTTTGGTGACTCAGATGATTAGAGACACTGATGCTCCGTGTGAGGTGTGCAGGCTCGTGATCTGAGTGGCGGATATTGATGAACAGACAACTTGTAGCACGCTGTCATACAGTTAGATGGAGGAAAAGGTTCTGCTCTTTACGTCGAAGCAGCTGATGCCAATCATCTACTGCAGGAATGATGTCAGTGCTCTGCCCGAGCAAATCTGTTTATGTTTATGGAACGCAATGTTTTCCAGAAGGCAACATCTAGTTATGAAAAGTGAAGCCAACGCAAAACAACCTGTAACCTGCATTCTCCCTCCTGTCCACCAGGGGGCGACTCCTCTGGTTGTATAGAAGTCTATAAAAGTGACTCTACTTCTCTCTTGATGTATTCCCTCAGTAAACATTGTAAACATGAGTTTATGTCTCAATCTCTAGTCTCAAGTCTTCTTCAATTGAGCATGATGTTCATTTAGTAAGTTATGATCCATTTAGAGTCAAACAGACCATAAAGCAGGGGATGCTGTAGGGCGGGGCTTACTGTGATTGACAGGTCACTGCCATGGTGCGTCCAGTCTGGTAGTTGTCTGTTTTTTTTAATAACTTTGAACTTTAACCCTTTTACAGTGTGTTTTCACTTCAGGAAAGTTAATTGTTTGTTTGTACTGAGCTGCAGCCTCTTGCGTTGATATGAAACTATTCACTAGAAACGATGCAAGTTAACGCATCGTCCGGAGTTGGGAAATTTCAACTTGCGCGTCGACAACTCGCGCGTCAACCCGAGTTCGCTGCGCGACCTGCGAGCTGTTCGTGCTGCTTCTACGCGTCTACGCAGCTTCGACGCGGCTGTGCATTGACTTTACATGAAATCTCGACGCGCGTCCAAATCTTGACGCGTTCGGTGTGAACACAGCATGAGATAGACTGGTGTACAGGAATGCAAGACCAGCTAAGTATACATTTGGGACAGAAAGAGAGGCCTGGGTGTTGAAGAGTAAACCAACAAATCTGTCCCTCTCATATTTTGCCACATCCACTTGTTTTAATAGTTTCACAAACTAACGATTGTCTACCGTGAAAAAGTAAAGATTTTCCCTTCACAATTCTTCTTTGACAAATAAAAAAAGGGATATCTTTCACACAGCCAAAGTCACAAAGGCTCTTTGCTCAACACAAGCCTGGACTGAATGGAGCTCCGGACCGGCCACTGAGCGTGAGTGATGGCGATGAGCGTCGTCCTCCGTCCTGCTGCACAGACGTCAAAATAAATCGAGCTGATGTCTCTGTTTGTTCCCTCTCACTCACACAAGAAACAGACACAACCTACTCGCACTTTTACAGTGTCAGGTTTTGGTTTGAATGGAATTATCAATAGTTTGGTTTTGAAATATGATGTCTTGCTTTTCCTTATCTAAGAAGTAAATTACACAGACTGTTGTGAGGACAATCAAGGCATCAGGTGACATCACCCTCTCAGAAACTGTGATGGTGACTGTGTCTTTGAGGTTTGTCAAAGTGTTCACAGAATTACCAGATAATTGACATAAGAGAACACAAATGATTGCTTGTTTTTATCCGCTAACATTATGGAGTTCTTAGGAGGGATTTGTTAAAGAGGAAACTGATCAGCTGACTGGTGACCGGCTCCTCAGTCTCATAGGAACGATGTCTTAGATCCTTTTTACACCAGCGTCATGTGTTTTCAGTCGGCACTGAGCAGCACAGACGGTAACTTCACATCCACACGACATGTCAGAGTAGAAATACTTCAGTCGGAGTGAAAAAGACAAAAATCACAATTTATTACAACTGCAAGAACAATCTGAAAAAAATGTCTCACTGATATCAAACTCTTATGTTTTTTTATGTCTTATTTCAGTCTTTTGTTTTCATCAACGCACACGCACACGCACACACACACACACACACACACACACACACACACACACACACACACACACACACACACACAGGTTCTCCTTGTTGGTTAATCCGTGTGTTTTTCTCCGCTGCTGTTTAATCATGTATCAGTCCCTGTTGCACTTGATCGGAGACCCGCAATTATGTTTGTCCGTAGTGAATTTTAATACCAACCCCACTTTCATCTAAATGTCTCTTACATAATCCTTTTCATATCCTCCTCCCTGCTTTGTCCTGAGAGTGTGCCACGTTGCCATGGTGATCTGTGAGGGGACGGATGCTGTTTGAAGGGCAAATGGAGGGCAAAGGCCCAGCAACAGACTGAATGAAGATGGCAGCTGACCGTATCCCCGTAGAGATGAACCAGAGCGGCACACGGGCACCGAGCCGCCCAGAACCACACCTTCATGGTCCGAAAAGAGAGACGCCTACTTGGCTGATGGAGCACTAAGAAGAGGCATCTGAGAGCAGGTTTTTGTCAAAGGCAAATGGCCCGGTCATCCCTCCCCTGAAGTGGCCCAACTTGCCTGAGTCAGAAGCTTCTCGATGCAAACTCACACTTGACCTCCAGCGTGGAGAAGAACAGGCCGACGAACAGCCGACTGTGTCGACACGCTTCAGTCATCCATGACGTTAAATTAGAGACATCAGAGCTTACATCTTTTGATCCTTGCTGTAATGACATGTACGCCTTGTGTTTTTTCCCCAGTTGGCAGTTTGTATTAATGCTTATTCTGCCATGAGTAGAGTGCAGCAATAGTTGCCGTCAGTCAATCAGGGTGAATTAAAAGGGCAGCACGGCGCATACACTGTTTAGCCTTTAGCTAGCATCACAACATCGGTTCTTATTGCTTCAGACCCAGCTGGACGAACAACACAGACATACTATCACCTTTTTAATTAATATGGCTAACTTACACAATGTTTAGTCTCCTTCTAGCTAGGTTTTGGTCTCCACCAACTGCTGATCTTTAGCTGCTATTTGACGTTATGCACCAGCTTGTTGTTGACTGTGACTGACTGCTGTCAGTAGTGTGTAGAACCAAAACAATAAGTTGAAAGAAGCTAAAAAGCTACGTACATCTGAGGGGAACTGCAAAGTTGAGTGATTCTCTGTAGGTTTGTTACTACAAGTATGTGCACACAGTCGACGTCCCTTCGCTGGCTGTGAGAGTAATGAACATATGGTGGAGACCATAGTGACGCAGCAGCAGCTGGAGTTTCTAGCTAAGGCGGGAAAATCCCCCAGAATCATCCGAGAAAAGAGAGAGAATAAATAAACTTGCTCTGAGGAAGGTTTAAAGCCGAAAAATGTGCCCAGGAAAGTCGCCACTGACACAAAAGAGACAAAAGAGAAGTACAGAGAGCGCCCCCTGGTCGGGACGGGCTTAAGGCGCATTGTGAGAACTTGTTTGGAAAGGGCTCACATTTTAGTCACCGCACTCCAGCCAAAAGAAACCTCCATGATGGACTCCTACTCTTCATGGTTCCCGTGTGTCGGGTAGCACATTGATTTAGCAACAACAAGATCATGAGCACATTTTCAATTAGAATAATTCAATTCATGAAATCAGATTTCAACAGCGGGTCTCTCTCCAAGACAAGAACTCTAGACTAGGTAATAATGTAGCTGGACCTTAAGGCCCTTATCTTTTCGTGCATCAGCGTTGCACATTCCCAAACAAATTTGCAATTAATCAAATAACCCTAAACCGAATTACCATGCAGTGAAAGCTTTCCAGGGCCTCTTGGGGTCCGGGCCCTTGGAGCAGTCAGCCATTTTGTAATCCAGTTTTTATGCAGAAATGCAGTCCTCCTTCCTACTGATTTGGCCGAAACCCACAGGAAGAGGCACTCCATATCAAATGCTGCCAACCGATGGGGTCTAACTGTCTGTGTAGTGCCCCCGTTGTCTATTCGACCATGAGACACTATACTTGGCTGCTCACTTGAGTGTTTGTCCTGACGCGTTTAATTTCCAGTGGTTAAGTCCATCATGTTTATTCTTACCAAATAAAACAAATTAATAACCTCATCGGCAGAACCTAGTTGCCGGTACTTAAATCATAAAATGAACCATAAACAATGTTCATTCTTTGTTGCAGCAATGTCCCATAAAACGGTTGAAAAACTGTTTGCTTCCACAAAATGAGCAACACCTGGCCCCAATAACTCTCCTACTTATATAGGCCGACAGCCGTAGCAGTCGGCCTTGCGCCCCCCAGTGGTGGGAGGTCCAACTTACCCAAAACATGCAAAATGGCTCTTACAGTCTGAATAAACAAATGTATTTTTGTGCAAACCCCTCACAACACAATCAAGCGTCGACACAATTCAGCTTGACTGAACATCTGTGATCAGGAACACGTACGAGCAGAACTGACATCCTTGCAACAGAGGCCCTTTAAGTTGCGCAGCAGGAGGAAGCGCAGCAGCATCTTGTTGCAGGAGACCGGAGAACAACCATCTGCCAGGTTATATTTTCCTCACACGGACCAGGTGTGTGGGCTCCACTCAATAAGCACAATGTTTACTCAGAAGTCATAAACACCGACTTCTCGCTGTGGTTCTCCTCCAGAGCAAACAGGGTTTCTGCCAGTCGAGGAAAACAGACCTCTGTCCGCTGGACGTTCTGTTGATGTATGGCAACAGAACGGGATTTCTTTCTCTTTTTTTCTTGTTGTCTTTCTTCACAGATAAAAACCTCACTGTGGGACCATTCGGACCAGTATTAATGACTCTCTGAGTTTAGTTTATGGTTTATTTGTGCCAGGCCTTCGCTCCGCATACGCCAGGCATGGTCGACCATGTATGAAATAGAAAGATATTGAAGAAGGGGGCATGAAGGAGAGTCTAACCTCTGCTCACCACCCTGCAAACTGGAAATAATATGTGTGTGAGTGTGTGTGTATCCTCCAGAGAATAAGCAAGTGAGCCTCATCATTCTCTGCTGTTTCCCTCTTTCTCCCGTTAAAAACAATCTGTTCATTTATCTGTGTTGGAACAAATAATGCTCTGGATGTAGAAATCAGTGTTATTAATGTTAATGTTACAGCAGAAATAACTCAAATGATGACTGCATTTCATACACTTAAATACTGCAACAGTCAGTTCATTATTATCAGTAGTACTTTGGTCGCCAGCCCTCCCTGAAGTCATCATCTGTTCTCTCTTTAAAGCCACCAGAGTGCTGGTCCACCGCCGCCTCCATCCAACGGTCTGTCTGTGTTATTGTGTGTCTTTGGTGAGCGACAGCGTTGGTTAGGATTGGCTGAAGTCACACAATAACACAAACGATCAACACAACAATAGACCGGCGACTCACTCCCGTGTTCAGCGAGGTAGATTACAGTTTTTATCAAAGGAGCTCTGTGAGGAGAGCAGAGATGGATGTACCTGCTGCAGCGCCCCGTCAGAAAGAGCTGACAGGTGAAGAGGAGTCAAACCATAGCGTGTACTTAAACTGATATTGATTCTCTTTTGGTGTCTAAAATACCTATAGCTATGCTCCCATGCTGGCACATGCTGTTGTTTGGAGTTGTGAGTGAACTTTATTAGTGAGCAGTCTGGATCTCAGCCATAGAGAGTGTGTTTTTTAAAATGATTTTCACCTCTTTTCACCACAGCCAAACTGGGAATTTCATTGCAATAAAAGAACGTACACCCCGAAGAAAGCGCCAGCTGACAAAACCTTTTCACATCTAAATTTCCTTCCATGATCTTTGTATTCATGAAATATTAGTAACAAAGAGATCAACTGTGTCAACTGGAGGGAAACGTTTCCGTCACTGCAAACAGAACCAACAGATGAATAAAATTGGGCCTGTGTCAGCGTCCTCGTACTAAAAACACAGCATGTTTTAAATCATTTCATATGAGAATGTAATATAGACTTCTCTTCAAACAAATCCCCCTCTTACAGTAACGAGCATTCAGCTCTCATACAAAAATAACACTTTCTGGGACACGTGCTAAAATTACACACACAGTGATAAAGTGTGCGGTTATATTAGACTCTGTGGCAGCTGATGTCCGCTCCTAGCGTGTTACGACCATCGTACCTGCTTCCATCGGCGGCTCCTTGACGCTAGCGTTGGTCTCGTTGTGTCCGTACAAACGTTGAGATGAATGATTTAACTCGGCTCCAAACGCAACGCAGCGCTGAAAGCTCTGATTCTCAATGACTGCGTCGGGGCGCAAATCCTTTCAAAACAAGTTTCAATCTCCTGTTACTCTGTCCGCAATGTCGCTGTTGCTTGAACAGTTAGTGCTGTTGGCACTGTTAGCCGCTAACAGCCGCTAACGGCCGACTCAGCGATTGCCATGTTGAGAGCCGTGTGGAGGCAATCCCTCAATCACAGCTATGAATTCTTAGCATTCAGTTTTTGGAAAATGCTCATGTTTATCATCTTATCACCTAATTTTAAACAATATGCTACAATATAAAGAATATCATGCATTTTGTAAGATAGTCTTCCATTAAAACTAAGTTCTCTCTTTGTATCAAATGCATTATCATCGCAAATAAAGTGCAATTTTTGTTGTTATGGATTATCTACCCCAAACCACAGTTCATACAGTATCAAATGAAAATGAATGGCTGATAAACACATAAAACGTTGTATGTTATACATAGTAAATGGACGACCTCATCCTCATGCAAAACAGTCTATAAGGGAAGGGAAGCGGACGCCGGAAAAAAAGATGAATTCTTCACACAGAGCTTCCCTGGATATAAAAAGACCATCTTGTGGACTGTAAATGTGAAGGCTTGCCAGCCAGCATTATGCCAGCTGGCCTCCTCCTGAAACATAGCTTAGCCATATGTCAATCTGCAGTAATGACTCCCATCAGGTGAGCAGAAGGGAGAAAGGTTACGCGCTCAGCCGTAGGCCTCAGCCGCGACAGATCCAGCATCAGAATACAGATTTGAGAAGCTGCTGAGAGATACGAGACACCTGATTACTTTTCCCACTATTTCATCGTTACGATCATGCCCTGAAACACTAGGATGATGTAAAGCTAAACCATTTCTATAAAGACTGACATCAAATATAGAAGTACATGATTAATATTAATGTGCAGGTTGTCAGATGAGGTGATGATGATGGTGAATGATGGCGTGCCTCCATTCTAATTGATTGTTTAAGTGTCTCGCTCGTCATTTCTAGCGTCATCCCTCCTTCGTCCTATCTCTGTCTTTGCCATCCAACAAAATTGCCGTCACCCGTTTGGCTTCGAAATGTCAGATTTTCGCAGCGAGCGTGTGTTTGCATGGGAGGAAGACTGAAAGGACTTCCATTCAGTAGCTCAGTGGAGAGATGAAAAGGCAGCACTTTCTATGGCTGGAGCTCTGCTGAAAGCTCCAAGGACGCATCTTTGTGCTCTGAGAGAAAATCTCGGCACCTTCATCTGAAGGTCTAACAACTCAAATTCAATATGTCACGGTCTCCATGGATGCAAAGATAAAGACTTTTTTTTCTTCTTCTATTAAAAAGGTGTACAGTTGCTTCACTTTGACTACAGCAACTTTTCATCCCGGCAGATTGTCAGTTTGAGTAGAAAAGAAGAACTCAGAAACCTTGCATTTGTTCTTTTACTTCTGTACCGTGAATAACAATTACAATTTTTATATTTCTTTAAGTCAAAAACAATCATTTCGAGAGTGAGAGTTCAAGTTTCAAGTTGAAAAAGTATGCAAGAATATGATTAAGAACATGATCAAGAACGGTTCACAACCTTTTTTGCGCCACAGACCGGTTTCATGTCAGACAATGTTTTCACTGACCAGCCTTCAATGTGTGCAGGATGAATATGATGAAATAAAATGAAACAACCGACATAATAAAATATTACTGTAATGCTGGATAGTCATCACATCTTATGCAGCACAGGTGCGTGAGAATCACCGTGAACCCAGATTTTAAAATGGACTCCTGATATTGTCTTTATTTTTCTTGGAAGTCGTCGGGCTTCTTCTGTCTCCCCGTGTGTCTTTTCCCCTTTCTGAGAATGCTATCCAAAGAGCTAACTCATCTATGCTAACTTGTGGGATTAATTTGAGGAGTCTCTCTAATCTGAGGAGTCGGCCCAACATTGAACCTCGAGAGAACGCAAGTATAAAACACTTCCTGGTTGTGGCCCAAATCATGTTTGGCGAGGTCACAGTGACCTTTAACGGCCACATTGGAATCAGTTCATTGTTGAGTGGAAAATGTTCCTGAGATATCGAGTTCACGAGAATGTGAGGTGAGGTTGCAGTGACGCTGACCTTTGACCTTCCAAGTCTAATCAGTTCATCAATGCTTCCAAACGCAGACACTGGATCCTTTCGCATGTGTGGGTGCTATTTATGACCACAACGCGGCTGAGACCACCCACACTCCCACCAGGGAAACATCTGAGTTTCAAAGTATGAAAAACAAACAGCTTTGTAATTGTTTCATGAGAAAGGAAATGCATGCAGCGGCTTTGTCAGCGCTGGAGGGCACAGGCCATGTGTTTCAGTCGTGTCGCGATAGAGCTGAAGCTCTGACCCTTAACAGTCCTCGTCACTGAACAATCTCTCAGCTGAAATATGTTTTTTAGTAAGCACTGACAGTAGTAAGTAGTTTTTCTTTTTATATTACAATATCAATAATGAAAACTTTATTACTCGTTTGTTGGAATATTTCAGAAGCCGTGTATTTGGTGAACACGAGTACATGATGACTTGTGTCAGAGTTCAGGACTTTGACTTAACTTGGGACTTGACCGCCTGCACCTGAGATTTACTGGGACCAGCGAAGAAGCAACAGCTTCACTCCACCTCTTCGTGAATTAATCATGTTTCAAAAACTTTGGCTCGGTTAATATATTCAAAACTCCCGAGCTGCTCTCATAAATACATACAGGGCAGATGTGGAACAGCGGCCGCCACAATGCTTGTTCTCAGAGTCTGATTTAAAAACTGAAAACTAAATCTCCTTCATTTATTTTTCATTGTGGAGCAATCTTTGCAGCAGCTTTTGTGTGTTCCTGTTTTTTTTTCTTCCTCTAAAATCCTCCTGTAGTCGTCATCGCGCACGTAGAGGAAGCTTTCTCTGCTTTTGAGATGCCACCATTTTAGCACTGTGATCCACCTCTGAGCCTGTTGCCAAGCAACTCCTGATGCTTTGGGGATGCGGAGCCAAGGCAGGAGCCGCCGTGGTATCTCCATATTGTTTTGCACTGTGCACCTCAGGTTTCCACGTGGTCCACAGGACTAACACGTGCTCCGCTTCCAGAAACGCACAACAGAGAACAGACCACCTGCAATGGACGTGGAGCCGAAGCTGCAAATGAACAGACTTCAAGGCCCCATTTGGAGAGCAGCCGACAAACTTAGTGATGCAAACAAAGTCAATTCAACATTTCTTTAGTGCTCTTAAGTTATGTCCTTAACATTAAGTTGAAAATTACACTTATTCAAGAAGTGCTGGAGAGTTTACTCTTTTGAGCTGATCACATCGATTTCAGGACTTGTATCTTCCAGAGAAACTTTTCAATTATTTAAGCTGATCAACTTAATTACAGACCACTTCTGTGCAAATCTACCACCCGTAGCTCACATCACCCAGGGTCTACCGGTCCACAGGGGTCACGTTCACAGCGTGGTTTAGCAGCGGCGGTTCACTACTTCCTCTGCTGTGGAGTCGCTTGTCGTCGCGCCACAGCTCCGCTCTGTGACACCAGAGCTGCGTGCGTCGCTGCTGCATTCAGCCTCTCTGGCGGCTTGATGGATGCAGCGCTCTGCAGCTTTAAATACTTCAACTGCGTCTGCTCGAGAATTCTGCCGGAAAGGATGGACACGCTCCCCGTGCAGTGGACCTGAGGTGGATGCGGGAGGGGGCTATGAACACAAACACGTCTGTCTTTTACTTCACTTTCTATCCTCCGGTCAAATTCCCCGGGGCTGAAAAGTGAACCCTGGTTATTCTGCCTGAACCAAAAGGTTCCCGATGAAAGGACTACATAAAAACGTGTCGAGCAAAACTTGGAACAGCTTTTGTTAGTTAAATTAGATTTTATTTTGCACTGAAGAGTCTCCTCAGTGAACATATTTGTATCACCCATCTTCAAATCTTTATTTTGATCTCAACAACACGCCTGTGCTGTTGCTTTGACGCTGTCACTGTGACAACATCTGTCCACAGACAGAAATATGAACACCTGGCAACTCACACACAGGGAATAATGTACAGTGTCACTTTTCATTCAGTCTCTCGCAGACAGAAATGGGTCTCGGCCCTGAGGAATCTTTTCCAGGAAGGTGGAGGAAAATCTGACAGACTGAATTTAGGATTTTTTTTTTTTCTAGGTTTGACCCTGGAGGTAAATGGTGGGTGTCAGCGTGGCAGGCAAGCGTGCGGAGCAGAAATGATCAGCTCTATTAGTCGATGATTTTGTTGAGAACATTGTTAATGAGGTCAAAGGATCAAGGTCAACCAGGGGTCCGTTCTGTCAGAGATGCTTTCTGTCATTAAACTCCAGCTGAAGAGCCTCTGGACGCCTCAGAGTACCCACTGGTTGTGCTTTGCGGTGCCGTTTCACTCACCCTTCTTTTCCACATGCGCTCAGAAACTCAGAAAATTGTATTTTCTGAGTTTCTCGAGGCTTTGCAGAAATCTCCTAGCAACTACTTGTGGCATAAGGAATGTCCAGTAGACTGTGAAAGATAAGAAAACAGTTTTTTAGGGCGGGGTCTCTGGCTGTTTTCCACTTCTCTTTCGCTAATGACGAGGGGGTGGATTTAGGATAGATTACGTTTAGGTTCTGGCTAACCATGAGATGTATAGCGGTGAGGAAAAGGTTTAAGGTCAGATTTATGAAAAATCACACGGAGAAATCATGAAATCCCTCCAGTGTGGCAGTGCCAGCAGGCTGTTGCAGGCAGACAGAGAAGCCCTGCCTGAGGAAACAAAGGGCTGTGTTGGCGTTGCTTCAGCTGTGAGAGGTGAATGAGTTTGACGGCTTATCAGACACCAGACTGAGAATGGCAGCCTCGCCGTTGTGCGCCTCCACCAACCAGTCAAGTCGGTCGAGAATTTGAGAAAATTCGATTCTGTGTTAAGGAATTCCCTCCAGGCGTTTCTGAGCTATTCAGGAGAATGGCCTCCGCTGGCCTGTGGGCATAACGAATGAATAAATATGCACAGTGGTTTTGGTTTGTAATAATATGAGACAACTGAAAAAGTGACAACTTTTATGTGGTAAATTGTGTCACGTTATGACTAGATGTCTTGAGCTGATCCTTTTTTTATGTGTATCTGAACCATAACTTCATAAAATCAGAGTTAAAGAAGCTGTAAACGTTAAGCAAACAACTATTATCTATGTCAAGATATAGTGGAGAGATATCCACCTGAGCAAAGAATGAAGTCATCCCCCTCTGTGTGTCGTTATCTGAGCTTCTATGGATCTTTTTTACGATGTTAATTGAAGAGCGTTGTCTTTCAATTTGAGAGCATGACTTATTGATTTCAGATTTTGTAAAGCTTTGCCTAAAAAAACATGTCCTTGCACTCAAATAGCTCCTGCTTGCACTTGGATTTGCTCTGCCTGAATGCCTGCACGAAGATGCATTGTTGCTCGCACAGGTTTCCTGCGCGCAAGTCCTTGTCTTCTTCTGGGTGCTTGTAATAAACGTCTGCTTCCCTCAGATTTCTTTGTGTGCAATAAACCTGTCAAAATTCCTGCTTTACAAGCGCGTCCCTGACAGGTTTATCCACTTCCGTCCTCCAAGGCTTTATCTTATTGCCACGCAAACCAAACTTTCTTCTTTTACTACAACAGCTACACCGTCGTCCTCACGGTGTGTGCTAGCAGAGATAAAACAGCAGTGGTGCTGTTGTGTGGAGCAGGTTTCACTTAGCAGCATAGATAGCTGTTGCATATACAAGTGAGAATCAGATTATGCTGTTGGGGAGTACAGCGCCAGTTGTACGATACGAGCCGGCACCCAGACCTTCACTCAATACAGAGAGGAGAGCTACAGAGCTAACGTTAGCGGTGCATGAAGCTAACATCAGCTGAGACTGAAAACAGAGCACAGAGTAGGTTCAGGTTAATTGTGGAAGGAACTCGTGAAACTACAAGACCACATTATAGCTAGAGCGATGTAGATGTCCTGAAGTGAGCTGACACAAGAAGGGTCAGGCTGCAAAAACAGTTTAAGCTAGCATTAGGAAGCTAATTGCTCGTTCTGCCATGAACGAGCATTTTCTGAAGTGGTTGAGTCACGGCATTCTTGCCAGTGAACACAACAAATAAAAAAGTTGGATCCAGTCGGAGTAGCTGCTTCTAGAAGAATAAGAACAGGCCCGTACTGTCATTAATAAAGCCCGGAAGGAGCGTAATAAATGACCATTTAAGGACATGATAGCTCCATGACCTTCTCCTTGCTTTGTTGACCTATCCTGTAGCTGGCCACATGTGCATATTAGTGCATGTTAGCGCATGTGATTGTCCCCCATTGGTTACCTCACGGTCACCACTCTGCACCGCTCACATGGCAGTTACAGGGCAAAGCATTCAGGTCGCAGTTTATCCTTTTAGTTTGCGCCGATCCTCCCCATCTTCACGGAAAATGACAAAATGTCTCAGGAGATCCTCATCTCATCTTACGTGAGCCCAGAAACCCTGAGAAGGACTCTGCTTTTGGCTGCTGGTATCCACAATCTCATCCTTTCCATCAGTACCTTTGGCTCCGGGCCGTGGGCGGGCGGATCGACTTGTACGTTGAGAGCTTCGTTTTTTGGGCTCAGCTACCTTTTCACCACGTCAGCTCAACAGCTGTGTTAATCCTGACACCACACCACGCCTGCTGATCTTGTGCTCCATCTTACCGAGGCGTATGCTCGAGACTCCAACGTACACACACTCTCGGGACAGCGACTCACACCCCACTTGGAGTGAGCAAGCCAACATTTTCCAAAATGCCATTAGACGCAGGGGTGCTTCCTCGCTTCCAGAAACGCATGACTCACAAATGATTGTGTATTTTTTTTTGTGGTGAGAGCACATTCACGCAGGCATCGGATTTTTCCTGATCCGATGTGAGGACCCGGGACAGGGATTTCGTATGTGTACAGCTTGTAAAGCCCTACGAGGCAAATTTGCATTCGTGATTTTGGGCTATAAAAAATAAACTGAATTGAATTTGATATTCTCTACTACAGTATTATGTTACTGATGAGTCACATCCCTCTCACTCCAATTTGGGTGATTGCTATGTGTTGATTTCAAGTGAACCGCTCTCTCGCGTTCTCCTCTCTCAGAGAATGACGATCTCTCTCAACCTCTCTGCATGAACTCAGAAACACACGCCGGTGTTTCTGTTCGCGATCCAGCAGGACGTGACGCGTGCTTGACATATTTCAGGGTTACCATTGTCATCCCACTCTCACCCGGACGTAAGAGTGATGCCAGAGATACTCAGCACTCAGACGAGGGTAATCAAATGAAACAAAGAGGCCGGCAGCGCCTCAGGATGGGCACCGGCTCGCTTCAGAGGATAATAGAGACCATCGCTGCGCAGCACTTTGGTCAAGCGGACGCCCCGCAGCCACGAGCAGGACAGGAAGTGGATCAACCCGGAGCCTGTGCGATTATTTTTGGCTCAATTTGTGTAATATTGGGGCCTTCACAGCGTTTTCACTGAATCTCCAATAAAGCACAAAGACTTGGCCCTCCTACACTGATTGGGTGAGACACTTCAAACAAATTGATTTAAATGTGCTTTTAACCTGTGATGACAGTTCAGTATGTTTTTGTTTTGTTTATTACTGTTATAATGTCTTTCTTTTGTTTATTTTGTTATTGCTTTCATCATTTCTGCTTTTTACCATAAGTGCCATTGAGGATCTTTTAAAGAGCTATACAATTAAAATGTATTATTATTATTATTATTAGATTATTTACTGGAGCAGTGAAAGAAATAATCGGTCAGAAGTAAACGTATTCCCCTTTAGGATGTGATGTGAGGACTAAAGCACTGGCATCAAATATGACAATTTGGTACACTTATATCATTAGTTTATAATTATTGATGCGGTCATGGGTTCATCATGTTAATCTTACAACTGGTAAAGGTTATTTGAAATTCTTAACATCTAATAACTCGTCCATATATTTTTTAATAAGATATCATAGTACTCCTTGATTCATATTTTCCATCAAATCTGAATGTGAAAAGTAGTCTGACTAATAATGAATAATGTGAACTAAATGCAGTGAAGTTAAAAGTACAATATTTCCCTCTAAGATGTAGTGGAATAAAAGTGTAAAGTTACATAAAAAGAAAGTAGAATACAAGTACTTCAAAACTCTACTTTAGTCCAGTACTTCAGTAAATGTACTAAATGTATTTATTTACATCCCAACACTGATCAAACAAGAGCGCAACATCGTTTATAACATTCTTCATACATCTCCTCTTAGTTTTGCCCTCAAAGTTTAACTTATTGATGCATTTTACTTTAAAGAACAAGTTAGCTAGTTGGTTCAATATGGAGCCAAAGATGTAGAGTTAAAATGACCTAAAAAAAAGTGTTACATACAAAACATTGAGTTTAAAGTAAAGAAACTAAATATGATTTGATCTGGTTTCTGAGCCCTGGTTTGATTTGGGCTCAGGGTGAGGAGTCATTCTGCATCCTGACATTATTATTGTGATGCTGTGATGCTCTAGAGGCCAGAGAGCAGCCAACTAATGAAAAACCAGATATAAATAAAAAGGTAAAATTACAAGACAGTGTGAGCGTGTGAGTCACCCTTCCTGCTGTGTCGTCACGGAGCAGAGGGTGCTGCCTGAAGCCCTCGAGCCCTCCACAGAAACCCTGCGACAAATCCAGCGAGAGCGTTTAAGAAACGTTAACTGGATTACCATCGACCACGGCCGCGAGACGCGTAAGACTGCAGGTGTTGGAACCGGCGTCCGCTTCAGCCACGCGTGTGCTCGCTCTGTTGTGTGGCTGAACGCAGAGTGAGGGACGGATGCTTTGGCGGTCTGATGTCACCGCAACGAAGCCTTATGAACGAGCAGTTTGAGCAGAAGTGGGAATGTACGCTGCAGAAGGTGTAGGACAAAAATGATCGCATACCTACAAACGTAGTTGCCCATCAGAGGACAGATCAATGGACCAATCAGGACACAGTGAGATGAAGGTTGGCAGTTATCCTACATTGGAGGCCGAAAAGGGGCGGAACCTTTACTGGCCGACCAATCAGAGCAACCAGAGGCGGTGAAGGAGGAATGAGACAAAAGATGTATGAAAACATTAAAAGGCACTGGAGCATTATTCCAATTTTAACCTTTAACTAAACAGAGACCTCACTGACTGCATGTGCTTGAAAAAAAAAACACCCACACACAGACTCTGAGAAGTCACGTCCATGATTCAGTTCCCATTTAAACGGTGAAACTGGACGACTTCATGCTGCCTGCTACCTCTGCACAAGTCCTGCCGTCAAACGCAGAGCAGCAAGGACACAAGGAGAGGACACAAGGAGTGAGAGGTGGACTCTATACTGACTGAAGGGTTAACCAGAAAGCAATGAGATGCTGGTGAGTGGTGAGCGAATGTGTGCAAGTTATTTAAAGTTCAATCTAAGCATCACATTTAACGGGCTGCAAACCAACAAAAACACAAGAATGCCAGCGTTGGTTAGAAAGTCAGAGACATGGACCGGTTCTCTCTGGTGGATGGCAGGCAGATGAACTTCAATTTTTCTTTCCTCTCATTTGAGGGAATGTGTGTTTCTTGCAGCTCGCGTCCCATCACTCAGCAGCACATGTCAATGAGAGAAAAGAGTCACGTTAGCTGAATGTTTAGCTTCTTGGTTCTCAGATCAAGTGCCGAACACAAAAACTTTGCTGAGAGGTAAAACAGCAGGCTTGTACTTTTGTTCTTTTGTTTCTTAATTGAAAGCAAACTTGGGAGCTGTATCTTAATTAACTTTGGTTACGCTAAAGAAACTTTTCTCCAGCGTGAGGCTAATGCGGGTCTGAGGCCGGCGACCCCGCCTGACTGTTCTCTGAAGTAAGACAGAACGCACCGGGCCGCCGGATGCCACCTGCTGCTAGCGGCCCCAGTGATATTCCTCTTGTTTCAGCGGGACCCTGGAGGCCCCCGCCGCTCCACTACATGCCGATTAATAAACTGATAAGCTTAATGAATCCTGACTATCGGAGCAGGTGAAATAAAAGGGGCTAATGGAAGTAATTACCTTGCCTGATCTGTCCGTCGGAGGGCGAGGCGGTCCTAATGCGGACGATTAAAACGAGCAGGAATGGAAATGAAATGTGCCGTTTGTGAAAACATTATCCGCATGGACGCCTTGCATGAATGTCTACGTGAGAATGGGGGATTTGACTTTGACACACGCACACACACACGCACACACACACACACACACACACACGTGTACCCGATTGGCTCGCCGATCTGTATTTGACCTGTTTGCGTTCGTCTCAGATCAATACCGGGCCTCTAAAGGGGCTTAATTGGACGGCACGGCTAATTAACTCAATGTGTCACTCACAATAAAAGACCGACCCATGAGTGTGTGTGTCTGTGTGTGTGTGTGTGGGCTGTCTCTGTACAATTTAGCGCCAAATTCCCGTTCCACCAGGAGCCCAGTCCTTCACTGCCCTTCAGCCGGACTGTAATTGAAAGACACGGCTGCAGCTCCGCTGAGTTCCAGCTCCGGGGCTCCGGGGATTGTGCGTTTACCTTCACACGCTTTGGAAGACGTGAGCCGCTGACAGCTTCATAACTCTGACACGAGCAGTGGCTGGTTGAAGTAAACGGCCGGAGAGGCGTTTCAGTCCCCGAACAGGACGCGAATGAGAAGTACAGGAGTCTCCTGCGTGAATTCCTGAAATGATTCATCATGCATGGAAGAGAAATGCAGTGATCATCAAGATCATCAACAGCGGAGCTGCAAACATCCATATTCTCATATTGATTGCTCATAATTGGGCGACTGTGGCTCAGTGGTGAGCAGGGTCGTCTTTCAATCAGAGGATCGTGGTTCGATCCCGGGCTCCGCTAGCCCATGTCGATGTGTCCTTGAGCAAGACACTTAACCCTAAATTGCTCCCATAGCTGTGCCTACGGAGTATGAATGTGTATATATATACACGTTATGAATATGTCAACTGAGCAATCCATTATATTGTTCTGATAACATTACTTTAAATCAAAGTGTGGAGTACACTGTTTTTTCATTCATTATTGAATTTTTGCGCATAATGCAATTGATCGCTGCTAATCACAGAAAAATCATGCGATTAATTGTTATCAAAATTTCACCTTTAGTCAGCACTAAAAGCAGACCACAGCACATGAATAAGACCACGGCTGTAAAACGACATCATTTATACTGAAAATCTCACATGAATGTAAAAAAAACAACAACGTTTTCTTTGAATAAAGAACAATATTCAGTCATTTGATTCAAACAACTAAATACTGTGGACTACAGCGTTCAGATGGAATAGAGGTGTGGTGTTGTCTCTTACTCACTGTTGTCAGCGGAGGACCAGATGAGCCGTGGACCCCCCCCCCTTCCTCCTCCTCCTCCTCCCCCCTCCCTCTCTCCCCCACCTCCCCCGCCACATGTTGGCGCTGAGGGAGATGGGCGCTGGGCGTGGAGGCTGATGAGCCCACAGACGGATCCCTCCCTAAAAACACTTGATTCTCCGCCGTGTTAACGGTCCATGTCGCCAGGGCGGAGCGGCCGGAGGGGAATTAAACTCAGATGGATATTACAAGTGTCCAACTCGTAGTCACCAAGCGGGAAATCTCCGTGTAGGACATTACAGGGGTCATTAACATATAGCTGCCAGGAAGCATTAAGAAAGTTACATTTCAGTTCGGGCGGGAATAAGATTGAGACTAGAGCTGGGAACGACCTGCTGGTGTGTCTGGTTTGTGCAGTGGAGAGATGGATGAAGACAGTTTTCTGGAGGCTGGAGGACAAATAATGGCTGCATGCTGGACCTTTCATTCACAACTTAGCTCATCAGAGTGTGAACCAAAAACAAATGTCTCAACAGTGGCCAATGCTGCTCGCTCAAGCTGTAACATGTTCAGTTTTTTGCCAAAGTCAGCAAAATGAAAAGCTTGTCAGTGAAGTCGTTGACCAACTAGCCGTGATGTCCAGCATTAATATCATTACTGGACTGTTCAGTATCTGAACAGCGTCTTTATTTATTATTGATTGTCAATAAATATGTTAATTTCAATATGCTTTTATGAGTCCAGACTTTGGCGGGAACTCATGGCGGGAAAAAGGGAAGTCGAACCAACGGGATGCTGCAGAGAAACTTGACCTTCCACAGGCGACCTTGTGTCGTCTTCTGGGCGAAAGGTCGAAGCCGTCCAGGAAACAGCTGGGCTGGATTTTGAAACAGTCACTACAATTCATTAAATATCAAATTAAACAGATGTCAGTTGGATGGAAATCTGAATGAGAATTAAAGAAAAAGAGGGAATGAAGTGTTATATTTGACCTCGACAGATGTGACCAATCTTTGAGGCTTCAGCAGGAGAGCACTCGTATTATTACCATTAGTTGTGTTTTGGTATTTACTAAACACACACACACACACACACACACACACACACACACACACACACACACACACACACACACATCTAAAAGCACAACCCACGTCTTCATCTTCTCCATTTTCCCTTCTCAACAAGCTCCTCTCCCTTTTCTCTCTCGTTAGCTAAACACTAATTAGCTGTAGCTCGCGAGCTGTTGTTGAAGTTTGCGTTGCGTAGCAACAACAGTGATGTAAGGCTCCTGGCAGCCTTTGAGCGCTCGGCGCTCCTCGCGGCGCTCTCGTGCTTCGGGCTTTGAGCTCGAAGCAGAAAATAAACAGAAGCGGGGTTTCCGGTCAGAACACGGGTTCATCCGTAGAAGCCTCTGGAGTGATGTCCGTGGATTCATTTTCCATCAGCGGGAAAGAGACGGACCGACTCCCTCTCCTCCAGCAGGGACTAACAAGCAGTGAAAGCAGTGGAATAGTTGCAATGTGTATATTTATCACATCAGATAGGAACCCTCGCTGTGCTCCGCTCCCAAAGCAGCAACAATAGACGGCTAAAAGACTTCTAAATTGCCCCGTGATTGCTTTCTCGCTCCCCGGTCCCTTTCCCACAAATGGGGTGAAAGTGTTCAGTGACACACGGCTCTACCTGACAGCTGTGTGCTGCTCGGCTGCAGCTGCTTCTTCCTCTTCTTCCTCCTCTCTCTCTGAAACTGGGGCTGAGCATTGAAGCTCAAATGTATTTTACGTCGAGCATCTGAAACTGAGGGTTGAAAGTCGATCAAACGCTGGCTCAGAGTCGTACTCTCCTTCACTTGTTCTTCTATTTGCACATTTGAACTATAACGTTGTCAGTTTATTGTGTAGCTGCTTGGAATTAGACAACATACAACAGTTAAGAGCTTTGACTTTTAAGAAAAAGAATCAGACATCTTTCTAAATGAATTGTGTGGTCAACAAAATGAAACAATACATTAGCGTTGATGCATTGTTTGGTATTGTTAAATGCTTGTTTGGTCTGAAAAGCAGCAACGAGTCACGTTTGAGCAGCTGGACTTTGTTCAATAAGCAATGAATTGATTTTCATAACTGTTGCTGCATGGTTAGTTTCTGTCGATGGACTAATTGACTGATTGTTTTGAGTCAGGGCACCGTGAGGTCACTGCTGGGTGTGGTCACACAGCAACCATTCACTGTTCAGCTCCTCTTCAAAGATCTCCACCGCTTCACTTTCAAGCTGAATCTTGACAATCTTTACAAAACTTATGCCACATAGAGTCTTCCCCCAAATACATATTTATTACTGTACTCGCTTCCTCTGCACTGTACCTCTCTCTTTGTACCCTTCTCTATCTTGGACACACACACACACACACACACACACACACACACACACACACACACAGCCTGACTCAGTGCCAACTGGAAAAGGCCCAGATCATCTGAAGGCTTTCTGTGAGGCAAAGCTGCCACTCTAAAAGCGATTATGTTTCATTACAGTGGAAATGGGAGAGCAGGGTTTCCTGGCGCCTAAAGATCAATAACTCCCTAACACACACACACACACACACACACACACACACACACACACACACACACACACACACAGCTGTATTACCCTTATGTCTGGCTACTTGATAGTCTGATGATTATTGTTTATTTTCGCTGTTTATTCGTTTGTCGTATTCTTTGTGAGTTCCTCGTCTCCTTCCCTTTGCATCACTCGTGCACTTCCTTCCTCCCCGTGCTCGGGGCCACGGTGACTCAGGCTCTGCGTAGTCGCCGTGTCTCTCGATCTGTTTGCACTGATTGCAGGGTGTGAGCCGGCGCGCCACCACCATCAATTTACAATGTCAATAACACATAATGACAAACATGACAGCTGGGTTTGTCCCTTCAGCACAATACACACAAGTCCAGCGTGAGTCACGGGTCTGTGAAGTGATATTCTGCGCTCGTGCATCATGTTTTTCCACTGGTGTGACCTATGGAAACGACTCCTCGCCAGGGCCTGATCTGTGAGTCCACCGTGTCGACCCACGAGGTGAAACAGACAGCCAGCGTCATCTCTTTCATGCCTTAGAAATTGGAGGAAAAAAAGCGGGAAAGTGTAAAAAAAGGCCCGCCTGTATTACCCACAGTGCAATTCGGGCCGCGGACAGTTTGGTGAGACGCTCTCGTGCGTCAGGCGAGCAGCGGCTAATGTAGCCTCGAGCTGCTAGCCTCAAGCAGAGAAAAGGAGCGGGCTATTGTCTGGTGAGCCACGCCCCCACGGTTTTGACCACGCCCCCACGGTTTTGACCACGCCCCCATGTTGTTCAAACTTGATGCAACCTTACAAGTGACATCACTTGAGGACATTTCACACAGCTCCCTCTGCAGACACAACATTACTTTAACACAACTTTATTTTGTACAGGAGCAGTAGCCTCAATAAAAAAACAGATAAATGTTAATGAGCTGAATAAGATTAGAAGTCGTGAAATACTTTAGGAGCTGCAGCCGTCACGACAAACAACCAATCACAGCTGCAGATACCTTTTATTTCTTCTTTAAATACCAGAATTGATATTTTTAATATTTTTTAATATGTTCATTATTTTGGTTTTTACATGTCCCACTTGCTTACTGCTAAATGAAACCGCAAAATAAAACAGCGTGCTCGTTATGCGACGTAGCTTCACACGTGCAGAGGAAAGACTGAGCGGCCGATCACACCAGACTTTTAAAAGCGCAGCCGCTTGAAAAGCGTCTTGACAAAAACCTGTGGAGCGGGGCGACCGGGCGATTTAACTTAATGTACAAAATGGATTCAAGCAGACGTCGCACTCCTGCCCTCGATGTGTTGTGGGATGAAGAGGAGGAAAAAGTCCACAAAAAGCAGAGTTTTTGTGTTCATGAAATAAAAAAATAAAAAAGGAAAGAGTACGGCGAATACCACCATCTATTCCACGAGTTGTGTCTCGATGACGAGAGCTTTCAGTTGAACTTTGGGCTGAGCTGCAGTCAGTTCAAGCGTCTTCTGAGCTGCAGTCGTGTCTCCATCTAGAATTGTAAAGCTCTTCATAATTAAATACCGCTAATATTAGCGCCTCGTCGGAGGTTGCCATTTTCTTTTGAATTCCCCGCTGTTCCCACCACACGAAGACAGGAAGGCGTAAAGCCCGCCTCTTGCTTGATCCGATTGGCTGCCTGGCCCAGTGTGACGGTGAGGAGCTGTGCGACTCCACGGCTTGTGCTCAGAAGTTATAATCGAAGAATATTTAAACTTTTGAGCGCTCCGAAAAAACACTAGAAAAACGCGCCGCGCGGCGTAGCTATAGGTTTTGCTAGCGACGCGTTCTTGAGCGCTGCGTTTGGTGTGATCGGCCCCGTGGGATGCAATACGAGTCTGATTGAGTTAGTTGCTCAAAATGTGTCGATCATGATCCTCCAGGCTACTTTCAGACTTGCTGCGATGACACACAGAGACGTACGTCTTCATCACTCTTCACACTGAAGAACCTCCACACTCACACTTTCTCAGTTCCGGTTCGGCAGTTGATCGATGCAGGAGGTCTCTAAAAATAACTGAAGCACAATGTGTGTTTGTGTGTGTGTGTGTGTGTGTGTGTGTGTGTGTGTGTGTGTGTGTGGTCGTGTGTGTGGTTGTGTGTGTGTGTGTGTGTGTGTGTGTGTGTGTGTGTGTGTGTGGTCGTGTGTGTGGTTGTGTGTGTGTGCGGTGGAGCAAGGTGAAGAAGTATGAAGTGGCTTGAAGAGCTGGACACCATCAGGAGAAGCCGACCGGCTCATCGCCCAACGAAATGTAGTTTGCATCTGTTCAGTGTAAAATAAGTTAAGTTAACCTTTTGGAAACCGTGCAAGAAAATCTTCCCACGCCCATTTTAAGTCCCAGCATGCCCCATTCAGACAATCTTTTGGCATAAAATACGTAATTTTTCCTTTTTTTTTTACCAAACAACCCTTCGTAAAAGGGGCCAAGGTTTTGTTTTGTTGTGATTTTTGTTGTAGATTCTGATTCTTTAAGTTCTAATCTTTCCAAAAAGGTGTTTTATTGATCGCTCCAGGAGGCATTTTTGGGGAATCTGACTCATATCATGCTGGATGTTTACATTTGTTTTCACAAGACTTTGCTGAACAAATCCATACAAAAAACACAAGTATTGGAATTAATTTGGGGTTAATATGACGACTCGAACCGGGAAAAAGAGGTCTGGAGCCAAAATTGGTCAAACAGTTTTCAACAGGTTATGGTGCAGAGCAGTGTGATGAGTAATATGATATTGATATAGACAGTATTGACAGTATGGACAGTCATGCAGAGAAAATACCTTGTTTTTTCAAATCTTTCTGGAAGGTCATACAGGTTTTAATAAACCACCCGTGAGGTCAAAGATCACAAACTATCTCTACAAAACTCCACCACTCGCTCAATGACAGCTCTCTCCATTCGCAGGTGGACGAACACGCGTGTGGGCTCCATGAGCGTGTGACGGCTGAAACTGCAAGAAAGACCAAATACTCCAAATATGATTAAATTCATTCAGTATTAATAACAAATATTTTGCCTCAATTCTACTTATTTGCTCATTCCTAATGGAGGCAGCGTGCAGCGCTGCGTGTGCCGCTCCGCTCGCCGCCGTGCATACACATGGAGACCGCGGCCTCATTCACTTTGAGTGTGGTGGATTCTAAATGTTTTCCTTTAATTACATGTCAGCCGAGAGTCAGTGAATGCACGGAGATAAGCCGGGAATAGACGCTATCGGGCCCTTGCAGGGTCTCCAAGTCATTTGGCGCCTGAACGCACCGCGGCACAAATAAACAACAAGAACCAGAGGCTCTCTTGGTGTTTAATGTTTTAGTCTAAATCCATTAAAGGGACGTCTGGCTGCATTAGGACTTTACTTAAGCTGCAGCTCAGCAGCATTGAAACACACAGCGGCTGTTATTGTTTCACAACAACAACCTTTTAAACTGTTTTAGAGAAAGTATGCATCTTGTGTAGTTACAGAATGAAAATAAAGATATGAATGTAAGTCTATACAACATCAGAGGGCGTTTTATATTGACAAAGAGGGCAAAGGCGAATAAAAGAAGAGCTTGAACAGTCTGCTGGGTTCAGACAATGACTTTTTAAACATCTGACACTAAAAAAAATATGAATCCAAATTCATACCAGAGTACTTTTTATGCCTTCTATACCTTCACCCCCTAAGTACGCCTGTAGGTCAGAGGTCATTTTAACCACGCGTCCTGTCAGGAGGCCAAAGATCAGATGTCTGTGTGTAATTGTGAATGATTTAGACGTTGAATACAAAAACACACACACGTGAATTACCAGCTGCCCACAAAGTCATGAACCTTTTATCACAGCAGGAAAAGAAGAGGTGTAACGAATAAAATGCACAATGTCATGACCACCACTGATGTTAATAACTACATCCTGTCATGAGTCAGGAGCTTGTCCTCACTAATATGTACGTTAAAAGACACAAACATGTTACACTCAGTTGCATGATATGATTTTCTCTCCCGTTTGCAAACTGTGTTTAATTGACATTTATGACTTTATTGACTTTCCTGTGAGGAGCCTGAAAGGTTCAGACACCTTCTAACCACAGACAAGTGGACGTCATCATCGTGACGTCACCCAGTGGATTTCACTCCTCCAGTTCCACAATTTCTTCGTCGCTGTCTTGGACTACGACCGTCTCCATGTTGTTTTTTGACAGAAGTTGTCATATTTGGAATGTGGAGGAGGGACGTAGTCAACTGTGTCAATCACAGTAAGCCCCGCCCTAAAGCATCCCATGCAAGAGAATAAATCAAGAGAGATGTAGAGTCATTAATATAGACTTCTACACAACCAGAGGAGTCGCCCCCTGGTGGTCAGGAGAGAGAATACAAGTCTTGAGACACTTCTTCATCGACACAAGCTGCCAAACTTGTCCTCAAGTTTGCAGCCATCATTGATTTTGTGTTTTATCTTGTTCTAATGTTCATTGTGAGTCGGCAGCATGTAGACATGGCTTTGTTGAGTCTGTCTATCGATCTCCTTCCTTGCGTTTCAGCACCGGGGACAGCGCGCAACAACAAACAAACAAACAAGCACTACCACACTGAAAATAATCCATCGAAATTGATGTTTGATGCATAATTAACAACCTCAGACTACTGATCCTCATTTCATGGGCTGTTCAGAGGGCGGTCGGGCTGTTTTGGGGCAAAGCATATAAACAAAACAGTGAAAAAAACAAACAAACATGATGTTGATAACCATGAAAACTGTCAAGGCTTCGAAGCATTGGGGCCAGCCTTACATGTTTACACACACACACACACACACACACACACACACACACACACACACACACACACACACACACAGTGTATCTCAAAATGCAAACAAGGCCCGTTCATGTTCTTTGAGAGGAAGTTTAAACCTGAGCATCCAGAGCCCAGAGACAACTTCTTGTGATGTCATCTCGGTGTGAAGTTAAAAGCAATGACTCTTAATCCCGTTACCTTCTCGTACATTTAAACGGAGCCTCGTGCTTGCGGCCCCTTTGTCACAAACATCCACGAGGTGACGAGCTCGACGTGAAACAAACAGTCTTTCACGCGGGAAATCAATAAGAAAACAAAAAGTAGACACAAAGCTTCAGAGAGTTCCCAGGCTCTGGGTGTGTCGGGGGAGGAGGACCTACCAGCTTCACCAGATCACGAATCCGCCTTTCTAAATTTAGTTTGCCGCTCGCAACTCCTGACGCAACGGTGTGCTCGGGCTTACCTTTGGAGCGGCGGCTCATTAACGCGGCGCTGGGTGAGATCTGTCGGCGTGGAGCGACACGCAGGCAGCCGAGCTGGATGAGAGGCTCCAGCTCATCAACGTCTGACGTGAAATATTTAATACTCCCCGTGCTTCTCATCGGGACTCCGTGGCTCCGCGAGGCGTCTCACCTCTCCATTGTGTCCTCCTGTGAACACGGGGACCCGATGAGCTGTCGCTCATCAGGTGAAAAGTGATTGTGACTGTGTGGCAGGATGCAAAGAGACCGGGAGGGAGACAGGAAACCATCTGAGCATCTTCACTGCTGCAAAAGCAAACCCTTGGACAGACCAACGAGTACAGAGTACACATCATTTACATCTTTAAATCACTTTCTTACAGCGTGGAACTGAAGGCAGTTGCTTTGGCTTCTCTGTGTTCATCGTCCATTAATCCGCCGATTGATTTACAGATCAACCGATGACTTTTGTCTGTGAATAATGTGAAAAGTTTGAAAAATGTAAATTGCAGTCCCTTCAGAGTCCAAAGTCCAACACCCACAGATATTCAGTTTAATATTTATACTCCCTTTTTGGAAGCACTTTATAATAACTACACTAATAACTACACACTATTTAGCTTTAGTAAAGCATGAATAAACATGAATTCATCATTTATAAACCATTATTCCAACATGAATACTCATTAGTACCTCAGTAGTATGCAACTCATAAACACAGTTATCAATGTTTCATTCTTGATACATATATATATATATATATATATATATATATATATATATATATATATATATATATATATATATATATATATATAGATAGATAGATAGATAGATAGATAGATAGATAAATGAAAGATTCCCCATTTGTGAGTGAAGTATTAAGGACTTATAGATGATTAATGCGTTCATTTAGTCATATGGTGATTTAGATATGCACTTTATGAACATGTTTTAATAAAGCAATTCCTGATTTATTCAGTAGTTACCACTCATTAGTTAAGTATTAGTTAAGTATGTTCTGTGACCTCATCTAAAGTGAAGATGTTTACACTCGTACCACTGGTCATCGCCCCATCATCATCATCATCATGTTACTGTTCTTCATCACGTTCTGTTGAGAAGATAACTGAGACTCGTGTTCTCTTGCTTATAAATGATTTGTAAAGCGTAGATAGTCTTCACTTTAGACGAGGTCACAGAACATAACTAATACTTAACTAATACTTAACTAACCACTGGTCAATTCATCATGGATTGCAGTATTATTATAATAATAAATGCATGACTACATTAGATTTAAATATGTTTTATCATTTACTAACTTCATAAATGATCTTATTAATCATCTATAAGTCCTTAATACTTCATTCACAAACGGGGAATCCATCATTAATAAAGTATGAAAACCCATAAGACTCACGCTTATTAATCAAGAATGAGTTGCATACTAATGAGTATTCATGTTGGAATAATGCTCTATAACGATGAAGTAAGAGTTTATTCATGCTTTACCAAAGATAAACAGTGTGTAGTTATTATAAAGCGCTACCCCCTTTTTTATAAAATGTGCATGTGTTTCCATGAGTGGATGTTCAGTGGAGAACACGTTTATACAAGTTGCTCTGCAAAGCTCCGCGTTGTCCGGCCTCCAAAGTGAAACAGGAAAGAGAGTCAGGTGTCTGCTGCTCCTGTGTGTTAGCTGTGTTGTGTTATAAAGCAGCAAAGCACAGGCGACATCCAGGCGACATCTGACAGGAGCCGTGCAGACGAGCGTGTCCTCTCACACGGGCCCAGAATTCATTCACACATTTTTAGATTTTTGATGTTCACATCAAGAACTACAGCATCAATGCATCAAACGCATGACTTACACACCGCTCATGTGTCTGACGTGTTCATCACACAGAGCTACACACACTGACCGGGTTTAACTCTACGTACAAACATGGGTTCCTGCAGAGTGCTTGTGTGGCTCCATGTGGACAGCAGTAATAACAGGATACCTTTAGTGAACTGTTTCCTCCACAACAACATTAACACAACAACATTAACACAACAACATTAGCTGTGCAGCGAGCAACTCCAGTAAATACACAGAGCCATGTGAGAAAGAAGTGACTAAACACACCAGCGAGCAAAGAGACGGACAGAAAAACACTTTTATTTTTGACTCGCGTTGTTTGAAGCCGAGGCCCCGCCCCCTCTCACAATTACAAGTAAGAATGACTTAAATGCAAAGGGGAGGTTAAATGATTATGTAAATCATACTTTAAATAGTTTCTGATTCATTGGGTGTGTTTGTTTTAAGCCTTTCACAGTTCAAGGTCGTTGGTCCGATGTGCCCGTCAGTGTGTTTGACCTCTGACCCCTCTGTGGGCTGATGAAAGAGTCTTTTGGAGATCAATCAATGCATACGTATTCTATTTATAGAAATCACTATTATCTTCATGAATCTGGAGCTGCACCTCTTCTCTCTTTGTTTGTCAGGGCTCTTTGGAGTCTTAAGCCTTCGTAATCTGGTCAAAACAGTATTATGAAATATCTCGAATGTGGCTGAAGAGAACATTTGCATAGCAGAGCCTCCATCCATCCTCTTCCTGCAGCTAAATAAAGGATGAAAACTCAAACTACGGAGGAGTGCACATCAGTATCCCACATACTCACGGTGGTGAAGTGGTGCACGGGGCGGCTGAAGGGCCGCTTTCCTGCGCAGCCGATGCGTGGACTCACTTCCTGCTGCAGCTCGAGTATCTCCACAGCTCAATCCCGGTGTCATCGCTGCCGTTTTCCTTTTTTTTCAATCATCATTTTTCCCCGTCTTCTCCCGCCGCTGACACCGGTATTCATGGCCCTCGTGTGTCCCCCAACTTACCGCCACGCGGCGCCTTATCGACAACCCTCCTGGTTGTCGATAAGAGGCTCCGCGTCGGCGTGTGAGTCACGGGAAGATCTCTGGAGTACGCATCCAGAACAAAGCCTGGGAACGGAGCCGCCACTCTGCGGCCTGACTCGCCCTCCTTCAGCTCGCCTCATTACGGGCCCTCATCAGGATTTAAATGCCACACCGCACGACGACACCCTCTCAGCCAGCAGCCTGCTGACATGAACACAGTGTGCACATTGTCAGTGTCACATCAGCTGAGCTTCAACTCTGTCAGTTTCATATTTATTATTATTTAACCCTTGTATTTTCTGTCATGCCATTTTTTTAAAAAGTTTTTTTATTTGTGTGTTTTTGGTGTTACTGGTCGGCTATTTGTTAAAGGTTCCCAATACGATATTCAGAGCATTCGTATAGCAGCAAAACTTCATACAGGACCAAAGCGCCGTTAGCACCTAGCGAGAGGTTCATGGAGCCTCGTAGTTTGGGCCGCTGACAAAGCGGCTGTACGTGACGGGCTGGTCGTGTGACCGGGTTGACTGACCAGGTGGACGTGTTACCTCATGTGGACATTCATGGCCATTAGTGAGGGAATCTCGCCCAGTGAACCAATTTCATACCAAATAATAATTATATGCAAATCGCACTACTTACGGTTTATGAAGTCTGGAAAGAAGAAACCACTTTATACTGCAGTGATTACAATGCCACGAGACAGTTCAATGTCTTTCTTCAAATCTTTCTGAAGGCGTCGCAGACAACACTGAGCTCAAAGGAGCCCCGTCGTTGCCATTGTGCGTTGCATTGTGGGTGTACACATCGGGCGCTATTTTTAGCATGCATATTGTCTGAGTTTTGTCACTTCATGAGTGCGAACACACGAGCGGTTGTTGATGACCTCCTGACCTTCCCACCAGCGCCACCATCAGGTCAAAGGCAGCAACATCGTCCGCCTCCAGGAATAACAACAACAAACATGAATGACACAAATACATATGAACTGCTGAGAGGTGGTGTGTGTGAAATGTGTGTTTTTTCATGAGGGAGAACTAATACGTTTAAAAACTGATGCAATATTCATGTCACGAATTTGGTATTTTGGGCAGCTGGTATGGAACACCCTGCCCTCCTCCTGCAGGGAGGCTGGAGGGGGAGTGAGAAGAAGACAAGAAGTGGGAGACAGAGTTGGAGGGGGGGTCCTGTGCTGGAAAACATACTCCCAGGTCTGGCTGTTTACATCTCTTCGGCACGTCCGTGGCTGTTTCCATGGCGACGGGAGTAAAGATAGTCGGGATGTGTCAGGGATTCAGTGCGCCGAGTGGTGCCGATTGCCGGACGTGAGTGGAAGAATGAGCAGGGCGCATGGGAAGTGGGAGGGGCCTCACCATTATCTCAGCCGGCCGCCAGACGAGTGCAGCGTGTTGTGAGACGCCGACTGCTTTGTTTCTGTCTCTTTTACTCTCGCTGGGAAACGACACCGACAGCTGCACGAGGCGCCACGCTGCACGAGGCGCCACGCGGCACGAGGCGCCACGCGGCACGAGGCGCCCCGCGGCACGAGGCGCCACGCTGCAGCTGATGAACGCAGCTGCTACAAAGGACCAAACAAAGTCAGCCGTCATCGCGTACAGCGCACTCAGTTCAGTATTTACCTCGTACTGTAGACCAGTACCTGAAAAACCTTTTCTTTACCTTTTTACTCATGTGGTTCACGTTTAGGTTACAAAGTTATTGAGCTGAGGTTCAGGGAAATGTTTTTGGTTCTATTGCATTTGCTACGCAGGTTACGTTTTGTGTGTTTAGTAACACATGGCGCACAAACAGGAAACTCTGGGGGGAAAGTCGTGTTTTTGTTTGACCCAGACGGCAACGTCCAGTTCAGAAAAGTGAAGCCGATGCGGAAGTTCCTTTAATCTGCATTCTCTCTCCTGACCACCAGGGGGCGATAGACGTCTATATAAGTGACTCTACTCCTCTCTTGATGTATTCCCTCAGTAAACATTGTAAACATGAGTTTATGTCTCAATCTCTAGTTTCAAGTCTTCTTCAATACAGCATGATGTTCATTTAGTAAGTTATGATCCATTTAGAGTCAAACAGACCAAAAAGCAGGGGATGCTTTAGGGCGGGGCTTACTGTGATTGACAGGTAACTACCACATGATCTGGGAGTTTTCTGTGTGAACTTAAACTCTTTCTCAGTGTAATTTCACTTCATAAAAGTTAATTGTAACGTTTCGGTCGCCTAAATGTCTTCTTCAGTGTCGGGTTTCACTTAGCTCCTCCCTGTGTGTCACTTCTTGTTGAAAGAAAACAAGATGGCCAGAACTCTGAGCTAAAATAAAATAACCGTCTCAGAAGTTTGTTCCCATGTTTCCTAAAAGTTTCTCCAAACTGTAACAGATGTTTCTAGGAAACCGTTTCCGACCATCGGACGATGATGTGTGCAGCTACGAATGTCACTCATGGATTTCCATGAATTTCTGTGTGATTATCATTCCATCGAAAACCAGAGAGCGACAAAAACAAATCTTGGTCTGGACACGGCCTTCGTAGGAGAACGGAGCCGCTCAGTTGTCATGGAGATGGTCTGGTTGTCATCGAGCGTCCTAAATATGGAACTGCAGTCACATGATGACTCCTGCAGACGGGTGGAAGTGAACCTGCAGAGCAGATCCTTTGACATGATTCACTGCAACCTGGGACCTGTGCTGGTGAAACAGAGCTGTGACAGACAGCGTGTCAGCAACAGGAAGAAGCGTCTGAATAAACATGAACCCCGAACCAGGAAGAGCCGGTCAGACGAAGCAAAGACAGGAGGCGTCGGGTAAAAGATAAATAGTTTATGTGACTCTCACATGGCATTTACCTTCACTCTATACACATCGGTTTGAACGTGATATACAGTATGTCATCTTTTTCTTTTCTTTTTTTTTACAGTTTGACATGTTTTTTTTGTGTGTTTTTTTCAGCATGCACTTTAGAATGCCAACAAAAGGCTCCACAGATACAGACTTCAAACTCCAATCTTCCTCACAGTAAAACATACAAAAACAGGAACTGGGATCAAAGAAGCCGGACAGTTTTAAGGACACGATGGAGAAGCACAGCATCGGACTACCAGGACTTTTACAGGTAAGAGCAATGCACCCGACAGTAAGAGACACAAAAATACAGCTTCTGGAGTCCAAAAAAATAAACACCTTTTTTTTTTTCTTCTTCTTTTTTTGCAAGTTACAACGTCACCCTAAAAAGACACAAAGAACGGTTCCCCTCTGTCCAGTCAAAGAGTAAAGCAGCCTGTGTACTACACGAGGAGGATTGTGGGTAAGGGGTGACACTCGGCAGCCGGCCAGCGACCGGCCGCGCACGTCCTACATGACACGAGAGTTGCGCCGCCTGCCGTTCCTTCTCAACATCAGTCGTCCGGGGCTGCGTCTTCCCGGTCGCCATCTTTGTTTTTTAACGGGCTGCTGAAATCACAGTGTGGATCGGCGCTTTTTGTTTTTTTTTCGTCGGGTGCTTATTGCAAATCCGGTCTGATTGTTTGGGTGTGAGAGATTGCTACTGTGCAGACGTAGCCTTTCTAGAAGTCCCGCCCTAGAACTTGGTGAAACTTCTGCTACACGTTCGCTCCGAAAACCTTTGGAAGAATGAAGTTATGCAGTTTTAGCCACCGGGAGGATACGAGGAATACTTCGGTGAGGATCGTTTTGGTGTGCGAGGAAACAGACGACCTGCGGCACAAACGCATGGGTGGTTGCATGTTTGAATGCACGGCAATGGGCGGGGCGGAGGGAGGGGGCGGGGCTTCTACAACGGCAACTGCATCACAGGGGAACTCTGTCTCATTGATGTTTGTGCTAAAACTAACTGGAAGCGTGACGGCTTCAAGTCCACTCATTTGGTCTCTGTCCTTTCAAACTGCAGTTCTGACCCTGGTGTTTTAGGACAAACACACACACACACACACTCACACACACAGACAGACACACACACACACACACGCACACTGAAAACCACACCAAGGGAAACAAAAGCAGATGACCGTACTGTCACATTTACTCCACTGAGCACATTTGTCTCTCTATACTGTAAATACTGAATGTAGAATCTCATATATGAACACTTCAGAACACAAAGTGCCTCGACTGATACATCTTTAAAACACTTATTGCGAGGGTAGAGGGTACAGGTAAAGTGATGTGACGTCGAGTATCGCGGCCGAACCACCACGTTACCTGACTCGCCACCGGCGGACAGATGTGTGGGCGGAGCCGCTTGGCCCAGATGTGCTGTGTCTTATGTACATGAGCATTTATCTGTACAGTAGATAGTTTCTTTTCAGGACGTGTCCAGTTTGCTTTGCTCTCTTTTTTTTTTCTCCCTTCCCTCCACCGTTCCAGAAAAGGCAAAGCAAAAAGAGAAATCAGGTAAAAGGTCCTCAAAGTCCTCCCAGCGCGTCCGTTTGAGTTCCTGTCCCGCGCACTGAGCCGCCGGCTGGGCGGCCGCCAGTCAATCGTTTGTTTTGCGTGCCTCCCCCCGTCCGAATTGTCCTGCAGGAGTGGCTCCAAATGGAGGAGGGGGCGGGGAGGGCGGGTCCTCACACGGCAATAGGTCCTCGCACAGGTGACTTATCCCCCCGTCACTCAAATAGGAAATGAATGGTCTGAATCAAATGAATCATAAACACATCCCTAAATATCAGAAATGCATAATCTGTCTTTGTTGAGCATCATTTCAGAAGAACATGCCATGCACAGACTGGCTATGTTCAATCAACAAACACACACGCGCACGCACACACACAGACACACACACACAGTATTGAACATTGTCGTGATATAAATGGGGGTGATTCAATAATATGGTGCGCGGACAAAGAGGCGTGTTTGCTCTTCTTTTTTAATTGTTTGACTTTTTGGCGAGCCGCGTGCGAGATACATCTTGCTGCCGCGTGAGCCAGTTGCTAGGCAACCGTCTGCTGCTGGTATGGACGCGCTGCGGGGACGGGCGAGGGGCGTCGCCGCAGCGCTCATGTCTGCTGTCCCGCACCTGTTGGTGCACGGATACATGACCCAGCAGAGGCTGTGAGACTCAGGCTGGAGGGAAACCAGGTCAGTCCGTCTGGCTCGGGGGTTCAAGAGCAGTTAACGGCTCTTAGTGACGGCTGATAAAGACGTGAGGCGGTGCACTTAAAGAGCAGGAATCTGAAAAAGCTGTGTATCACTAAATCTGCTCTCAGGTTGTACATTCACAAACTAATCTGGCACATGAGTCAAAATGCAGTTTGCTCATGATATCTATATCTTGGTCGTCATCAGCTGATCAAAATGCTACGAGCGGCCCTTCTGACGGTGCCGTCAAGGGCGCATGTCTCATATACTTCACACAGGGGTGTGTAATGAGGAGTATTGATGAGTCCCCAATTTGAGTCTGGCCAATCACAATGGGCCTTGTAAATGGGGCCCCGAGCCATTCAGACAGAGCGCTGCTCTCTGCTGGTGTGAAACCAGTAAAGACCTCTGTGCAGTCATCTGTAATCCAACAACCAGAGACATAACAGGCTTTTGGTGGCGCTCAGTCAAAGAAAAAACAAAACAATAAGGCGGCGGGGAGAAAGTTAATCGGAAACAGCAGCAGACGAGTGAAAAAAAAACCCAAACACAACAACAACCCACATGTGGAGAGGAACCAACGGCCAGCTGAGTGTCCTGTGTTTTCAGTCTCCTCGGTGGATTGTTGGTGAAGCCGATGGCAGAATGAGACACAATGCAAGTCCTAAACCCCAACATAATAACATTCAATAAAAAAAATACTCCTTCAAATATCTATGTGTATATGGATATACATAGATATATTTCCATAAGCTCTTCCGACCTCGTCGTCCCTTCTCCCGCATTGCTTGCAGACGATGGTTACAGGATGGTCCATGCAAAAACATGAGCGGGCCCCCGGCAGCAGGTGAGGAGCGACAGGTGAGAGCTAGCAGGGGAGAGCTAGCATGTGAGAGCTAGCAGGGGAGAGCTAGCATGTGAGAGCTAGCATGTGAGAGCTAGCATGTGAGAGCTAGCAGGGGAGAGCTAGCATGTGAGAGCTAGCAGTCCTCCATCTTGACGCTCATCCCTCTCAGAAAATAACAGTAGACAAACCAAAATGCAAAAGTCACAGTTGTGTGAGGATAAAACAAAATGACATCTCTCTTTCTTATTTTGGAAGCACGTCGTCTTTTTTTTTCTTTTTTCAAAAGGTATCTAAATATAGCAACATCTAATATCCCTGATTATTTCACGTGTCCTTTATTAAATGGCTGCTACTTCTGGAGCTACCAGTCGGAGTTCTTTTATTGCGGGTCTCAAAAGTAGGACAACGTCCAACTAAAGGGGACTCCGAGTGACACGGGAGGACTGACCAGCTAGCTAAACACATCTATCTTCAAGGCAGGGGGGCTGCTCAGGTTTGCTGGAGCCACTAACATCAGTCTTAGCTACAAAGTGAAGTACTTATCCACTCGTCACAATACCTAGAAGTTCGGATGAAATACCAAAGGGAGGTGGTTTGTTTTTGGGGGCGAGCTTTGGGGTGTGTGTGTGTGTGTGTGTGTGTGTGTGTGGGCGGAGCTGGACATCTCACAGGATGGAGGGGATGGGGGAGCGGGAGCGCCGCAGTGGGCAGGGCGATCCGTAGGGCGAGGTCACAGGAGACAACCTCAGGGTGTTACCAGCCATGCCCGCTATGTTGTTTAAGCTCCGGGATTTCTCATAGCCTTCAGATGAGGAGGGGAGGGGGGGCGGCGATAGAGAGGTGGTGGTGGTGGTGGTGGTGGTGGTGCAGGAACAGGATATGAACACACACAGGCAGGCAGGCGGGCAGGCAACGATCCGAGTCCGAGCCAGCCGAGTGAACCGGGACAAGACAGGAGACAGGAGTGAGACAGAGCAGCGGTAACACACTGTATGGTGAGTGCATGCACAGCACATTTCCTGACAGTCAGGCAGATTGGAGTCTTAGATCGGCAAAATGTTTTGGAGCTGCTCTCTAGGGACAAACTCACTGGCCGAGTTGATCCTCAGTGGCTAAAGAGCCAAAGAGCCACAGGCTTCTGGCTCGAGGCTCACCCCATCTACGTCTAAAAACCTTTCCCGTGAGTACTTGAGGATGAGTGAGACGTGATCTCGGACACAGCTAATGCAGAGGAGAACGGTTTCATTTAAAGCTACATAAGCTGTTTCACTCTTCGCTGTCAAAGTAGGCGGCTTAATTTGACTGGAAATAACAAGCGGCGAGTAGGGAAAAAAATGCCGTCTGCGTCAGCCTTCGAGGTGTAAGTCTGAGTCGAGCTATGACTCACTCATCATTCAGAAAAAAAATGTCAACAAACCAGTGGGAAAATGGCTGCAAAGCAAAACATCGCTGGCAGATCCACTTCAATACAGTCCCATGTTAGAATGTGGATCTAATGTCAGAAATGAAACTAAGAATTGGTGTGTTGTAGTTTATGATCAGTCCTGCGTGGCTACAAGGAAGCTCACCACTAGATATCGCTAAATCCTACACACTGCGTCTTTTTAATGCACATTTTAATGCAAGTCAATGCAACTCATCCACAGAAAGCAGACGCATACCATTTCCTTGGAATGGATCCGTCATTAATGTGATTCGTTACATCTGTGCTTCTCCTGCCGTGACAGCACGTTATTGAGGTTTTATTTTTGAATCCCTGCTGCAGTTACTGTGCCCAGAGATTTCGCGACATTAGACCGAGAACCATAAACACAGCACGGCTACTGGCTTAACGCTGCCTTCATGGCATGCTGGCAGAAAAAGATGGAAAATCCTCCTGTTATTTCATCTTGGGGGCCTTCGTTATCCAAAGACACCCCGTTGCTAGCATTGTAGTCACAGCAGATAAAATGGGAATTAAGCTAATTGCAGACTCTTATTGTGATACACGTAGCTGGAACCAGACACAAACAAAACCAGTGGAGCTAGTTTTAGTTGATTTAATTACGTTAATATTGAATTTTATTTCGGGGAAACTGTTAGCGGGGGTGGAGGGGTAGGGGGGCGTGTAGTAAACAATGCAGCTATAGGTCGTAAGGTGAACCCCGTTATCGTTTCATCCCGCTCCACAGTCGTGCATCTACGCAGTCTTTAGCAAATGAAAAAGAACGAGTTGTGCTAAGCTACAAAAAAAACGTTTGTCCATAAAATTCCAGTCCTGATGCATTTTTTAGGTCTCGAAAAGAAAAAGAGGATGTCTGGTTAGCCTCACTAAAATATCTGTGTCTGCCATATTGTTTAGCTGGACTAACTGACCTGCAGCTAGCGAGGTAAGCTAGCTAGCTAACATGCTGACGTTCCAACACACTGAATGTCATGATAATGAACTCCAGTCTGCCAGAGTTCAGTCAAATCAGAGATATTGTTACTATACTGACACTGTTGGGGTTGAATAAGAGAATCACATAAGCCGTCATTCACCTCATGGCTTCATCATTAGTGTCTTCTCTCAGGAAATTGTTTAAAGACTGTAAATCTCATGTCAGTAATGTGGTAAATGTTGGTCACTTTTATTAACAGAGTGCTGCAGACATGGCATATTTTTGTAGATCAACAAGAAGTAAGAATTGCACTGGTTCCCTCCACAAAAAGACAATGGGTTTTTGATTATTACAGAAAATAAGCTTCATGATACTACACGTTCTGTCGGCTGATTTTTTATTTGCTTATTTAGTCACTTGTTAGCAACCGTCTTTTTAAAAATATGCAAAAGCTTCAAAAGTCAGGGTGAATTACTGACGTATTTTATGCTGTAGAACAAAACATTACAATATATTTATTTAAGGCATCTAACTATTAACAATTAAAATTCTATAATTTGAGACGAGGGAACGGGAAGTGCACACATCCTGACTCATTTCTAGGTTTTAGGACTCTTTCCTGCAGCACTTTATGCTTGTAACTATAGTTAATATATATATATATATATATATATATATATATATATATATATATCACCACTGTGTGAGGGGTCATGGGGGGTCTGAGACCTCTTGACCTCTAAAAGTCAAGGTATGACAGTTGGGGTCAAGGTACGACAGTATCTTTTTTGTGTGCTGTGACTGAATTGTTGTACAGCGGGCCCCCACCAACTTACAATCAGGTATTTCTCACACTTTGTATATATGTATACACCGGTAAAAAGACTACCACCAGGCACATTTTGTATCAAATAAACTGTTCATGTACATACTGATAAGGATAAGATTTATTTTTCATACTTGAATCATCTGTACGGATTAACACAACAGCTCAAACTTTGCAAAGAAAATGGCAGCATGTGAGGCACGCTGGCACAAAAATATAAACAAGCAAGCCCAAGCAGCCAGATCATTAATGGAGCCGATCGGCTGGCGTGAACACTGATGAGAAGCAGCTAATGGAAACGTGGCCTCATTACCATCCTGCACGCCGCACCATTTGTTTTGCCGAGGCTGTCTCAAAGCCAGCATGAGCGGGCGCAACAAAGGGCGGCCTGGGTCTCTACTAACGGGTAGCGGGGGACTAGAAAGGGACCCGATGTTTTATGCATTAGCTGTCGGCTTGTCGCGGCAAAAGAGCAAACGAGACCGGAGAGGGGCTCTGCTGCGAGAGAGACCTTCATGATGTGCTCCCCTAGACGAAATGGACCACGTGCAAAGAGGTCTAGTCTGCTGGTCTATCGAAGTACCCAGCGTGGAAACCATCGATACGTTGGTTTAATTTCGTCCGTACACTTCAGGATAGAAAGTAAACCGGAAGTACGTATTATCTTGTTTGAATTCTGACAAAATAGAAAGTGAAATTCAATTGGATGTAACCTTTGATTTGCAAAGTATCACTCTAATGATTGAGTGCAGTAGCACTGTGAGCACCTTTAGCTCGGGTCAAGCCCTTTCCACTGATGCACCTCTACACGATCGACAGGCAAATCCTCTGGACCTCCCTGACATTGCTCAGTGATATCTCCATTTGTAAACGATGTCCACGGTTTCAAAATCAAATCAAGGTTTAAGGTTGGCGTACTTTGCCTGCCAAGAATCGGCCTGTCAACTCATAATGTTTGACTGTTTGGCAGATCGACCTCTTCATTTATCTATATCAAATCTCAATCCTCAGTGACAGCATTAAATAAAAGGCTTGGGATTGCATGACCATGCCTCTTTGTCTTTAGGGGACTTTTAAGGTTCATTCCATAAGTGAATATATACAACCCAGTCGTCAAATGTTGGCATAGTTTGTTTTAGCAAACAATGGGATACGTTACCAAAAATACATTTCTTATCAGCCGGGTGGTCACACCTTGCAGAAACGCTTAGAGCTACGTGGTTAACATTGTGAAACTATTGGTATATTGGACTATAGGCAACAAACCTACCTAAGGCGGGTAGGTAATCTAGCAAGAGTATGCTAATGATTGAACCTAAAAACCTCGCACAGTGTTGACAACTCTCTTCTGACTAGCTCAAAGGTTTCTGAATCTTCTAAGAAAGTCGCCATGTCAGCAACAGTGACAGCGCTTCCTTTCAGGCCTCCATCCAAAACCACTCTATCCAAAAACTGTCATTATGAGCCTAAACAACAACCAACATGGCTATTGTTAGCACTAGCAGCTGGCAAATAGCAGCTTGTGGATTTGATTCACAAATTGCTATTATCATGTATCTAGAATTTCAACAAAGATATTTAAAAACAGGTTTTTGAAGAAGATTACAAACATAAAGTTGCGTTAAAATAGTAACATAATCATGTAACTAGCGCCGGCTGTCTTACGCAACATTACCAAACAAGAGTGAAGTCAACGTTTACTTTTGGTTTGCACACGGGACACTAACAGCGCTCTCCTGGGTGAAAGTCACGTATTCGTTTGACCCATCCACCACTTGTTTGCTGGACATTATTGCATCTTGTACTCATCATGACACCACTTAACTTTAAATAACTGCAGGATCTATGACCTGGCGACTGGGCTGATATATTTAACAGGTCTGATATGTCAAATAAACACTTCCACGGTCGGCAAGTATAGTAGTACATTATCTGACCTGAATGGAAATAATTCCACTGCGTTAGCTGCTGATTAGCTCAAACTGTTTTTGAGAAGCAGCTAAATGATGCAAATGAAGAAGCCAAAGCATCAGTCATTCATGAGTTGACAGGATTCAAATCTATTTTTGTTCATTTTTATTCTTTCGATTGTGAGATACCGGAAACATCTTCTGGTGTACCATCACCTTAGGGGCGGATGATACATTTCTTTGGGAGCTGCAGACGGGCAATGCAACCTGGCAACAGCCAAATCAGTGAGACGCCGGGTCAGAAATTTATTCAAGTGTTTCCAGGCAACAGGAAAACATGAAGAAATTGTGATGAAAGCAACAGTTCTGAGTCAGCCGCATGGACGCTGCGGCCCCTTCCGAATTGCCGTGAAAAAAAAAGCAGTGGTGCGTGTCACCGCTGAGGGCCGCGGCAGCAGATCCACAGGTTACGTTACCTGAGCCGACACTCAACAAACAGCCTCCCCCCCTCCAGGGATGTCGGTGTCCCAGTCACTAAGGATAGGGATCAGCTGATGAGGACGTTCACTGATTGTCTCAAAACATGTCGGGCTCTGACGTCTGTATTCTTATGGTGAAACATACATTCAAAGCATATTTACAGCAGTGACAGGAAAACCTAACCCAGACTACTACGTGATGACTAATAAGTGAAAGATGATTAAGTGTCAATGCACAATAGCAAGCATGAATTTCATTGAAACTGACACAGAAAATGAATGAATGCCAGTAGAGTTCCACGTGCAGTTACCTGTTTTCCGCATCCCTCCGTCTGCAGGGCAGGTGTAGTCACTAGCAGCGAGCAGGAAGCATGTCCCCCCGCTCCGCCGGTCCTGTTCCTGGGTGCTGGACCTTCGCATGGGGACCCTCTCCTCCGGGGACATGGTGAGGTCGCTGCCCCCGCTGCAGTCTGCCGACATGACTGCGAGAAGAGAAGCGAGTTAGAGATCGGAAATGTCAGCTGACTGGGCTTCCTTTTTTAATTTTTTCTCCCGATTGGAATTATATTGTTCTGACACAACAGTTTGAGATGTATTTGAATCCTGACTTTATAACGGTAGCTTCAGTAATAACAAAGGGATCAATACAATAAAATTGACTTGATCACTGAAGTGTTCGTTAATACAGGAAAGGTGATGAATCGGCGACTAAATGGAAAAACATACATCCTGATTAAAAAGGAAAAGAAGCTTTCATGTATGCGTTGCAGGTCAAAGGTCAGACGGGTGACGAGCTCCAGTGAGGGAGAAAGACACGCTGTTTCCTGATGAGCCAATGAGAGATGTTACAACAATGAAAATCTAGATTTACTTATGGAACGGCTCCATAAGAGCATGGAGTCAGGCTCCACAGATGCAGTGGCACTTTAACATCTGGCTCCGACCATTGTAATGATGGATTATGTCATGGATTACATCAGTGAGGCTCGTTTATGCGTTTTTAATCGCTTTTGGATGAGAGTGGAGGAATAACGGCTCCACTGGCAATACCGGTTAGTAGGATTCATTTATTTTGTCATAGATTTGGAATCTTGTATCTCATAGAGGCACTTTATGGTTTCTAGCTAAATGTTGTGCTAAAGGCTGACGCTAAAGCTAACAGGTCTAATGGTTGATAATCCATTTAGAAGACAATAGTGGTACAATATTTTAACAAAAGAGATAGCACTCACAAATCTGTGAAATGCATATCTGAGCATAAAGTATCATTCTAACTATAACTCCATGTACACCGCTTCAACATGGAAGAACCGACGGGCCTGTTGAGCCTCGTTACACTTGGTAAGCTCTGATTGGACGATCCCTCTCCGGGGTGCAGTTTATGGTCAGTTACACTTAAGATATATTAATGCTGAGTATAAAATGACCAGCATAATACAGCAATAATCATATTGTATATAACATATACTTCCTATTATTGACCAAAAAATTAAGTTGTGTCACTATAAACTTTGTTAAACCACAGGTTTAATTTTAGCCTTAGATCAATTAATCCCACAGTAAATACAGCCGGAGTCCATGTAAATGACACCGTTCACATTGACACAGAAAGCGTGAGGAGATAAGGAGGCGATAAGGAGACACAAGGACACTGGAGAGGAACCTAAGCTATGCTGTGTGTTTGAAATGACCTCTAAGGACCGAACCGGATTGAGTCCGTTTGTGCGTTCAGTTGAGCCATGAATTATTCCATGCTCATTGTCTATACGGTTCTGAGACCTAATAGACAAATAGACTGCAGACGAGCCCGCAGGGTGCGCCTTCCCTCAGGAGCGTCTGCACTAGAATTCAAAGACAGCCGACGTACGGAGGTCGACACTAATATCCATCAATATCAGATGTGTAAGAGTAAATTACTGACGTGGGCCCGGAGGGGAGAACCAGCCACCTACGGTCCGAGCAGCGAATGAGCAATCCCTGCCGCGAGAGAGACTTGGACACAAGGACTCTGACTCCTTATCAGCATAAGCCGCTTCGCACAGACGTCTCCTACTCGCAGCACCTTGTGCATCGCCTTCCTCGTCACTGTGGCAACCGGAGATGAAGGCTGCGAGGCAAGAGCGCTCAGCCGCCTGTGAGGGAGCTGCTCGGGTGAGAGCGAGTCTCCGGGGAGGAAAAGCATTTATCGTCTCAAGGGGGTGACTGTCAAATGGACACGCTTTCTACCTGCTGTCACTACACGTATAAGCCCACTGGGTGCAACCTGTACTTTAATACCGAGGTGCGGCTGCTCGCCATCCTTTCTGATCTGGTCTTACCTGAGCGGCTGCGTTCGAGCCCCCGGCTCCCTTTGACGTGGCACAGGTCACCTTGAGTGCTGTTGCAGGTGGTGTTGAGGTCTGCTTTGCAGTAAATGGGGGACCCTCCCTGCACCACCTGAGGGATGTGTTTCTTCCTCTTCTTGGGCAGCTTCTGCTTGGCCATGGCCAGGGAGTAGTACATCCCAAAGTTATTGACGATAACGGGCACGGGCATGGCTATCGTCAGCACGCCGGACAGGGCGCACAGCGCGCCCACGACCATGCCCGACCAGGTCTCTGGGTACATGTCGCCATAGCCCAGTGTTGTCATGGTCACCACGGCCCACCAGAAGCCGATGGGGATGTTCTTGAACTTGGTGTGGACGCTACCGGTGGGGTCGTTGGGCGCAGCGCCGATTCGTTCGGCGTAGTAGATCATGGTGGCGAAAATTAGCACCCCTAACGCCAGGAAGATGATGAGCAGCAGGAATTCATTGGTGCTGGCCCGTAGTGTGTGGCCCAGCACCCTTAAGCCCACGAAGTGGCGCGTGAGCTTGAAGATGCGCAGGATGCGAACAAAGCGCACCACCCTGAGGAAACCCAACACATCCTTGGCGGCCTTGGAGGAAAGGCCACTCAGCCCCACCTCCAAGTAGAAAGGCAGGATAGCCACAAAGTCGATAATGTTGAGGACGCTCTTAACGAACTCCAACTTGACCGGGCAGAAGGTCACGCGCACCAGGAACTCGATCGTGAACCAGAAGACGCAGACGCCCTCCACGTAGGTGAGCGCGGGGTCAGTTTCGATCTCGTACTGCGGGCCTAAGTCCGGCGTGCTGCTGTTCCGCATCGGCTCCGTCTTGTTGATGATGGTGTTGAAAGCCTCGTGAGTCTCCAAGCAGAAGGTGGTGATGGAGACCAGGATGAAGAACAAAGATGCGAAGGCTATAAACTACAGGAGAGGAGAAGAGAGAAAAAAAACATGTTAGCATCGATCCAGCCTTTACATTGCGAATGCTTTGAACCTCGACGTTCTATACACCGGCTGAGCATTCGTTCCCTGTGATGAATCAATTAATTTACTCTTGAGAAAGAGAGTCAACTCAGACAAGTGTAATTAACTTGCATCAATTTGAATGGACTCCAGAGAGAGGAGCAATCTATTAGCAAGAGCAACAAACAAACACACACTTCCCCCTTGATCCTGGTGGGAATGTAACACAGGAATGCCGATGCAGTCAGATTTAATTTACTGCTGCTGGTATGTTGGCAGTAAAGCGAGGAGGAAAAGGTTAGGTAAGCAGACATAAGACTTCAGAATCAGTGGGGAATCGGGAGAATGTGCTTATTTTTTGCCTCTTGTAGCCTTTCCAGTGATGCCAAGTCTCCTTGCAGTTGCATTGCATGCCATGTCGTTGTGTTGTACTATACTTGGTTTGTAAATGTTTGTAAGTTTTGAGTTGATGTTGCAGCGAGAGCATTGAAAACACAAAGGGTCGCATGCACTGTTTTCACTGTGGTTACCTGTTAGGCATGTGACCCCGAACAATGAGGCCTTCTACTTGAGGCTGCACGTCACAGGTTGCACACGAGGACTACATTGTTCCTTTTCTTGTTTCAGAATTCAAATCTAACTAAAAGCAGAGGTAAAAGTAATAAACGAGAGATTTGCTCAAGGCACTCCCAAGATATTACAAGCATCGGACGTACGTGAGGTCACAGTGAACTTGACCTTTGACCTCCAACATCTAATCAGTCTATCCCTGAATCCAGGTGGACGCTTCTGTCTTCTTGATCCGAGACCACGGAGCATCTCCATCCATTGACGAAGGCCTTGAATACAAATAATACACCAAGTGGACCTTGAGCACGCTCAATAAAATAACGTCCATACTTCTTAGTTATTCATTCATTTGCAGGATTGCGTTTGACCAAAATCCAGAGCATCGAAAGTTGCGTATTGTTTGTTACATTCGACAGCTATCGAAGATTCTTCAAGATGGCAGCCGGTACGAGTGGTAGGAACGTTGAGACAAAACTGTGAAACCTTTTGAACAAGTGTGCTGCTGCTCTTCCCGCCATGAAGAACAACTTCCTGTCTCCTCCAAAGCTGTGACCATTGTTGTGTCTCAGTACAGAAGAAGGTGAAGTCATGAAGGGAAGAGGACATCCAGTCGTGCTCTTGGTGCTGCTTGGTCACCCCGTCATTCCTATTCACTAACCACAACCCTGCCAACATGAGGGAATGCAGAGACATCAGGACGTTACACTCGTCAGCTTTAGGGCAGGTAACAGGGAATGTTGGCTTTGTTCAAATGGACGGCATCAAGGGAAAGTTAAGCATGTGGCACTCGGAGAATAACAAGCCAGATTATGACATTAACACTTATAATACAGCTTTAAATCCAGAATGCATCCTTATGAAGCGCTGCCGACTTTTGATAGAAAGTTACGTCATAAACTTTACTTTTAGCACTCTTGTAGTTATAAGGACTTAAAATGACAATAACAATAATCACAATATGAAACATGTGTATCAATCAACAAATCTATGCAAGAAAATCACAAATTTTACACTTTACTTTAACAATCAATGACGACTTAGTCATTTATAATCCCATTATATTGCATTACAACAGGGATTATAATGCATTATTAAAATAAGAGTAATCCTTGTGAACATAGTCATTTGCAATGTTTTATAATGTGTTATGATTATTGTTATCAAGCATTATGAATGTTTATGTTTGCGTAAAACTAAATGACGGCTTAAAGCTGACAAAATGCATTTTAAGTATGTTCATAGTCACATTACAAAAGTTACATAAAAAAGTGATAATTGGAAGTTGTTGAAATATAATTTCCATTGGGCAAAGGGAGAGCGCGGTGCTCCTGCAGCTCAATCTGTACGGTAACAGTACGAGACGATGAGTCACACGCTGACTATTTTTCTTCATCTCTTGTTTTGGTCTTCCTCTGCAACGTGTTAATGGAACCACCTGTCAGATGCAGCGCTCGCATCCAGCTTCCCCCCGCCGCCCCGGGAGAAGCGTGCGAACATCCACATCTTTCCTCCGAGGAGCGAGACGGAGCAGATACACACACACACACACACACACACACACACACACACACACGCACACGGGCACACGTAGCCGGCTACGCTCCTTCTCCACCTCTTTCCTCCCACAGTCCATCCACGGCTGCGCTCTGCCCACTGAGCCCTGAAGAAGCCGTTTCACACTCGGCGTTGCTTTGTTTGTTTTTTTTGGATCGTATGACTCACAACACTCTGAAAATATCGCTGCCACTATTTGGGTCACCGTGCTTCTGAACTGCTCGCGTGCGGTCGCTCTGCTGCCGCTCGCTTCACACATCACATGCGCACGTCTTTTGTTGTCTTGTGAAAGGCCGAGTGTCCGTCCGGCAGCGTGCTGCAACATGACATCATCGTTCAGTTCCTCAGCAGCCGTCACTCATACGTGCAACAAAGCAAAGCGTGCAGTGTGTGATAACGCTGATACGCTTTCTATCTCCATACAATGTTCCTATTCACCAAATACAGATGTTTTCCCTCTATAGACGCAACCGGGCCGGAGACGGAGGTCACCGAGACAACATTTCTGCTGCTGCTCTGCTCGTCACTGTGAAGTGATTTCCATTCGATTGACAGACTCTCAGAAACCAGACCGTCTTTCTTTTGTATCTCTTATATCTTGTAATCATGAGCGAGCAGCTACTGGAAAAGAAGGGGCGGGGCGCATGTGATCACTTTCCAACACGTTTCATTTCTTCACTGTCCTGTGTCCTCTCTAAACTCTCTGATCTCCACTTCGCCAGCGTCAGTAGCACCTCTACTGGACACAGCGCTGTGATGTCAATGCATGTTTCAAACCTTCACACAACCAACGCTCACAAGTTGAGACTCTGTCCCGTCTCTAGCGCCCCGCTGCCAGCTTTCATTAGAGTATTAGTGGTGTTCCAGGGTGGATTTCTCCATTAAACAGGCAAACTGTTCACAGCATTTCTCTCCCCTGCTGCTCGTCTTTCCCCCTATATCTCACCCCTCTCTGTGTCTTTATCTCCGTCTGCTTTCTTATCGGGACGTTGGCTGAAACAAGCAGCGGGACAACCTGAGCCGCTTCCTGTCGGCTGCTCGGATGCTGCGCCGCCCGCCGGTGTTTGCGTCTGCAGAGCGAGGATGTATCATCTAACCCCCGTCCCACCACCACGGGCCCGTGACAGCTGAATGATGTCACGTTCAACACGGCGTGCACCACATCGAACTCACATGCAGGTGCACACACTGACACCCTCTGTTAATACACACACACGCACGCAGCCTCACCGGGGGCATTTATGACAGACATTTAAAATGCAAAAGCACTACTCCACCGTGATTGCAACAAGCACATGCTTCTCGACATTCTGTGCACACACACACACACACACACACACACACACACACACACACACAGCTTGCTAAACAAGTCCTGTGCTCGCATAAGGGCGGATGTAGCGCAGACGTCCACCTCTGAACGACACAACGCATCTGATTTGGGACGAAGAAGCGTTCCGTCTTCCGTTCAGCGCTCCAGCTTTGGAGTCCCTCGCTCATCGGCAGAGGCCGAGCGCGTGACCTTCACTCTCAACAGGTTTCCGTCGGGAGCGATCATCATAGGGGCGGTGACAGCAGTGGGTTTTTTTTGTGGGTGCACACTCCTATCACACTCCTTTCTTGGGCGCGCTGCAATGAGCGTCCCAGTCTCCACGGGGAACCGGAAAGGCATAATGTTTGTGTGACTGACGTACCGAGCGTCTTCCCTCCCCTCTCACGAGACGCTCCGGCTCGTTCTTGTTCACTAAAAGCTGACGAGATGATTCGCAGTTTGCATTAAAACCTTCAATTTGTTTCCTTTGTTTTAAGCATTATGTCGCCGTGACTGAGTTGCATGTGTTCATATCAGTGCTGCATCACATTAGGCTCCGACTCCGATCCGTCACTCAACTTCCGCAGGAAGAGCCGGACGGACGTCTCCTCCGGCAGAGAATCGATCTCCTTACACATGCTGTAATCACATTTTAGACCTCGTTAGCGAGGGAAAAAAACGGGTCAGCGTGACGGATGGCAGCCGTCTCCTTTAAAAGCTCTGCTCTGTGTATCTCTTCACATGCACAAACAGAGATTTATTAGGACTCAACAGATGCAGCCGGCGGCCCTATCACCACCCAAAACCCTGATGGGATGCGATCGCTGGCGCAGTCCTGAAGCGGGGAGGCCCCTCCTCATAATCACATCATTTTTCACCACTCCCTGGAAACTCTGCCTGTCGGCAGCCAATAAAAGAGACATGAGGAAAATGTCAGATCAAACAGGCCTCGCGCCGTCGGCCCGGAGCCGCCAGAGCCCGGTGGGCCGCGGCGCCGACACCAGAGCCACGCAGCCTCGGGTGGTAACCAGTGACTGATACATCGGCACGGACGTCACATTAGCACGCTAATGGGGAGGAAAAACGTGGTGGTCTCTCAGTCGCAGTGGACGGGCAGGCCTGTCAAGCATTAGGGATCAATCCTGTGTGATTAAACTGCCGCCTCTGGCCTGTTCATGTGTGCCTACAGCAGATTATAGAATATCTTCCATAAATTAAGAAGGAACAAACTAATAATCAAACTAATTTCATCTTATTGTCTGAGCGGCAGTGGAGCAGCGACTTCTTCCTCCCACATCCCCACCCGACTGACCGACGGAGTGCTTTGTGTCTACGTTTCCCTTCTGCTTCTCTTATCACAGACATGACAACGTGATGCTCTGATCACTGTGAAGTCTGGTTGTATAGAAGTCTTTAGAAAATGACTCTACTTCTCTTTGATGTATTCCCTCAGAAAACATTGTAAACATGAGTTTATGTCTCAATCTCTAGTTAAAGTCTTCTTCACTACAGCATGATGTTCATTTAGTAAGTTATGATCCATTTAGAGTCAAACAGACTATAAAGCAGGGGATGCTTTAGGGCGGGGCTACCTTGTGATTGACAGGTTGCTACCAGAGATACGGCGTCTCTATGTCACTCCCTCTCAGTCCTCTTTTGGTCACTTTTGTTCATTCGTTGCAAGATGGCGACAGCCAAAATGCTGAACTAGAGACTTCACAAATACAGTCCATAAACCAGTGAGTGACATCACGAAGACCACGCCCACTTCTCACATCCAGTCTTTGGGTATAGAGAGTGATAAAGGCTGCGTTGGGAGGATGGGGGTGGATGGATGGGTCAAGCTAATAAAGTGTTTTCTAACGGCTGTTCTGGTCCCGTTTGTAACTAGAAGCCAAGGTCGACTTATTTACTACTTAACTACTTATTTTAACACAAACCTCAATGTTTTATGAAGCTAGTAAAGATGGAATTCACGATGTTAACCACGTGTTTAAAACTGCGATCGCAGTGGTGCGTTCAAGCCAAGAGTTCCTCACCATTGAGGGTTTGATGACTCCCAGATAGGAACTATGAGACACACAGGGACTGCTGATCGCCACTGTTCCCACTCACGTCGACAGCCAGAGTCACTTCCTTACACTTGGAGGGGGGTTTCCACATGTAGCTGGCGTGCGTCTCAAAGCGCCTCCTGAGGTGGTTTCTTGGAAGCATTTGCACTTTGCTTGTTTGATATCAGTGAGCTGATCTGCTCAACACGTGCAAAGAGGCCAAGTTTGAATGGGGAAGCAGATTTGACTGAAATACGTCTTTAAAGTGTAAGTTCACCCTGAACACATTCCTCCCTTAACCCTGAAGGTATCCTGAGTAGACCCCCTCGCGATTTCTGTGAATTAAATTTTGATTGTACGTCATTCTTCATTTAATAAATAAATTGATCAGGACCTGTGTCTTCAGACCTGGTGAGTGTGTCGATGCAGTGAAACAATATTTGGGATGGGAGATAAAGGGTAACTTATCGTACAGGAAAGTGATTTGTCTGGTGAATGAGATCTGCCCAAACGAATCCTAAATTCAGCTCCAGCCGGGAAGCTAAAAACAGAACGACCCTCGCGGGTCACACATTTTTCCGTAGCCTGCGTCCGTTCATCCGTTCAGACAGCGACGCGTTGGACGGGCGAACCGTGGCGTCCTCCCGCCGCTCTGCTCAGGCGCCGTTTCAGCAACCGCCCTGCTGGCTCGGCCAATCCGAGCGCTTGCTGCCTCCGCTTCCTCGGGGCTGCCACCATCTGTTGGACCCCGTGAGGGGCGGCTGTGCGCTCCGGTCCTGGACCCGGACCAACGTCCAGCGCCTCGCCGCTTTGGCCCTCGGTAAGCCGCCGTGACATCATCAAACTGAGGAGACCCCGGAGGTGCTAACACAAGCGGAGAGGATCACACTCACACACTCACACACACACACACACATAATTAAACCTGTGGGGCTCGGGGGTTTGAGCTCTATGTGGTTTGCCTTCTGTTTCTGCATGATTGCCCGCTTCTAATTTCAATCTGGATTTGGGGCTTTTCCTCACACGCAACGTGTGCAGACGTGTTCAACATGAACGTCGCCTCGCTGTTCAGTATGCAGCACGTGAGTCTGTGTGTAAACAACCTTCAGCGACGCACAACAAGAGCATGCTCAGACTTACAAACGGTATCTGTGCTGAGGACCCGCTTCTGCCGTTCGACAGGCCATTGGGAGTCCCTCAGGTCAAAGGTCACAGACGGAAGGATTCTTTCAGACTTCAGTCTTTCCTGTTAAACCAAAATCAATGCTGCGAACTGAGATCTGAATACCTTAACCGTCGTGACTGTTTGGATGTGTTTTCTACATCTTTTCAACCTGCGTGTATCTTTCTTGAAAGGTACTCCTTAAAGATGCAAAATGCATTTCATTGTAAACACACAATGAAGTCGTATTGTATCGTACAGACACACGGCCCATAGGTCAGTCATGTAGCCAACCTTCTCACCAAATGTAGTGACTTTTAGAGCCAGTGATGCTCCTTTTATTGGAACAGAGTGAGCGGCAGTGTGCTGGGTTCATAGGTTGGATCATCGTGATGGTTTCTCCAAGCTTTAAGCCATTAATTACCACTTATAAACCTTTTATAATGGCAGGCTGATAACAAAGTGGAACCAATCTTATCTTAATAATTCATCGCATATTCCTCATTTGCATCCGCAAACATGTGAATACTATCATCTTATAAGAGGAATAGAACGACAACAGAATCATCGCTAATGTTGCAGTTAACCCTTATTTTACAGTTAATGACCACACCATTAGTGTGTGTGTATATATATATATATATGTGTGTGTGTGTGTGTGTGTGTGCAGGGATAAGGACGCACACAGCAGAGCTGTCCTCTCGCTCTCCCACAGAAACAGAAACAAGGCTCGTCTCCAGCTGGAAGCAGAGACCCCCGGCAAGAGAAATCCCTCCGTCTGCTGCTCGCTGTCTGTCACTCGGTGGTGTTGTGTCTCTTCAAAGACCCCCCGCCCTCTTTCCTCCACATCACCGCCAGCCCACGAAGCCGCCAACACACCAGGGAGCGACACTGATCACCTCCCTCATGACAGGGGCATCTCTCTCTCTCTCTCTCTCTCTCTCTCTCTCTCTCTCTCTCTCTCTCTCTCTCTCTCTCTCTTCTTAGCAACCAGTGAACAAACAAAAAGTCAAATAGACTCCACAGCTGACTGTTGATGGGTTTTGGCAACCCGAGATCCCGAGAGGTTGCAGGGTTGTCTGGCGGCTGGACGGAGTCTGATTCTAACCAGCGTCGCTAACTTTAGCTGAGCATTTTACCCGGACTGGGCACTGTCGCGCTCGGCTTTCTGAGCATGAAGAACATCTGGTCAACACCCCGTCTCCATATCAGTGCAACCTCGATGCTTCTAATCTCACACAGATCTGGTTCACACTGTCGTTGAAAGTGTCCCAGGCTTTGATGAAACAGTTTCAGACACTGCTCAGTGATGGACGTACCCTCCCACCGAGCGCAGACGCAAAGAAACCGACTCTGGTCTCATGTTTGTCACCTTAGACTCTAAGACACACACACACACACACACACACACACACACTCGTTTTCGACCCCTGGGCAGCCCTCACATACAGTACAGAATCTACTCATCATCTCTGTGTAAATGTCAGGCTTTGATCCCACAGAAAAGTAACAGTGTCTCCACCAGCAGAGACATCAATGTACCACAATGCAATGCAGCATTCGAGACACGCTGGGCTGAAACTCGATCTCACCCCACTGAAATGTACCAGGAGACACCATTTTCAAAGAATAAAAGTCAGAGTGTGATTCACTTCTTTGACCTTTTAATTGTGACGAGGGTGAAAGTGTCCGGCCTCGTTGCTGAAGGTTCTTGTCTTCGTGTGTCATTCATCTGACGAGGGTCCCGTGTGCAGAGCGCTCGTGTGTGAAAAGACGGCCCTCCCGGCCCGGCAGTAGCCACACACACAACCCGGCCGCTGAGCTTGGACGCCGTGTGGAGAGCAGTGCATGCTGGGAGGAGAACAGAGTTCTCTCACGTCCAGCTCCTGGATCTACGATGAAGCGGCGGTTAAAGCAACATCATGTAGTGCAGTTAGCTGAATGGCTCGTTTTAAAGACCCATTGTAGCGCATACATAATTAAACCGCAGAGTAATTGATTTCCGTCTCAGCCTTATTCTACAGAGACAAGGCGGGATGATATTTCTTTCATTAAATAAAGCGGGATAAAAATAAAGCGGCTGCCTGGAGGACAGCGATGAGTCCCGGGGAACATCAGAGGCAGCGAGGAGCAGGAGGCTGCGATGAAGCGCCCGATACCACAGTCTGGTCCCCGGACACAGGCTGGTTTCTGTCGTACGCAGGGCGGCACTTCATCAACCTTCATCAACCATGGCTTTGCACAGGGAGAGACGGGGGAGAAACGGGGGAGAGACCAGGGAGGAACGAGGGAGAAAGAGGGGAGAGACGGGTAAGAGATGGGGGAGAGATGGAGGAGAAATGGGGGAGAGATGAGGGAAGGACGGGGGGGAAATGGGGGAGTGATGGGGGAGAAACAGGGGAGAGACGGGAAGAAACAGGGGAGAGATGGGTAAGAGATGGGGGAGAGATGGAGGAGAAATGGGGGAGAGATGGAGGAGAAACGGGGGAGAGATGGAGGAGAAACGGGGGAGAGACGGGAGGCAGCAGAGGGGGAACAAAATGAGTGTGTTCTCTGGCAGGAAGACGGTTCTCCCTCTTCCTCTCCCTCGCTCTTCATCTCCCTTTTCCCTGAACATGATAAGACAATGAGGGGTGTTGTTGTTTAGCTTTTGTAGTTTTTAATACAGGCAGATGACAAGAGCGGGGTTTGCTGTCACTCACTCATCTACAACGATGGGTTTCAATAAAAATAAAAAAAAGCGCCCGCTAATTCAGAATGAACGACTGACAGAGGAGTGGGCGTGGCCTAAAAACAGAACCTGGGAGAACCGTAACGCAGCAGCGTTTCCACACGCCGGGAGGATTTGCTGTTCCTCTTGTTCCCCCACACCCACTCACACGCGTACTTCCTCCCCGTCCTCATTATACAGCTCGCTGTGACATGACAGCCAGCTCGCTCGGGGAACCCTTCTAAACCCGTAGCTTTTGGCAACCGAGCCCCGGAGCCGGGGCTAAAAATAGCCTATCGGAAATTTCCAGGCGTTCTAATTTGAATAATTTATTGTCGCTTTAAGTCGGTGGAGTCGGCGTTTGAGAGGAGAGGGGGGCGGAGGTGCAGACGGATTAATCCTCGCCAGACAACGTGGCCTCCATCGACACACAGAGAGACTCAACGCGTCGAGAGAGAGGAAGATTTAGATCGTTTGGCTGCAGGACACGAATACCCAAACAAGAGGCGAAAGGACCCACTGAAGGGATCCGGTAGCCAATCAGTGCCAACTCATGCACACACACGTTTATGTCATGTATCCTTTGCAGAGAGAGGGTCCTTTCTTCCATAACAGGCCATTAAGATATATCTGCTCAAGGGTCTTTTATTAGAATTGGCAATAGCGTTACCCATTTTATTCAGTCACTAGTTGGAACTGTCTGGGCGAAGGTGTTTCCTTTAAGGTCACGAGATAGGGCATGACCTTGGCCGAGTACCTTCCTAGTTCATATGTAACTTAGACAGAAGACAGAAGATAGAAGACCGTTGCTTATTGAGACTAAAACTGCTCCTAAAAGTTTTCACCGTTTGTTCACCGCAATGTTTTGAGCAACCAGTGAGCGTCGCGTTCCCGTTAACAATCCAGGAGTTGGGTCTGAAATATGTGTTTGGCGGCACCGTCGCCGTCCCGCATCATTACATTCAAGTCAGTCGCCTGTCATGACCGAAAAAAACATGCCAGCAAACAAAGAATTAATGAAAGCCCGAGATCAAAGTGAGCCGCGGGGACGTGGACGGCGTGTGAACGCCGATCGTAACGGCGCTCGAAATAAAACAAAGGCTGTGTTCAACCTCTCCAGTCAGACGAAAATACTCCAGCTTGAAGATCCCGGGGAGACTGTGATACTAAATATAACCAACGCGCCTCTGTCTCACTGCCTCTCCCTTTCATCTCTTCATCTGCCCATCAGCGCCGCGCTGCCTTCAGCGCAGACGTTGACTCATGAAAGCTGATGTTTATCTGAGCACGTGCCAACATTTGAAACTTTGACATCGACACACACACACACACACACACACACACACATCCCTTCTCATTGGAAAAGTCACGGCATCCACCCCTTTGCCCTGCGAGCACCCCACCCCCCTCCCACCGCCTCCATGCAAATCACGGCTAATCTTAATAGCCGAAAAGACGCCATTACAGACACCCAGTTTCCCGCTGAGGACACTGACTGCCCATGTCCCAAAGAAAAGACACAATCCTTTGATTCCGCGTTCAAATCCTTCTCCCAAATCCTCGGAGACTAACTGTGACATTAATCACATTTCAAGGCTGGGACACATCAGAGAGTTCGACATGATAATCTGATACAAAGAGGGGGGGGTCAGACAGAGGAGTAGCCTGATGTGACTCAACAGCTTTGATATTTCAGTGGCCCCGCGACGCCTTTGATTCTCCGTGGCATGAAGCGCTCCGGGCCCCCGGCCGGGTCTCGGGTTCGGGGTCGGAGGCTGACGGGTCGGTCGAGGTGGAGGAAGGCAGACATGCGCCGGTGTTTGTGTGGCAAGCAGAATGTTTTGGTCTCATGCGTCTCTTTCTGGGTCGTTTCAGCACCGGCTGCTTCGTCCTCTGTCGCTGTCTCACAGGTTTAACATCCAGGTGGCTCAGACGCTCGCTGTGAAAATCAGACTGCTTTTTGGCATTAAATCCCTTGTCTCATGAAAGCAAAAACAAAACCGAAATAGCACAAACATATCATGGCAGGTGTCTCGAAAAGTAATGAAAAAGTTTCACTGAATGATGTGTTTGAAGCCCAACTGTAGCACTTCATAGACCAGTGATCACGTGATTAATAGATGGATTAATAACTATTTCAGGACACCAACACTGGTTGACTGCTCTGCCTTGTTGTTGCTCAAACAGGCATGACAGCGTTTTTTCTTTGTTTGTCTTGAGAGCTCACGTTAGCTGAACACAAACCGAACGCTGCCTAATAGTTCATCGTATGGGATAGTAATAGGCTTCCATCACGAGTCTCACAGGTTCATCAATCCCAGACATCACAGGAAACTGAACGCTGTCGTTTCTGGGTCCATGACATCATCGCCGTGTTCGCTGTGTCTCGCGGGCCACACGTCGGCTGGTTTACGACAGCTGCATGAACCCAAAATAAACTCTTTTTGCTGGGCGTCGCGGTGTGAACACAGACGGCTGGGCTTCCTGCTGACTGCAACGAGATGCTGGAGACGGTAAAACTCCACACCTCCCGCTCCGTTAACCTCCTTTAGTAGCTCATTACAAGCAATAGTTTTGGATGACTGCACCTGCTTTGGAAATCCTTTTCTCTGGAACACAGTTCACAGATCTGTATTGTTGTAGATACTCATGCTGTATGTTTTTAAATAAGGAAGTGAACTGTTTTCTACACGAGAGAAGAACACGCTGTAGAGTATTCATCCTGGTAAAACACAGACAGGAGCGCTGCTTCCTCCTGTCATCCATTTGTAGATAAGTGGAGAGGAACATATGATTTCTGTGTGTGTGTGTGTGTGTGTGTGTGTGTGTGTGTTGGCTTCCGTGTAAAAATTGATGTCAGTATCTGGGCGATTTTTCCGTTGTGATTAAAAGGCTAGTTGGCAGGCGTTTGCTCAGCCCTCCCAAGATTCCCAGAATACATGAATACATTATCGTCATTTAAAAGAAACTAACATGCAATTATATGGAGTGCTGGAATAAAAGAGAGGAACAAGACTCGTCAATCCCCTTTGTGTGAGGCCGAGTCCACACACAGAGACTCCAAACATGGACTCACCATCTCACGCCGACCATATATAAATAAATATATATATATATATATATACACACACATATATATTTATATATATGAGCCCGTTATCGGTCATTTTGATTTGCTATTATTTGTGTTCTGACGAGCTTCCTGCTCCAGATTTTGTGTGCTCGATTTAGCCATAAGCCGCAGCGAAGTGGGTCGCGCACAAATAGCTGGGGCTGGCACGGTCCGAAGCAGAGCAGTCTGGGTATTAAGTCCTCCTCCGGCGTGGTGGTGCAGGAAGTACCAGACTTGTGAGATCCCATGAGTAATTCCAGCTCTGACAAACGACGGGCCGTGGGACAACAGTTCAAGGTCAATGATATAACCTGAAATGACTGGAAACGAGAAGCGGTGCGGCCGGGACGTGGAAGGAGTGCGGGGGTCAGGCGGGGGTCAGGCGGGGGTCATGCGGGGGTCAGGTGGAGGGGCTCGTTGCCACCAACGACTCTGACGAGCTGAACGCTGATTCATGCGAGGACTTTTTTTCCATCGATGACTTCACGGCATCGTGTTGCGGTCACCTTGGCAGACTGGACTGCCATCTTGCCTCACTTCATTATTCAGTCTGACATCATGTCTTCTTCTGTGTGGGAGGAGTTGTTCTTGTCGCGCTGACCAATCAGCAACGGTCCATCCCGACGTGGTAACAGTTGCTAGGTGCAGTTAACTTTAAAGTTGTTGGAGATAAGCGGAGAGAAGGATTTATGCCTTTTGTGTCTGCAGGAGAGTCGGGCGCATGTGAGCTGCAGCGGGAATCAAATGTGTTTCAATGCTCACAACAAATCACTCGCTACTGATCATGAAATGAATGGACTTGAATCCCGTCGAGCGGTGGATCTCTCCACGACTCCCACGGCAGAGCGGCATTATTGAACATCCCCACGGCCGAGAGGTAGGGGAAAAAAAAGAGCCACTGTTGCTATGGCGATGAGGAACGTGTAAGTGGCGAACTGCGAGGAGCGCTGTGACAAAAGACGAGGCCAGATCCGACAACGCCCCGCGCGGATCGGCCCTGAGCTGAATGCTGATGCGCTTCGACGTCACAACGTAGGCGGGCCGACGCTGGACCACGGGCTGGAAGACAGCGAGCGCCAACGCAGCGGCGACCTGTGGAGGTGAAGGGTCGCCCCGCGCTACAGGTGTCCATGCAATGTGAACGCACAGAAGCACACCGTATTTGGAAGGATTGTTGGTGGACGTGAGGCCCTCACAGCCATGGAGAACGTGCAGGGTGACCCCAAATCAGACAAACCAAGAATGTAACTGTTGAAAAGCAAAAGAAAACAACTACTACCTGACTAGAATATGCTGCGAGACTTTGCCAGGGGAGCAGAGTGTCCGGACCGTCGGTTAGCAAAGCTGTAGGGACACAAACAATAACCAGCGCTAATGCTAGCATGGGCGGCAGGGCCACATGACATCTGTTGCTTCTGTCCATCCTGGCAGAGGGATCCTCCTCTGTTGCTCTCCCTCAGCTGTCTTCCCTTTTTTTCCCTGTTAAAGGGTTTTTACTATCTGTATTTGGGGAGTTTTTCCTGATCCGATGTGAGGTTCTGGGACAGGGAAGTCATGTCTACAGATTGTAAAGCCCTCCGAGGAAAATCTTGTATTTGTGATTTTGGGCTATACAAAATAAACTGAGTTGAGTTGAATTGAGGGGCGGGATGCCAATGAGCCGCCGACATCGCCGATATTGGTTCTAAATAGTTTCTGTGGTCTCTAGAAATGCTGATCAGAAAAGTTGATCAAGAAGAATGGATCCTCACTAGCCTGCTCTATGAAGTTGCCCAGAGAGCTACACAGCTGGACACACTCACCACTCTGCGGTTAACGCGTCAGCACCCATTGCTGGAATAACCTAATCGTAATGCTACCTGCAACTGTTGGAGAGGACACGTACATCCACCTGACTGTGCCGCTAAGAGTAATGGCGGATTAGTCCCACCCATGAATCCTTACTGGCTGTGAGACTGAGTTGCAATCTGTAGTTTTCACATGTGGTCAAGTGAAATAAGCTAAATGGAAAATGCTCCCTCCTCCCAAATAGTGTCCTTCACCAATCAGACTCCTGCCACTCACAGCAGGTCTTCTATTATTGCCTCGCTCCTCGAGGACCAGTATCTGTCGACCCCAGCTGGATCGCAGGGAGACCCGTGCTCAAGTCCGATTGCAGGGCAGAGCCGGCCTCCGCGTAATCCTCCCCCCTCCCTCAGGCAACTTCAAATTGCAGGCCTCACTTTGCTATTATGCTCCACAAGATGGACGCCCACGGGCAGACTGTGAGTGAGTATAGCAGCATGCCTTATAGAGTAGTCCGGCCAGTGATATAATCCCTCGTGGGATTTACTGTTGACCCACTAAAGGTCACAGAGAACGAAATGCAGGCAGGCTATGCAGTGGCATGATGGGCTTGAGTTTCAGTACTGATGCCTGGGTGGAAATAGTGGACAACTTCCAACATTGCTTGAGAGGCCTCTCTTCAAGACACACTCAGTAACATGATGAAAGAACAAATACACATGTCAGCAACAAACTCTTGTGGTGGATCAGTTGATTAAGATTTATTTCATGAACATTTTTTTTCTCTTTCTGAATGACTGATTTCGCCAAAAACTAATGAGCTCATCTCCCGTCTCTCAGGATCCTGCTAGTAACCCGTACAATAATGGTTCTCTCCACTCCACCGGTCTCCACTGCTTCGCGCCGAGTGTGGAAACACAAATAATGATCATGTACAATGCTCGCGCTGTGGTAGAAAGAGTACAGGAGGACCCTGCTCAGTGGAGCTTAATCTTTATCTCCATTCTGTTCAAGCAGAATGAACGGACCGCAGGCTGTAAATAAGAAGCCGATGTAGTCCTCCTAAGTTTGTGGACCGCCGTTTTAAAGACTCTGGTTTGGCGTTTTTGGCCGTCGCCACCCTGGATTTTTGCAACTAGTGAACTAAAGTGATCATATTTGGATTGCGGAGGAGTGACGTGGAGACGCTGTGTCCCGCTCTGCTAGCTCGAGTAGCTTTTGTAGCCCTACGACATTTCCTGCCTGATGGTCTTCTAACTTTAATGGAACAGTCATTCATTAAATTAACTTTATGCTGGATTGAAGACAAAGTACAGTCGTTTTCTCATAGACTTCAATACAATCAGGCTTCTGCTTCCTGGCCAGGAAAGCTTAAGACACTTTTATTGGCTTCACTTTTCAGAACCGCAGGTTGCCGCCTCGAATAGACGAGCATGACAAAACTCTTAACTCTGAACAAAACCAGCCTATTCCTGAACGTAGGCTAACCAATGACTAGCAGGCTAACATGACAAAACATGTAAATGAAACAGCTTTGCAGTCACTGAAAGGGTTACTCAGTCTCCTAGAAAAACATATTGACCTTCCACCCCAACTTCTGGTAAGACAGCGAACAATCCGACGAACCAAACTTGAAAGTGGGATAACCATGACTAGGATTTTGACCATGAATAACTTTCCTCTGAATGTGATGTTCCTGCCAAATGCAGCTGATTCTACAAGTCTCTCTCCTTAACGATGAATACATTCCTGTGTGATGTGGTCATACAGTCCACACTCCCTGTACCAGCTCCAGGGACGAGCAGGGAGGCAGACAGGAGGTCTAGACACCTGAATGTTAATGCTAATAAAGGTCAAGAAAGTTCTTCTGTTTTTTAATCAGGCCTGCGCTGGTCTGAGATCTTGTGACTGATCAGTGTCCCACGGCTAAACATCACCTTTTCAATCCGACACACCTCGTTTCCTGTGTCACAGGGAAATGTGGCAGTCACTTTGTCTCCACCCATGAGAGCTGTGAGCAAAATAATTGGCCAGGAGATGAATTATGTATCTGTTGTGGCGTCTTAAGGCCTCAAGCTGATTGTAATTATTTTACATGACAGAAATTACTAGTTTATCACCGTGCAACAAGATCTCTGATGGTAAAGATGGAAATAACCTGACGACTTTCAGCCAGCAATAATCACGATACATTACTGTGATAGTTGACGGCAAAAAGTTGACAACACTTCTCAAAAATCAAAGCGGTTTATTCCGGTGACCTCTGCGCGACAGCGCCGCTAATCTGTGATCATCTGGATGTCTGATGAACAGCCAGGAGGCTTTTGCAGCCGTTTATTCTTCAAAAAGGAACAAAGCCGTGCGTCTGTTGTCACTACTGTAAATCTATTTGTGGCTTGCCTGCTGAATTATTCATATCAGATGTGTATTTTGGTCCTGGCTGATCACTCAGGTAACGGTGTCATGTTGAAGCTCTCACTGAATCGTTGAGGTGAATCTCAGGCTTTTTTTTTTTCAAATCCACTCACTCAACGTCTCTCGAAACGTTTCATTCTTTCAGGAGAGGATTGTATATTTTTCTTCTGATGGTGCAGGCAGTATCTCATTCTGGAATCAAGCGGTATTTTTATTTTTTTTAACACCTATTCACTGTATTTCCCATTACTGTTGGAGAGGTTTGGTTTCAAGTTGCTCACGAGGAGGCTTCACAACCGAATCAATCGTTATCACCACTTCCCTTCTGTTGTCTGTGTAGCAGGAAATCTAGTAACGCATTTCAATGAGCAGGGGTCCGACGCATAAACCGTGTAAACGATACTCCATGGTACATACGCAACGTGTTTATTATCAGGCTAAACCTTTACGGTATAAAATACCAGGTGTACCGTGTACACAAGCACTACCGCTTAGCACGTGTCATTGTACAATTAAAAGACGGCCCTCGGTTCTCTGCGCGGTGGATCTAAATTTCGAATAACACTCCTCGATAACAACTTATTTACGCCTAGGTGTCATGGCAGTGAGCCAAAAAGCTCTCTGGAATCAGAGATACCATTAGTACAATAATTACATTTCTGTCAGAAGGCTGATGAGATGCAATCCCTCAGGGAGAAAGAGACAGAACGGGAGATAAAGAGGCAGCGGCTGCAGGAAGGAATGACACGTGACGCTAAAAGGGAGGCATGAAGAATGGAAGAGTGAAGGGGAAAACAAGATAAAAGAAATTATGAAAGAGGAGAGGCAGAGACGGAAGGAGGCGGGGAGAGATGGTAATGAATGTGGCGGCTCGCTGAGCCCCGCGCAGCACCATCCTGACCATCCATCGTCCAACCAGACCCCGTTAAATAATACAGAGAAGATGGAAAGGCTCTCATCGGCCACATCCATTTAGCCAAATCGCACTCTATTGTGAGGGGGGGGGCAAAAATGTGCTTAATGATTCATGAAGCGGCTCCCATTACTATTACACAGCAACTTTTAGAGAAAGAGAAACTGTGGACATTAGTTTCATCAGAGGAAGGAAACAAGGTACGGTCCAGGTCCCGTGACCCTCGATCCCCCGCTCTGTTGTTCTGTCCAACAACAACAACACGGCAGAGGCAACGCTCTGTGTGATTTAAGGTCAGAGGTCGCCGCTGGACTGAAGTCATTTCTGGTAGCAGCTCGAGTGTAAAATCAGGAGAGTGCTTTGCTTTCCATGAAAATGCCCCTTTTGAAGGTGCAGAAGAACAGTTACTTCTGATTGGTGGACATGTTGGGGTGAAACAACACATTCAACAGAGCAGTCAGTGTTGTGGAGCTTAAACAATGAATGCACCATATAATAACTCACTTATGCATCATTTTGCAACATGTTGCCATGTTTCAGCTGAGTTGCAGGTGACACTGGATTTTCCCGTTTTAGCAAAGAAAACGACACTTCATCTGCTTTCATGTCTGACACTTCAGTTTAACCGCTTTCCACCGTTCCTCCTACACTTTTACATTGTTCTCCAGCGTTATCAGAGTATACCGCCTCGTGAAACACAGCAACGCTCGCAAAATCTTTAACGGTGCCAGATCGGAGATTGTGAGCTTTCCGCTTGCTGCCGGTGTTTCTCTCGGTGCCAGAGAACATGAATAACACGTTATATGAGAAGTTTGATCAAATGATGGCGGGGACAACGCTGTCCTTCCAAAATATTGCTCCATATTGTCCACATGAAAACCCTAGAAGCTCAGATTACAACACACACACACACACACACACACGCACACACACACACACACACACACACACACACACACACACACACACACACACACACACACACACACATTTCCCCACTATATCTTTACATCTAGGGACAATAGCCTAAATGTTAAATGCAGCTCCTTTAATAAAAACCTCCAAAAGGCAATTCCCGATTCCTCCCAGACTCACATTAACCTCGTCATGGCTCCCAGTCTTACAGCAATTACAATAATGGGATTCCTTATTTTCAATATTAAGCTTACATAATAAGGTTTGGAATTATGATAATCTGGATAAAGACTGAGCAAATGTGCATCAATTTCCCCGCATTGTGGCTTCTCGTCAAATTAGCGTGTTCGCTCAACCTCAATATGCCGCCAGGCAACCTGCACAGCACAAAGTGACACTTGGGAGCAGCCAGAGTTCGGTGTGTTAGCACTGTACCATGCAGCCAGTCTGGCACGCATTTGAAACACACACACACACACACACACACACACACACACACACACACACACACACACACACACATCCCACTGCTACCCCTCACTACCCAAACACACACTCTCTGTCTCCGTCTCACACACACGGGCAGTGAGGCGTGTGTTCGCTGAAACACAGAAGAGCAGCCCCGAGCGGGTAGATATCAACGCTAGGCATTATGGGTGAACCTATCTGGCGTTTCAGATCGAGTTAGGGCCAATTAGCCTGCAGGGAGCGAGAGGAGCCGTCGCAGAAGAAGCTGCAGACGAGAACCGCTCACAGAGGACCGGCGGAGCCCGACAGCAGTGACATGAGCAGAGGTACGCGCCTCCAGGCCCGTTGTTCTAACCTCAATAAGCCCAGAGAAAAATGAAAAAGGCCGACATGTAGATCTGATCAAAGTGTACATTTGCTGATTTACGACGCTCTAAATCAGAGCTGTGTGAGATGTTTCAGTCTTTCACACCTTCTGCTGCAACGTTCTCACTTCCAAGTCGTCAAACTGTGACGCCTGGTTAGCGGCTTCAGCGGTGACGCTCAGGGTGCTCCTCCTGCGTAACGTTCCACCTGTTGCATGCACGGCCCTTTCAAAATAAACTTCACCGAGGTTTTGGGGTTGCTGGTGCAACAAAACTTTTCCGTTAGTTTCTGGAAAAGATTGTGGTTTGTGCGACCGTATGTTTGTTAGACAGATACACACAGGACAGATACACACAGGACAGACACACAGGACAGATACACAAGGACAGATACACACAGTACAGACACACACAGGACAGATACACACAGGACAGACACACAGGACAGATACACACAGTACAGACACACACAGGACATATACACACAGTACAGACACACACAGGACAGATACACACAGGACAGATACACACAGGACAGACACACAGGACAGATACACAAGGACAGATACACACAGGACAGACACACAGGACAGATACACAAGGACAGATACACACAGTACAGACACACACAGTACAGATACACACAGGACAGATACACACAGGACAGACACACACAGTACAGATGCACACAGTACAGATACACACAGGACAGACACACAGGACAGATACACACAGTACAGACACACACAGGACATATACACACAGTACAGACACACACAGGACATATACACACAGTACAGATGCACACAGGACAGACACACACAGGACAGACACACACAGTACAGACACACACAGTACAGATGCACACAGTACAGATACACACAGTACAGATACACACAGGACAGATACACACAGCACAGATACACACAGGACATATACACACAGTACAGACACACACAGGACAGATACACACAGGACAGATACACACAGGACAGACACACAGGACAGATACACAAGGACAGATACACACAGGACAGACACACAGGACAGATACACAAGGACAGATACACACAGTACAGACACACACAGTACAGATACACACAGGACAGATACACACAGGACAGACACACACAGTACAGATGCACACAGTACAGATACACACAGGACAGACACACAGGACAGATACACACAGTACAGACACACACAGGACATATACACACAGTACAGACACACACAGGACATATACACACAGTACAGATGCACACAGGACAGACACACACAGGACAGACACACACAGTACAGACACACACAGTACAGATGCACACAGTACAGATACACACAGTACAGATACACACAGGACAGATACACACAGCACAGATACACACAGGACAGACACACACAGGACAGATACACACAGGACAGACACACACAGTACAGCACTTATACACATGTTCTACTCCAGCATGAGCCAGCCAGCGTCGGTGCAGTGTGCAGGGATCCACACACACACACACACTGAGGTGGAGGTGATCTAAGCGGCTGGGCGGGGTGGATATAAACACCATTTATTTTCCTCTGAAGGTGACGGAGATTAGCGGCGCAGCGGTGGATGGATGGATGAGAGGGCAGCGGTGCCGATTGATGTTGTGTTAACATGAAATGAATTGCCTGAGGGAGGGAAGCTGTATAGTGTTCTGGGATATGATAAGAGATCGAGCAGGGATGGAGGGTGAGGGTGCGCGTGTGTCAGTGTTGCAACGCGCGTGTGTGGGTGTGTGTATTGTTTGTGAATGAGGCGGCTCGGAGAGTGAGTGGTCTGCTGCATTTATGTGACCGACGCAACAGAAAAGGTAGAGAAGAGGAAGTTGCAATGAAAATGAAAAGGGTGGAAGAGATTCCAGGAGCTCTCTCTCTCCCTCCAGTCTGGGTATCACCTTCTGTAATGAAAGCACACACTTCACCCCCGCCCCCACCACCCAACTTCTAAAAAAGTCCTGGGATCTGCCAAGGAAAAACAAAACATCGACATCCATCCCTCCCTCGACTCTCCAACGGGTTTGTTGCCTCAAGGTCATCACCATCCATGGACCGAGACAGAGACGGGGAAGAGACAGAAGTCTGTCTGTGTGTGTGTGTGTGTGTGTGTGTGTGTGTGTGTGAGTGTGTAGTAATAGTAGTGTTGTGATGACTGAGAAGATGCGAGACTGAGGAAGGTATACAGGACTTAATTGGCTCGTACTCATTCTCCTTTAAATCTTTTCCAGATCAGGGAAAAGCCTTCGACTGCAGTGGAAGTAACAGGAAGACAGAAAGCAGTATATTCACATTTTACTGTACTGTATTTAATTCAGCATTCTTTGAGAACAGTTTTCAACAGACGCCGCTGTGTCTCCTGAACATCACAGAGTTCACCGCCATGCTAACACCTCTGAGAAGAGATGTAGTTAAGACACAGCAGTGCTTCCAGCTGAATGCTAACGTCAGTAACATGGTGTTTACCATGTAGTTTAGCATGTTAGCATGCTAACATTTGCAGATTAGCACTAAAACACAAAGTGCAGTGGAGGCAGAGTTTTGCAGGTATGTGTTCATAAACCAGACTATGGGACAAATTAGGATTAAAGTTGTCGCTGCTGGATCATGTATTAGTGAGTAACATGAGTATCTGGTACCACTTCATCACATCGTTTATCAGCTACGTAGGATCAACAACCACAACGGCCCCTCGTATCAATACTTATCAGCTGAGTATGTTCAGGGATGGGTATTGGGAATGAAAACATTGTATTGCAACATGTCAAATTATAATGCCATATAAGAAAATATGGGGTAGAGAAAGTTGTTTGAGTTTATCCTGAAGGGCAATCAATCCAGGAGGTAAGATCCACCTCATCGCCATCACAAGAGCCAGAATTATATACTGTTCATATATATATATATATATATATATATATATATATATATATAAAAATAGATTCTTAATCATATCACCCCGCTAGTAGAAATAGCTGAAGTAGTTGTAGTAAAAACATATAAAGCTATACTAGGAGAACATAAGCTAAAGATGAGCAACAGAAGTTACAACTACAGTAAAGGTGGTTGTCGTCATAATAAGAGTTTTTGTAGGAATAGTAATACAAGTGGCAGCAGGAGGTGCAATACTAGTAGTGATAGTTTCTGTACTAACAGTAACAGCACCAAACAGTGCTCAGTGGTATTTGTATCAGTCCAGGACATGATGAACGACCAGTGACTAATGCTCTTCTTTATGTGTAGATGGTGACCAATGAGGCTGTCTAATGGTGGAGAGTGGACTCGCCGCTCCGCTGCACCTGGAGTGAAAAACAGCTCACACATCACCCCCCCTCACCTCCACCTCTCTTTGGTTTTCTGTCCAATCACGGCTTTTGAAAGCGAGCCCTCGGGAGACTGAGGGCTTGTTGTCAGAGCTGCGGGTAAACCAAAGAGAAAGGCCTTTCAATCCACTGCCAGACTCTTTTAGATGAGTGTAATTATTGTGCTTCTCTCGGACGTTCGGCCCACTGGGAGGACTGAATCTCCTGAGGCGGGAAATTGGTCCGTGACTGCACGGCAACGAGGAGCTGCGGCAACGAGGAGCTGCAGCAACGAGGAGCTGCGGCAGCAGGCGCCTCACAAACGTTTCAATATCAACATTTTCCTCAATGCGCTCTCCTGTCTGAATGACGGGAGCTACATTTCATCCCTGTGAGAAGTGATTCAAGATGCAGATGTTTTTATCTGAGCACACTTCATGATTATGACTTCTCAAGAACGCCTCAAAGCGGCCGCTGTGTGTCTACACACCAATCGTACATTCATACCTGAAACTCACAGACACAGCAGTTTCAGTCAGTCAGATGTTTTGAACGTTGTTTCTGAGGCTGCGTACTTGTCTGTACTAGCTTGGTTCAAATAGGCACAGTGGGCAGTGAGCAGGCCGGTGGGCAGAAGTCAGGTACAGTGAGTTAAAACCCGATGAGGGGCCTGCAGGGAGCAAAGCAGACGTCCTGTTCTGGGCCTCAGACGGCTGCTTGAGCTGCTGCCTTACAGCGCCAGTGACGCTCACTGCAATTACATTTTGTACACTTCCTCCCTTAACTTCATTAGAGTCAGAATGTTTTTTGATGTTGGCATTTTCAGTCTGTAGTCTTCAGAATAACTGCATTTCAAAGGAATAGTGTAGCGTTGTGGGACATACTTTTATGCGCTCTCGGATATGTCTGTTAAATGTTTCGGGACACAAATAGCTTAGATAGCATAGGGACGAGAAGCTGTCAGAAATCCTGAGACCAGCACCTCTAAAGCGTACTAATTCACTCATTTGTTTCATAGTTTGTTTAATCTGCAAAAAAATGTTAACAAAAAGTTAAAAAAAATAAAATCCTTACAAGGGTTTGTTTATGTGCTGGACTACATCTTAGGCAGTGACTTCCTGGAGTCTTTATGCTCGGCTTATTCTTTGGCCCAAAGATTCAAACTAAAATGTTTGATGTTTAAGTCAACTGTCGAAACGTGAGTGGATTATATGAAACAAAATTCCATTGAGTTGTGATATCTCATAACCTGCACAAACACCACTTACTTCACCGTGGTGGTGCAGACGGATTTGGTTTGAAGCTTTTTGTAAGTTGGATGAACGGATCCTATCCCTTCCTGAATAGAAGTCTCAGGATTTCAGTGGAATTTGAATACATTGTGACGGGAAAGGAAACATCGAGCTGGTGGAATACCTGCAGATTGTGAGACATAAAGGAGAACATTTTTCGCTGGAGGCTCCTTCTTCACCACGGGGACCGAAGGTACTTTATAGACACTTTTGTGCAACGCTCACAGGCACCATTAGACATTTGGGAGAGACATTTTCTTATGGTGGTGGATATTTGTGTCTGTGTTCGGCCGACAATGCCTTAGGGCCATATATGACAGGAAAAGATGAAGGAGACCCAGGAAGAGATGGAGAGCCTGGCTCTCCAATCTGGCCTGCTAAAAAGCGAGGCCCTTTGGTTCCAGTAGATTGGCTTGAGATGACTTGGCACTCCAAACAAAGCTATTTACGTCTTTCTAACTCGCTTACTTCATCCCGATGACAAAAACCCAGCGTCTGACCTCCTGTTCAGTCATTTTACACCTTAACTCAATTCATTAATGTTCTAAAAATACCTGCATTCAAACAACAGCGTACCTCCAGGGGTGTGAAGGTGGGAAAACAGACACGTGAGCAGGACGGCTTTGCTGCACAACAAACGCCTACGATGAAAAGAAGAAAGAAAAAAAAGATTTCTCATTCTGTGTGTAGCAGGAAAACAGGCTCTCACAGGGGTCTTTGGAGCTTTGTGCGTCTGTGTGGCCGGGGAAGCAGAGTTAAAACGTGTGCGAAAGCTTTTCGCCTCAAAGGTGTCTGAAGAACGGCTCCGCCAGCCGGATCAATGCCAAGCAGACGGCCACACATCTCGTCTTACCCCGCCGTGTGAGGGGAATATGTAGCGTTTCGGTGGGGATTACATGAGAGACAAAGAACACGGGGAGAGAAGGAAGCACAGAGGAGAGGGAGAGCAAACACAGTAAATTTGCTCGTCTGCCAACAGAACAATTCAGTCGTTTATGGGGAAAGATGGGTTTTGAATAGTCTGCTACATACAAAGCAAATGTGCTTTTGGATGCTTGCAGAAGGAAATAATTGTCTGAACTGCCCTTAATCTTTGAGGGCAGAGAAATTCAAATGTATCATTACACAAAATGACACTCATTAGCAGTGATTCACTGATTCACTGATTAATGGTCTTCAAGTGTCAAAGGACGTTTTCTCTTTGAACAAATTCCCTCCCCAGGACAATTCAGAAGAGTCCAGCGAAACCACAGCAAAGGATGATAAATAATAATGATACCAGAGGACAATTGGGTCCACTTTAGCCCAAAGAAGCCCCACAGTCACCCCCCAAAGAAGGCTAGCTACAGTCCACGTCTAAGATTATCTTGCTTCTGCAAACCTAAAAAGGTCATGAATGTAGGCCAAAGTCAGTGCGAAGAGAAGTGTATCGAGAGCACCAGACCTGCGCTGTCCCCGGTGTGTCTGTGTTCTTCCCGTTCCTGAGCATCACCCCGGCTTCCTCTACAGGTGAGGCTGTTTGCTCGACTGCTCGCCTGAGCAGGGAGTGTAGCTCTGAGACTGAACTACGGCGGCGCGGCTGCAGAAAGCTATTAGAGAGCAATTCTGCTCACAGTCAAGAAATGGGACCAGTGGAAGTGAAGGAGATGGGACACTTCCAGAGGCAAACAGGTTCTTTTTACAGCCAATTTCCTGCTGAACTTTAAAACCCCATCTTTTCCCTTCGCTCTGATAGTACTGATAAATCTGTGTGCAACAGAGCTGCTAATGTCTTGCTTGCTTGCCATAATTTATTACCATCTTCCTTTAACTCCCTCCTTTAATGTTCAAACCAATCGAAGACGCTGCTGGTGGTTTTACAGGTTTCAGTCCATTAACTTTAAATCAGGCAAATCATATGTCAGAGAGCTTCTCTACCTGGCAGGGCCTTGTCTCATTCAGGCTGGTCCCATCCCGCATTCACATCCGTACCAACTAACGTAATGTGTCCTTATTAATGTGTCCCACTAAATCGCCTTCTAAGTCGTCCACGTAGTGATGAACGATGAAGTATGAAGACCCCAACAGAGCACACACAGGCGGCCTGCAGAGGGTTGGAGGATGGGTCCAACAGTCTTCCAGCCAGGAGGCGACTGTTCGACCACCATGACAAACCAGACACCGCCGTTTAAAAAAGTTGCTGGCTTTTTGTAGAAAAATGCACTAAAAATAGGGAGTAACTTGTTGTCAGATAACATACGAAGCGTTGCTCGAGGACACGCGGTTTCATTTCATACTGGCTCACCAGAGATAGGTCATCAAAGACAAAGCATTTCTGGATAGCAGGCCACTGCAGTAATGACCCAGCACATCATCAGATAGCTCCATGTTCAGGTCATCATGGAGGAGGCCATCCAATACATATTTGAGATCCTTTTACAGGTTTCTGTACAGGTCAATTACACCCCCACAAACACACACACACACACAAACACACACACGGAGGACAAGCTTGTAACGCCTCAGGCGTCCACAATTCCAGACAAATTCATCCGCCTTGAGACAACAGCGTGCATTATTCTCTCATTGCGTGGCGACGGGTGCCTGTCCCAAATAAAAATTGATCCCACTGAGTAATCATCTCAGGCCCGGGGCTTTCTCTTCGTGACCACTCAACCCCTCTCCTGATGTACTGAGGGTGACGCCTCCCCGGAAACTGTGCAGAGGTAATAATAGACATCGTCTTGCTTTTGTTCCTCCAGCTCCAGGCCGGGATTTGGCTGCAGAGAAAAGTGCCGCCATACGAGGTGGAATCATTTGAGTCTGTTGCCATTCAAAGCACTTAAACATTAGACTTTCCACTAACAGGTATTGATTCAAGCCTCTTTACCTTATGTCTGTTAAAACTTTGCAGCACTTTAACGCAATCACCAAAAGGACTCCGATTTGTTCTTGGCAGCCATTAGAAGTCTGTCAGGTGGGGTAATTAATTGGGATGCACCGATACCACGATGGGTCCTGGGCCGATACTGACTCGAATAGATATCTGTGACTCGGCCCGATCCATCTGTTTATGTACAGTACAATAAACAATATGTACTGGAATCTTAATTGCTGTTTGTTTTGACGACTAATTTGCTGCCTTAAAAAGTTTTACGTTTCCATCCAAAGATTCTTTTATTTGCTGGTGTACAATTTATCATGTAAAGCTACCACAAGGAACTTTCATTTCAACAACACCGTTCCCAGGTATCAGGACCGACCAGAAAAGCCAGATTGATGCATCTCCAGCAATTATTGGGTTAGGAAACATTGAAATGTGATATAAAAATCCATTTCTACCTTTTACGCTGAAATAACTGCTGATGTTTGTTTTGTTTCACCTACAGGCGACCATGTATCTGGTTTTGTCTTTTCAGGTCCTAACGCCACTTTAATTTGCTTCTATTGTTTGACCATGAGTAAAATACCGTCCGCAGCACTGCAGGCTAAATGCTGCCAATGTGGGATTAAACATGAAATGACCCTGAATTAGATGGAAAGGCCACAGGGCGAGTTTAGAAGCTGCTGACAGATGAGGATTCTGGGAAAGAGATCGGGGTGAAGAAAGAAGTGTGATTTTGGAGTCGCACTTTGTACTTGGCACAAGTACACAGAGACTCAGGTCCGGACCCGAGGCCCGAGGCTATTTCTCTGTCCCGGTGACACTCTGTCCCCTCTCAGGCCTAAACTCCAGATCCATTCTTTCTATTGTACCTTCTTCAAATAGAAAAATCGAAGAGAACTGACTTCTGAGAAAAGAGTTTGGTTTCAGAGTGGTAGACGGACGAGTAAACACTAAAAGCTAAGAATTGAACCCAAGAGGACGCAGTGCATATGACCAGATGTTAAGTGATCTAATTCCTGATTTAAGAAACTGATAAATATTGTTTTAGTGAAAAAAAAATTAAGGTGAGGAAAATTATCTTATTTTGCATCCAAGTGCAGAGAGCTGATCAAATATCAGCCGTGTTCAATAGTACAAATGTGTTTGGCACCAAAATCCTTAAAATAATGTACTCTGATCCAATAACGTGATACCAGTTATTGAACAGCTATCTTTGAGTAAAGATCTGTTACATATATCAACTCCAAACTTGGGTAAAGTAGAAGACAACACGGGTTTAAATTTCCTGTAGAGGTCTGAAACTGAATCTGTGCTTGCCGTCCAACATGCCAGACCAGCTAATTGCACTGATATCAATTCCTGCTTCACTCGTATCTGAGAACAAAACCAACAGATTGTCCAGAACAGGTGTGCCACTCATTAGTCTTGTCGCCAGCCGACTTTCCAAACGGAGGGCCGTGGTTGCTGCGTGACTAATGTAAGGGTAACATCAGGCTGAGAGTGGCAGCATCGCAGGTCACTGGGCCTTCGACGCTCCTCCATAATCACCTCTATTTGGCCGGGTTAAAAGAAGGGCTCATAAAACATGACCTTTTCCGATGCTCTAATCGCTCTCCTCGGGGGCGGGCGCCTTCCATCCCCAACATGACAGTTTTACAAGTCCCTTCTGACACCATCGCCTGGGTTCAGGGACACTCCACACACATAAATACAGACTAGCGAAAGCCCGCAGACAAAGAGAAGGAGGATAAAGGGCGAGGAGAGGATGTTCTGGCACGTGGTCGGTATCAGGACAATCAATAAGGACAGTGAGAACAAGACACCGTTAGCATCAATCGTGTGCTTTAGTTAGCTTTGGGCTCATCATTAAACATAGGAAAGAACAATGTGCACCAATGCAAAAAAACACTTCATATTGTTATTTATGGATGTTCCCTGCATCATCTTCTGAAACCAAGACCCAAATGTATCCAAAACCAGAGAAGCTACCATAGCTTATCAGTATATTATCGTCTGTACGTGAAGCTCCTCTGCCCGAGTAGAAATAGCATTGGTACAAATGTGTCTCTGGAAAAAAAACCTGAACTAGTATTCAAGTGTTGTGACCAGCGCTAGCATTTAGCAGAGAGAGAGAGAGAGAGAGAGAGAGAGAGAGAGAGAGAGAGAGAGAGAGAGAGAGAGAGAGAGAGAAAGAGAGAGAGAGAGAGATTTTGTTTTGCCTGCCCACATGACCTTTATCTGTATATGAAGTAATAGTGTCAGTCTCCGGTATGTAGAGCTTGAAAGTTTATTCTTGACCATGAAAAAAAATTACGGATGTAGAGACAGCAATCATATTGATTATATGATTGATACTCATACAAAACATGTAAACATGATCACTAGATGGAAGATTTACACGATAAAGTCCTCTTTTATTTTTGTTTACCTTGATCGGATAATAGATCTGCGATGAAAGGAGTGTTCCTTATTGTTGAGAGCCACTGTTGCTGACTCTGGGACTGATGTCCTTCAGGAGACGTACAGATTTAGCATGACTCATCGATTGTAGACGGACAGTAAAAGCCTGGCATTAGTCGCCTAGTTCAGCCATCCTTTTTCGACCCACTATCTGCACTATCCATCTTCCATCTTGCACTGTTGCTGCCTCCTGTGCTTAGCTAGCGCCGCCCAAAACAATTGGTTTAATGAACGAGCAACAAGCCAGAGCGTTTTTGTCGCCTATAGCAGAGTGATCATGTGCGGACCCAGAACTTTCTGTAGTGTGGACACGTCACTGTGGGTTAGGTCTGACTATGCAGGACTACCTTGTCCATGACAGAAACAGAGTGACCTCTAAGCCAGAGACTCCACTTTACTTAAGAAAGATCCTCAAGTCCTAGCTTTATTCAAGCTTAACTGGGTCTGTGGGTCCTCTTTTCTTACATGTGAGGAATGTTCTTCAACGTTCTCCCTGTCCTCCTTGTTCTACTTCACCATAACCTGTAAGACCTTCTCCCAGAATAGGTTCTTCATAAATAGTTCCCCACCACACACCTGAAGCCAAACACACATTAGCGTACTGTCTGAAGGACATTATGCCCTGAGGAAGACAAAGTTCCTCCTCGGGCTTGCAATACAGAACTCCTAGGAACGCGTTGGTCTCAAAGTTTGGCAACGTGGATTTTCACTAAAAATTTGACGTGGATTTGACACTAAAAGGCAGATTTTGTCAGAGGAAAACGTGAAATATCTTGTGGAGTAATGAACGTATTAGCATGAATTCAAGAGAATGTTTGACACAGTACTGTTATAAGACTCCTTTGTCTTAAATCCCAAAGTTGGAGCATCAATGTATCAGGTCTCATGTAAGGGAACAATCAACTAAACAGAAACAAATGAAACTTTTGGAGAAAAGATGCAAACGTCAAGATGCAAACGTCAAGAATTAGAGAACAGGTCTGCTCTGTCCACACTAAGTGATGCGAATGAACAATAAGTAGAGCAAATGACAATGAGTTGCAGCAATGAAGTCAGACTTAGTTGCGTGTTCAATGCTTTGAGGTTGACATCTTTTGGTTGGACATGTTGGGTTTTTAAACACCCTCCCCATCGGGTCCTGTGCTCCATGAGTGGGTGGACTGCTGGGTGTTTGGGGCGCTCGGGGCACTTCCTGTTCCCACTTTCTCCTGAGTAACTTTCCATGTTCCAACCTTTAAACAACTCTATGACGCAAACATTTAACAAAAGGGGCAAAGTCACTTACATAAGCAAATTAGCTACGAGGATGTTTAAAAAGATCTTTAAAAGGGCAACTGGGAAACAAGGGTTTGACTTCTGCTGTGTCTCCTCCATGCGTTTGGTTTGGAGAACACGGTCAGACAAACTCTAATCCAGCAGAGGATTGTTCTCTTCTCAAAGTCTGGTACCCTTTGTTCACAGTGCCAACGAAAGATCTACAGACACACCCCCAAAAGACCAAGGCTCATGGGTTCAAGGAGAGAGATGTGTGCACATGTGGCAGCCTGTAATTTCTCACAGCTGGAAAACGAAGCGTACCAGAATGAGCCACGGTCAAACTGCAGACTATACGAGACTCACACCCAAGAGCTCAGAGGGCAAGAAGACCACGAGTCATCACAGAACCAAGAGGTCTGTCAGATATCACCAAGGTACTTGCAGGTCCATGCACACTGTTGTATTCACGCATCTAGAAAGAAGTGTAACAAGGAACAGGAGTGGCGTGTGGAGCACAGGACTTCAGATGGGAAATGTTGATGCTTTCAGATTGTTGACAGTCATTTTCATGCTGAAGCATTTAGTCTTTCCTGCACAACTTTGATGTTGTCGAGGTGGAAACACCTCCAAAACAGCATTGACTATTATGGGACACTAAATCTGAGTCATACTTTGAGAGTTGGTGATGCACGCATGATGACTCACTGCACATACCCACCGGTACGGGAAACTCTGAGACAGAGCTCACCTTCATGCAGAAATATTGGAGACATTCTTTGTAAAAAAAAGTAGAAATGTATTTAAAAAAAACAAATGTATGCGGCACAGTGAGTCTTTAAATGCAGACTTAAAAGAGTCCAGTGATTTAGCAGTTCAATCCTCATACACTGTTAGACTCGTGAGGAACAGGTGAAAAAAACACCAAGGCAACTAAAGATATTATCTTTTTTATTCCACTTAGTTTTCTTCCTTGACAAAAACTTAGCTGCCCACAATGCAACTCAACCACCAACAGCTTGGGCAGAATATTCAGCTCGTAGTCTTGCATCTACGATGTGCTTTTGGTCAAATTTTCAAGGTGTTCTGCATTTATTTGCGTTCAAGGTGTATTGTACCTGCTGACCGCAGATGCAAATCAGCTAGAGAGCTGGTTGTGTTGTGCATGGGTTAAATAAACTGATGAACTAAACTAAAAACTAGCCTCGAGCGGAGATAAGGAGCAGGCGCCATCAGACCCGTCAGAGTACGCTGATACTTTTCAGGGGGTTAAAGGAATGGCGCTAAAACAAAGCATTTCATACTCGGGCTAAATGCAGGTATTTCCAGATGGACTGTATGAGAATAAATCATGTTTTGTCAAATATTAAAGCATGTAAATATGTTCTAGTAGAAACCCAAATGATAATCCAGAGTTTCATCAAGACTGACCCAAAGTGAGCTGGACCCGAGTGGACCCCTAACACACGGGCTTCAAAAGTAGCATCACACCAGGGTTTCCTGCACTTTTCACATCTCAGTTTCTGCCTCTGACGTCCAAACGCACACATATTAATCACAACACGCCACTCAGCATTCACCAAACCCAATCTTTCAAAGACTTTCTTACCTTCACTAGGTTATTCTCATGAACTCTATTGTGTATCTTGTCCTATTGGGATGAGCATCAGTGCTTCATTACATCTTGAGGAAAGTATTTTTGATACAACCGGCAAATAATACTACGAGCTCTGATCTACTTTTAAGTGGAAGTCTATGTGAGATAATGTTGTAGCACCCTGACACTTAGTCAGAAGTGCACGGCCTCTTTGCTGAGCGTTGTTTGAATCATTCACACTCACTCTGAAAGTTTGTGTTTATGAGAGCATCTGCCAAGTCTTGTTCATTTAACATTCAGGCTTTTATCCCTAAATGGCTAAAGATATAGTGAAGAAATGTCTACCTGAGCAGAGAATTGTGTGAGTGTGTGTAGCGCACATGCCGGGCTGCACGCCGGTCTGCTGCTGTGGGCGGCGCGGTGACGGCGGTGTCATCGTGTGACGGCGAGCTCGGAGAACCGGGCCACACAGATGGTGTCAGGGCGGGGCCCCTCCGGCGCCGCGGCCCTCCTGCCGTCTGCGCTCACACACCGGAGTTGAAAAACCAACCGTGGGAGAGCGGAGACGCTCGGCAGACAATGACTGGACTTCTGAGGGATGGAGACTCGTCGTGAAGTCACCGTCCCAGCATCTGAAACTGTGTTTTTGTTGCTCACGCAATGTAGGCAGGTCCTTGTTTATTTCTCGGTCGGGTTCACCGGACATCAAGTTGGACACAGACAAAATCTTCTCATTTGAATAAAGGGAATTAAGGCGGCGGGCCACTGACGAAAGTATCAATAAATAAGTAACTTTTTGGGGGAAAAAACTGTGAGCTGTTGGATGAGAGGATGCAGACTGCACACTATCAAGTATCCCAGAAAAGTAAAGAACTACTTTCTCCCTCAGTGTTAGCAAGCTGCAGCAGAAAATGTGATTATTGTTGCTCAAAGCATGATGGAAAAACACAAATGTGTTCAACCTGGACTGACATCTTGAGGGTTGACACTTCAAGGGCAGAAGAGGCAATGAACATGTAGTCCAACCAAGAAATGCTTATTATAGTCAGAGATGAAAAAGAAACGTGAATCTTAGGACTCAGTATTTGATTCTTCAAAACAATGAGTTTGTTTTCCGTCCTGAATGTATGTGCAAAGACGTGAGGATCCTTAAATAAGAGCTTATTGCAACTGAAATTACTGAAATTGTGAAACGCTAACATTTGTCATAACAGGTTTGTGTGAGAGCTGAAGTAGATGTTATTGACCTGGCTCCCAATTTGTTTCTCTCACTCCTAATCTAGGAGGAGAGTCCCTTCTTCATGGTCCACTTACAAGCTTTTTGCTACGCTGTCACGCCACAAGAGATGGCTCATCACATGACCTCAGTGTGGCACTTTGGTCCTACTTCACGTGTACATCATATGACGCGAATCAACGTCTTCTCAGCGACAACTTTGCACGTAAAAAAAGTGGAACTTGAGTCGAGGTAATTTTATGAAACGGATAAAACAATTTAAACAATCCATACGTGTCCACAGATGAAAAGTATTTGTATCATTAAAGGCGTCTTCTATATACTGGCACTGTGTTGGTTCAAAGCTAACGTGTATCATCCACCACCAACCAGCACAAGTCTGAGTCACTGATGGTTCAACGCTGAGCGGAGAGATTACCAGACTGTGAAGCAATGTTTCTAAATCGACACCATGTTGGTCTTAAGAAATCTCATTAACGTCACGGTGTCTTTTGACGTCAAATGGACTTCTTTATGTTCATTATCACCCGAAAAGAGGAAAAGAGCAGCAGGAGGAAGCAGACGGGTCTGAAACTCGTTCTGTCTGAGCAGGTGCTGCGAGCCGAAGACAAGCCGCTTCTCTCACTCTCGCTAAGACTCCTCGGTGTTTGGAGAGCCACTTCACCGCCCCGCTACCAGAGCGTGTGCTAAAGAGACCCTCTCCACCGCTCCAGCAGCCTCCCCCGGCCCGCTGCTTAAGTGACTTCCTAATGGAGGAGAGTCGCGGTTCGAGGCAGAGTTTGGCAGAGAGTGAATGGCGTAATTGCCCGTGTCTGAGGAGGGCGGGAGTACGAGGGTGCTACAGAGGAGAGGGTTATATTTACATGCCGGCTTGTGAGCACGAGCAGACACACCACGGCATTTAAATCCGACGCCGCACAACTCACCTGATTGTTTTTACTCCCGTGGTCGGCTTTCTGAGCTTCAAGAGGGGCTTGATATTGCACCGCATGTCATCAGCGCATTAGGACAGAGGGGAGCACGTGGAGGCTCGCACCCACTTGTTTACGGCGCTCAGCTCTGGTTTTTAGCTAACGCGTGAGCGGGGGAAGGTTTAGCCCCAGTTTGTGGAAAACCATCACATTTAAATTACAGAGCGAAGCGGCGGTGTTTTTGAAATGAATACCCGACAGACTTTGAAAACCCAGAAGGTCATTCAACAAAGGGCCGAGCCGTGTGTCGAGAGATCTTCACGTGTTATACGCGGGATGAAGAGTCGAGGTCAGTAACGGAAGATACCGAGTCAAACTCGCCCCACATCCTTCTGTGGTAAATGTACATACAGCCGTTACAGTAACAGCGCGTAACAACTCATCAATAAGTGGCATTTGAATAAAAGATTCTTCGTTCAGTTTGTCAATCATTAAAAAAATGTTAAAATAAATATTTTAAAATATATACCGTCTGAAAACTGTATTTCAGAGAAAATTGAAATTGTGTAAACGTTAAGTCCAAATGTTTAATCTAATGTCATAATGACATCGCCTCCAGATGTTCAGATGAGTTTGCTAGAATGATCACGTTGGTATGATCATACGCATCCAATGGTTAAATTAAACAGTAATGATATTTCAGAGAAAATATGAGATTATAATATTGTAGATATTGCCTCAAATTATAGAGATAATATTCTAAGCCCTGATGCAACATGATTTACTGCATATTTATTTCTGGATGAATAAATATTCTGTCTCTTGTTGTTTTTTCTTTACACTGTACGGAGCAGAGTTTTGTCGTTTCTGGCAGCAAACTTTATTGTTTCGAGGAAAAAGAGGCAGAACGTGGCTCCTACAGGTTTATCATCTTTGCCGTCAAAAACCAAACTCGTGTGATGTGAGACTACTGGAGGTTTCACAGTGACATGGAGGATACGCAGCTAACGTTAGCTAGAAGACCAGCTGACATGTAAAACCCACAAAGAGGCTCGTCGCTTTGGCTCTACAAGTATGCGGAAAAAGAAACTGGAGACTCTTTAAAATAACCATCATTACTAAATAGTAAAGTATTAAGTAATTAAACTCCATCAAACATAACTGATGATCATTTTAGTGTTTGTTAATGGCCAAATAATCATGTACGAAAGTTGAATTAACTACCCATTTATTATTTATTAATGATGGTAATCATAAAGTGTTATCAAACAGCTTCATCTTCTTAAAAATGATGCACAGTAGCAGCAATATCAGTGTTGTTTATCCTGAGACAAAAATGAGTTAGAAATTCACATTTCTCTGGTACTTTGGGTCAGATCTTGGCATTCATTGTTCACTGTGGAAGAGTGACTTGCATCCAGCTCAGATGATGTGAAGCCTGTGAGCCGGAGCCGCCTGACGCATGCGGCGTGTTCTGTCTGAACACTTCAGCGTCCTTGAGTGTCGGTCACCGACACTTGAGCACGTCTTCGTCCAGCAAGAGTTCTGACTTTTTGCGACCGCAAGCTCTCAAAGTCAAGCGGTTTGCCTCAGAATCAGACCGGTTCAGCACCTGGGTGAAGCTGACACCTGCGGTCATTCAGGTAACGGACACGGTGACTTTACTCTTTTCACTTTCACATCCGCTCGCTTTCCCGCTACGCCGGTTTTCGTCCTGCCTCCTTCTCATCCGCTCCTTTCTCCATGAAATATGTTGCGAATAAAAAAGGCGGCACCTCTGGCTGATGGATCTTCAAGGCAACAAGAGGGACTGTGGACTGAGAGGAGACAGATTTCTGCATCAAAGTCGACTCACAGTGTCCAGACTTCTGGAGAGAACATGAACTATTACTTAATAATTCCCGTCACAAATAAAAACCACACCACATTTAGTGTGGATGAAATAAGCTGCAAGACGTCTTTACGCTGATATCAATGCAAGTTTTTGACCCCATCGCAGAGTATTCTTTAAAATAGACAATCTCTGGTAAAGATCACTCTCTAAGATGAATAGAGGCGCCTTGAGGCACCTTCTGCTTTTTGTTTAGGTGAAGAAGTGAAGTTCTACTCAGCCTGCGAGTTTATGACCCTGGACACTTAGTCAAGTTAGAGAAAATCACTCATCGGACGTCTGTAAGTATCTGTAAGTATCAGGTCTCGATCAAACCAAGACGCGTTTTGGCAAGGACCGTTGAGCAAAACAGATATTATTTCTTATCAATTGATCAAATGTCTAACGGTTGTATCGATTGATCTACTAAATTTGAGCTTCTGTTGAGTCATCCAGTTCATTGTGATTAAATTCCTCTCATATCATCCCACCGCATCCACCGGCATCCAAACAGGAAGGAGGTGCTATGAAAGCAAAGCCACTTCCGTGATTTGATTGGTTTGCCCGGCTTTTCACGTCGACTATCAGTAGGTCCAAACACTGCTGGAGACATGCGACGCTAAAAAGGAGCGCGTGTCGTAGCGTCAGGAAACCGCCGAACACGCGTCTACTGACATGTCTTCAGGTTCCTACAAAGTCGCTTGCTTGACTCTGTATTTCAACTGTGCAACATCGTTGTGTTGCTGCAAAGAGCCTTTTCCTTGTATCCCTACTTGCTCTCATTTTAAATGTGCTTCTCGTCGTGAGAAAGTCCTTTCCACAGCTGCGTGAGTCGGACCGCCAGTCAAGCTGCACTGAGCTGCACTGAGCTGAACTGCGATGCTTGCCGGCTGATTTAACAGCCATTTAGCCGAGCCGACTTAAAACACTCCTCTCCCTCCCCGACAGCAAGCAGCTAATTTAAGATACGTCACATGCCGGGAGGCGTAAGCGGCTGGTGCCGGCGAACAGTGGCGTGCAACTGCTTAGATGAAGACTCTCACACCCGGGAGAGAGCACCCTGCCTCTGCTCAGCAGGGCCCGAGAGGCACACGGGTTTCCTTGGATAGCAGCAGGCGGCGTTTCTCACGCTCCAACAGCCGAAGTCAAGCTCTTCAAAATGTTGAAATTGAGTCTTCGGCCAGCGGGAGCAGATGCTTTGTTACCCTCTCCGCCCAGCAGATCGCAATCCCACAGAATTTAGGTTAACTGTCAACGAACAGGTGCGGGAGCTCAGACTGGATGTGTGTGTGTGTGTGTGTGTGTGAGACAAAATGTTTGAAATGTAAATGCAAATTGAGTAATTCAGAACTGCAACATCTAAAACAAAGGTTTAGTTCCTGGCTCATTACTCGTGCAACCTGTCGTGAGAAGCTGGTGGCTGAGAGACACGCTGCAGTATTCAGCATTCCCAATGCCGGGATAAGGACGACAGGAATGTTGGCGGTGGAGGAAAAACATTTGGACTTGATATTTTTCTTACATCGTTTTACAGAAAAGTCTTAACATCAAAGTTCATTGCACACTTTTACACTTTTATATAGAAGCACAAACAGAAAAAACAACAACTGAGGACACCAAACAAAACACACAAACCATATATAATTTATAATTCTAATAATAAATGTTATGTCATATTTATTTATTTTTTGGGTATGATCTCTGACTGTAAAGGTTCATTTGTCCATGTAGAAAATGTTCTCCCGTGAGTTCAGTTTTGGTGCGTTTGGTTCTTTGTCCTCGTCAGGGCGTCACACACAGACACACACACACACACACACACACACACACACACTGTGTGCGAAAGAGACAAATGTCCAACGAGTCCATCTTTTCAAAAACATGAGTCAGAAATAAACTTTTGGGCCTTTTTGACGTCTTCAAAAAAGCATATTAAAATAAGACCAATAACTTGCTGCTTTTTTTGATGGTAATCTAAATATCTTTTGGTTTTGGACAGTTGGAGTACATGACTATGATAAAACAAGCAACATGAATATCTCACCTCAGAAATATCACAGGCATTTGTTTTCCGTCTATTTTCTATACTATACTGAATAAATCAGGGAGTTAATTGGCAGATACATCAATAATAAAAAAAAATGTTGTCTAAAGCCGACAAAGGCTCTGTACAATGTCAACCTGTCAACTTATTGCAAATGCTTAAATGATGTATAACACAGCGCATTAATGGTAATTATATGTTGCGTTTAACATCGGTTGGATGTCAAACTCTCCAATGGCTCATCGTCCATTGGAGTGCTCGTACACACAGACGCGTCTCTCAGCCACTAATATAAAATAATGATGGGCTGCAGCCACCAGCTGGGCTGACGTGATAATAATCAGTGATAATAATCAGAGTTTTTCGTTTGGAAAAAAAAAAAGCACAATTGATTATTTTTTTAAAGCGGCCACTTTGTGCTCTGCCGTCATTGTGTTATTCTAATCTTCTCCCTCACTTCTGCTTTCACACGCTGTCAAAAGAGCCGACGTGAGTCTCACATCATTCATCAGACAGTGTGTAGGATCCGTGTCACCGGTGTTCATGTTTACGGCAGCGAGGCGGTTCCTGAAGATGCCGACACTCGGTGGTCTCCACCAGCCGGGAGGCCATGTCAGACAAGGAGGTTTGTCAGGTTTTCTCTCGGCATCGTGATTATTACTGATAACGAGGAGACAGAGCGATCGTGCGAGACCAATGAGTTAATGAAGTCCTGTTGCTTTACTCACAAACACTCGTATTGTACTTGGTGGTATCAGTGGTAGAAGATCAAGGAACGCGACCGACGCTCCGTCCTGCAGTTCTTTACCGCGAGTTGAGGTTATCTTACAGTGATGACTAGTCTGTTGGTAGTCCCGCCCTCTCCTCTGTGCAGGGTGCAGGCAGCGCTGATTAAATATTAAGCAAAATTTGATTTCAGGTTTTCGTTTTAGCAATTGAAATGTGCAAATAGTAAATTCACTAAGACAAGAACAAACAACACCGCTAATTCACCCCCCGCGTCTCCACAACGTTTGTACGCACGGGTCAGAGTTTCCGTACAGGTCTGCACATTCTCAGGTACATTTGTTTTCCCGTAGATTGGAACGTTAGCGCCAAATGATCTTTCGCTGGACGCTGCTCTTCAGATAACATGACAAAAACAACTAATGCACCTCCCCCCGTCCAATTGGCCACGGTTTTAATATATTCTATGCAAAGAGCAGCAATATAGTTTAGAGGTAGAGCTGGTCGTCCAATAATGGGAAGATTGGCAGTTTGATTCCCACTCGATCCACGAGTCAAAGCACCCTCAGACCAGATGCTAATAACTCAAACTGCTCCTGAGGGCTGAGCCATTAGTGTGAATGTTGACAAGCAGCGTACAGTGCTTTGAGAGGTCGTAAGACAGGAGTAATATATATATATATATGTGTGTGTGTGTGTGTGTGTGTGTGTGTGTTATATGTATATATACATGACCTGCAGCAGCTTGGATCTCTCAGTGACACGTGGTCAGACGTCTTTGGATTAGATGGAGGGCTTTTATACCGTGAATGACTCTTAGAAAAAGTATTATCAGCAAACAAGGGACATTAGTTTGGGAGTATTTTATGGAAAGGGCCCGGGGTAATGTTCTCATCTCCAGCTAGATTCCTACAACACTGAAGATGTGTGAGTCAATGACAAAATTGCTGGCGTGGGAGTGAATCAGCATTGTACTTTGACGCACATGCAAAACAATTTAGTTAAAATAAAAAAATAAAAACCCTCCTCTTTCAGTCCATCACTTTGAAAAATATTGATACAAAGACAGTCAAAAGAGCAGTTTTTATGTTTTTAAATAAGTGAATGTTTCCACCAGCGGAGTCAGGAGTCATATCGGCTCATGAACAGGACGAGTGTGAGAGATGGTGAAGAACAGTTTGATGCTGGTACGAATCTAATGAGAGGGATCTATCCACTAAACCTGACTTCATTCTGAAATCAACACTAATTCACAGAAGATAATCCTGACACATGTATGCTCTGCTTTTGTCAATACTGTCGGTACATTCCTATTAGTGCAACATTATAATCACTTTTGGTGGGTGCTCACTTAGCGAAAGAGGAAGAAGCAGCTCACTTTTTTATCACACATTAACAGCCGTGGACTCGGGTTCGTGCCGATGTGTTGCTTCATAAAATGTGGAAATGGACTCACGTGGATTCAAAGCCTTTTAACGCTCTGGAGTAAGAGTAGGCTGACACAGAAGCATCCCTTTGATATATGAACATACTCCTAGCTTTGGCAGCGTCAATGTTGAACAAACTTGCTCCGTCGCATTTGTAGCCACGCTAGCAGCATAGCACTACGTACAGCAATGACAGTCTGTCACACCAAATACCACCAAATACCTGCAAAAATAATATCTGTATGCTAAACTAAGTGACCATGGAATATCTTATAATCTAAACATTGCTTCTTGAAGATACACCTCTAACTGGAAGAGGATCTAATTGAGAAGTAATGTATGTGTAGCATTTGCTTTTTGCTACTAAACACATTTTTTTATTTAAGCCAAACACTTCCAAGTCTACCAATTGACCTTCTTTGCTTGAGAAGGTCAATTGGTAGATCTATAAATAGTTGTATATGACGTGAGTGAGTTCCAAATGCAGAAACGTGAGCATTTTATTATCAAGTGGAACCAAACGTATCATGTATTATATGTAATCTATGATAAACTCCTAAAAGTGCAGTTACTTTTTCAAGTCTTTGAGATGCCGTTAAAAGCTTGTGAAAGCTATCAAAGGGCATGTTGCTCTGTAATGCTACTTTGATCTGAGGTTTGCTTTACCTGCAAACTAAATGTCAGTTTGCATTGTAAATAATAAGCATTGATAATTTTTACCTGCTCACAAAACCAATTGAAGTTGTGCTTCATAAAACTCTAGGAATGACATGGTGTAGACCGCACAGGCGTCTGGGGATCATTCGGCCGTTGCTTTGTTTCCAAAGGTCCGCTGGTATCACACCCAGCGACACCAGTGTTAGCGAGTGCTGAATGTTTGTGACACTTTGACTTGAGTGTTGACTTCAAAGTCATTTATAAGACAATGGAGCTCTGGGGCAGCTCGCCACCATGAATTTAAAGGTGTTGAAATAACTTGAATTGGTGCAAACTTGTAAATGAGCTGTGAGGATGTTTCAGGTAAGAGTTGTGAAGCTGACTTCCATTCAGACCATGGACAATTGTTCGTCAACAACACTAAAAGGTAAGAGTCAATCTGCGCCTCCACAACCTTTTACAGGTTAAATTCTTCATCCAGGCCAAAACACACCTGTCCTTCAAAGAAGGCGCAATTAAAATGTAGCCCAAGAGAACGACGTCTAACTAGGCGCCGAACCACCGTACGTTCACCCTCACCTGAGGTAGTTTGTGAATGCCAACGCTACGGCGAGGAATTCACCAGCGTCGGGGAAAGTCCTGACTTCCAACCGAGGGCGGTTGATCAATGGATGACATGCTGCCAGCACAGACTCATCCTGTGGCAACGTCAAAGGTTGAGGCCAAACGATCATGAATACACGACACGTCTCCTTTGGATCCTGCAGAGGAGCTTTTGAAGAAATGATTTGCATGAATTGATGTGAGTTTGTGCAGCAGGCTGTGAGATTGTGTGCTACACTTGGCAAAAGTGAAATTCCTTGTCAGGTTCATACCTAGCGGCATTTTTAACTGACTCTCAGCTTACACTGAAGGCACCATAACATCATTAAATGTTAAACACGCGTTAAGTGTTATCGTCCATCTGCCTGTCAATTTCTCGAGCGAGTCGATTTGGTTTGCTTTTTCTGCGAGGGCCCATCTCTAATCAAATCAAACCTCAGTCTGATGCTTTTTTTTTATCAGACTTACAATGTAAACTGCCGTCACAGAGAATACAGTTATCATGAACCGTGGAAATCAGAATAACGCCCCAAAACCTTTGGACATTTTTTCCGAAGACATTCGAAAATAGACATCATTGTCGTGTAATCCTTTTTGTAAGGCAGTAAAAAAAAAGATAGATATGGTTCATTACGGGAGGCCGTGTGGACAACAACACTAAAGAGACGTTGTGTGAAGCCAGAGTGGCTGTTTCCTCGGTCATTTCAAATTTGTAATCAAAGGCCTGCAACCGGATCTCCAAAGGTCTCGTTATCACGATTCTTTGATGCGATGTCCTCAAGACCTCGGCTGCCTCTCCTCAAGCTTTCACATCTATTGACCCAGAGGCATGCCTGTCCTTCAGTCAGACATCAGCTCAGACAACCAAGTCATAATATTTACACTTCTATCTATAATTCTGGCATGAATGTGTCCAGAAAAGACACACAGAGCTCCAGAGTGCAGTTGCACCATAGACGGTATTTCCCAAATTATCCCCTATATATATATAGATAGATAGATAGATAGATTCCCTTCTATACAATCTGATTTATTTTGTAAACCAGAGGAGTCGCCCCCTAATGGCCGTTGGCTTTCCTCTTCCCGCCTGAGTTGCACATGTGACCAAAGTTTTTTCAAGTGCTACTAAAAATGTGTGTGTGTGCTTTTCCTCAGGCCAAATCATAGCCTTAGAACTTAACTGTGATTCAAAATGATGAAACTATTGAACCAATAGTTGGTTGTTGAAAGGCCCATCCCAGACCCGTCATCATCGGTGGAGGTGACCGCTACACCACCTGTCCCGATAGGATGCCTCATCCATTACAGAGGCACCAGACTCATTGAGATCTGGAGTGTTTGTTGGCAACAGAAAAGCCTCTTTTGCCAACTGGATTGGTCCCTGTGTGGCAAACTCGGGTCACATTTGCATAAAGTCTAATGGATTATACTTTTGCCCCCCACGTTTTGCTCCACTGTGTGCTGGATTTCGCGCTACAGGCTATCCCCTGTACGATGAAGCGAATGTCTCCTTCCTCGTATGAAAAGCATGCGGGGGGAATTGGTCACGCTGGGGCTTCACCATCTACCAGCGTGGATGACAATAAAGGTCTAAATTGTCCGTCTGCCTTAAACAGCTTTGAAAGTCCCTACAAACGTACAGTGAGAAGAGAGAGATTCCCTCAGGCGTGAGCCCTTTAGCCTCGTCCTTCAGAGACGGCAAACCCCTCGTGGTTCTGATTGAAGAGCAAGCGCACCCGGCCGTGAACAGTCTGTCTGCGAGCTCCCGGGAAGAGGAGGGAGGCTGCGGGAGCGCAGGGCTCATCTGGGTCCCCAGGAGCCCCGAGCCAGCAGAGAATTGCTAATAGGATTGGTTCTGCCAGGTCGGTATCAGTGAACCATGGAAGAAGACTCAGACAGACATAGACTCCGGCGCTGCACTGCGGGGTGGGGGTCAACGCGCTTTCACTTCAGTCGGTCCATGAAGCCAATTCAACAGAACAAGAAATGAATCGCTTCTCTACAAACCGTTTAGAAATGTGAGTCATAGTCTTCTCATGTGAACGCTGGAGCCCAAGCAAAAGCATCCACCTTTATTCATATTAAAGTCATCTTTGAACTAATCAAACTTTCGGAGTAGGTGTTTTAAGCTGGCTGAAGGTTAAAGTCATTGCTTCTTTTCAGAGTGCCAGTAAAACAAGCGGCCTCATTAGATGAGACCTTTAAATGGTCGTCCCTCCAAATGGTCCCACGTCCAGACTTCCAGACAGCAGCGCCCCACGGCTTGCTTTACCAGGTCTCATTAACGCTTGGATTATAAATAAATCAGTTATATTCTTTATTTAATATGACCAGCACACACTGTCCTCATCTGCATGCCCTGATCCATACTGGAAGTTACTTCTTAACATGTGGACTTCAGGCCAGAATGATCCTCCATCTGGAGAGCCGTGACACCCAGCTAAATGATTGCTGAAATAAATCTCTCTCTTTCAGTCCAATTTTCACAGCTCTGTTTTCGTCACCAAGTGTCTTTAGCTGCTGAAGGCCACACCAGCTACACTCCAACTGCTGTGTTGTGAGCAGGGAGAGCACAGCGTCTGAGTGCCGAGGCCTCGCCCGAACAAAGGGCTGTCGGCCATGAACAATGACCTGAACCGTGCTGACATGAGGAACCGCAGAGTTGCTGATAATTCTGTCATTTGGCACTATAAACAATCCTTTCCACAATACACACTGTCACTTTACTCTTTGTTTGGATAAAAATATGATGAATGCAGCTTTAAAAATGTGAGTAAAGGCCACAAGGCGTATTGGAATGATAAATGAAGTAGCCAGGTAGTTTTTGCATGCTCACCTAGTGACCTCAAAACATGTTTTGCTTAGAGAAATTGAGTCTTTATGGAGCGACGGTGTCATGGTTGAGAGCAGAACTTCAGCTCCAACCAAGAACATGAAAAGTCATTTGGTGCAATGTTTTGCAAAGTGAAGACAGCCTTTAAAAAATGAAGTTTGAAAGCAGTAAACTGCATCGCACAACTGACTGGGCGGAGGATTGTTCAGCAGAGCATGAAGTCGACTCAACAATGTTCTCCGCTTCATGTCACAATGGAAGTTCACAGTTTGTTAAAGTGGAGACGGGATGAAAACATACTTTTTAGCCCTTTTAGATCATATCCCCGGTCATAATGTGCACCTGGTTCACAATATATGCAAAATGATCAGAAGATTCAGCAGCAAAGGACACTGAAAGTCACCTGACCGCTGTGAGTCCTCCAGATCGAAGTCCTTTCTCCACATCCGAGTCCTTGCTGAAACTTTTTTTGAATGCTGCTCATCAAATGCCGTTATCCTCAACATCAGCTCAAAGAAGATGACATTTTTGTCTTGACGAAAATTTGAGAATCTACGCAAACCAAGATTTTCCAGAGCTCCACCTCCATGTGTGACTGGTTGCAGTGCCAGAGGGTGGAGGCAGCGCACCGACCCTTTGCACCGTTTACTTCTCTCTCCAAGAGACAATGTCCTGGGAGGTTTCTGTTACTGACTGCAGTCGATATCAGGCTGGCAGCGCCTGCATTACCATATGTCATCATCACCAGCCAGAGACACCGCTGGCCGTTCTGAAATAAGCTACATTAACAGTATTTATAACAACCTTAATATAGTTGCAGTTCCATCGAGAAGAGGCTGGAGTGCTTAAGCCGGGTCCCCGAGGTACCTCGAGGAGCTCTTCATATTTGATGTCGATAATGAGAATATATTTGAGAAAGAACAAAAAAATGCAGATAAGACAGGGACTATTTTAAGCCGCAGATTAATCCACATGTGCTGTTCAGTGTGTTCAGGCAGCGGGCCGGTGCTTGTGGTCAAAATGAACTGCAGTGTGAAAGTCAGTGGTGATGAAGCGACGTTCAACAGAGAGACTCACTGAAGTGCTTTTAATGGTTCTTAGACCACGATGGAGCTCTACGGCACAGAGGAAGGAGACATATCAGCTTTTATAGACACACACAGTGCTTGTTAGTCGGATACATGCACCGTTGGACTTTTCATGGAATGTATTGAGCGTTACTAAAATGTAAAATATCAGGAGACTTACAGTATCCTTGTAAATGAAGGAAACAGAACCACAAACATCCAAATGGATCACTTACCAGTACACTTACATACTTATATATGTTTTATTTTTCTTTCCGCATCTTCAGTGTTTCATAACTTTCACTTCATTATTATACATATTAAGACTCTTTCACCACCGTATGTTGAACATTGTTGTTATTTTAGATTGTTAGCACTTAAAAAGCTAGAATTACTGCCTCATGACTAAATGCCTCGGCCAACCAGTCGCAGTTTACATCCAAGTCTGTCCAAAATGTCCTCACTTTGAACTAGAAACAGTTCATACAGGAGTCCAAATGGACGTTAGTGCTTCATTTGAAGATGCTCCCAAAAGGTGATACTAGAATATAGCTTTCACAAGATCAGGATGGGCATGAGGTCACCGCTACATTTGACAAACAAATTCTTATCAGTTCATCCTGGAGTCCAGACGGACGTTTCACCCAAATTTGAGCCCCTGAAATATCACGATCACAAGAAAAGGCTGGAAAACAGGGAGAACCATACGGCCACTGCGAAGGCATGAAAGAAAGTCAAGTGAAGCACTTTAATGGTGTGTAGAGCAGCGCTAAATACAGTTCAATCTGTCCGCCTGTCACTTCCTCTGTCCACCTCCGTTTCTTGGTACGTTGATTCGACATCCCAGGTTTCCTAATTGAGCCCTGCTTGAGCAGATGTGGTTGCATTGGATGGTGGATCCCCTTGAAAGCTTTGGTCTTTGAACCAGTGGAAGTGATGGGTGGACAAGCTGAAAGCCAGGAGGGTTGATCCAGCAGAGGATGACCAGGGGCGCAATCAGCATCACACAAAGTCACAGCCACATCCACTTCATTACCATGCCTCGCTTTGGAGTGACAAAAAAGAAAGAAAGAGGAAAAAATAAAAGACACATTTTACGGCTTTAATGGAAAAGCAAAGCTGTCAAAGACTCTCATCGTTATTACGAGATCACATCACGCCCCGGTCCTCTCCTTGCTGGTGTGATATTATTTCTGTTTGCAGCCCGTGCTGTCACCCAAAAGCCTCCCGCGCTATGCATGTGACACATCACTAAGATGGTGTTGAGGATACAGTAAACACCTCTCTGACCTTTGCCAGTGAAGTCTGCAGGGCTCTTGTGGGAGCGCTCCCTCCAATGGGAGTTCATCTCAGTGAGAAAGAGCTTCCTCAATACTTACTCTGTGGCTTAAAGGGGGAAACAAGGTTTTGAGGCTTAGCAGGTTGGATCAGCCTTCAGTTGCTAAGTGACGGGACTTAAAACCCGAGACAGAGGATGTCGACAGACTTATCTCTTCTGTTATCTTCATCGGGCTTGTGCCGATTGGTGGTCGGATCGTGTATTGTCGACTGACGGGCTTTCGAGGCTTTGATTGTAAAAGAAGCTTTGTCTTTTCTCCCAAACTAAGAAGAAATGGGATTTTGTGTCATTGTAATTATATAAATGTAATTGATGGTGCTGTTTGATTGCTGCCAGACTCGCCTTGTTAATACAGACCTGGGTCTTGCTGCTGACACCAGTCAAGTGATTGTTTTATCAAATGCTTGAAGCCAACAAATATGGCTCAAAGTTGATTTTTTTTTTGTTGTTTTGGAACTTTTTTCAATTGTATATCCAACAAAAATGCCCGAGACACAAAACACCATCTCTCCATTCTTCTATTAAGAAAATTGATTCCCCATAGAAGTTGACTTATTCAAGTTGAGGATTAAAACTGTGTATTGTAGATGAACTTTGATGCTTTCTAACACCTCTACTTCCTGTCTAACGCCTCTACTTCCTGTCTAACACCTCTACTTCCTGTCGAATGCCTCTACTTCCTGTCTAACACCTCTACTTCCTGTCTAATGCCTCTACTTCCTGTCTAACACCTCTACTTCCTGTCAAATGCCTCTACTTCCTGTCTAACACCTCTACTTCCTGTCTAATGCCTCTACTTCATGTCTAACGCCTCTACTTCCTGTCTAACGCCTCTACTTCCTGTCTAACACCTCTACTTCCTGTCGAATGCCTCTACTTCCTGTCTAACACCTCTACTTCCTGTCTAATGCCTCTACTTCATGTCTAACGCCTCTACTTCCTGTCTAATGCCTCTACTTCCTGTCTAACACCTCTACTTCATGTCTAACGCCTCTACTTCCTGTCTAACGCCTCTACTTCCCGTCTAATGCCTCTACTTCCTGTCTAAGCCACACAGGAACCTTCAGAGAGGGCGAGCAGGAAAGGGTTAACTTAAAGCACAAGTCTGCCAGAAAGAAGACCTTGTGAACTGCTTCATCCAATAAGTTGAGAACGATCTGTTGTCGAGCAGCGAGGCTGCACATCGTTCAATACAGAGAGAGAGAGAGAGAGAGAGAGAGAGAGAGAGAGAGAGAGAGAGAGAGAGAGAGAGAAGATGAACTATTGCACTGTTTACTGTGTGATCACTTTTACTTCTGCCGTCACTGCGTTGAGTGGGAGTTGTGATCTCTGACGAGATAAAGCTCAACACATCCCTGCACAGTCTAATCTGTAGCGTTTCATTTTCTCAGTCATTCAGCGTTTGGAGAATATTTCCCTTCCCTCTTTGTCTGTCCGCCATTTTCTCCTCCACTTAAAAAACGCGTAAGCCTCTTAAAAGTCCTCCTCGCTGCTCACAGCGGTTCACCTCAGGAGCTCTCGTAAGGCCTGACGTGCTCTGTGAACAACTTTTATCTCTTGTCTACACTTTCTGAGAAGGTGTCATAGTTCTCAGAAGTTCCTCAGAGGTTCTCTGCACTCGGAGGCTTCGTGAATGCGGCCCCTGGTCTCGTTGATTTCCCGCCGCGCTCCATAGGACAGTGACTCAGCCTCAGCCGGTCGACTGGGACATTGTGGAGAAACACAAACCAGCCTGACAGTCTGATTTATTAATTACCTCTTAATGCGCGAGCGCCGGGGCCGTGCAGCTGCTGCCAGAGAAAAGAACTTTCAGTCGATCCATTGTCCTTGGGAAGAGCTCAATCTTTTGGAGTGAAGTGATGAGCATTAATTATTCAGCATTAAGCCCAAACAAAGGGGCACGTCTGGAGAGGATCACGCAGCGACATCGGGGCCCCTACTGGCGGGTGGCGGGCGGTGCGCGTTAGACGGGGGTGGAGCACCTTTAGCATGCCGTCACATCCATAAACGCATGGCGCTCAACTCTAATGGAGCCCATTTCAACTCATTGCTAAGTGCACTTGTGACCCATGTATCTCACCCTGCGTCCGCCCGCGGAGAAGGACATCAAAGAACAAGACGTCTCTCCGGCTCTTTGATCCGCTCCGGCGTTGACAGCGCTCCTCGCCGTCTTCACTCCGGGTGACAATCCATTTTCTGTTTGCAAATTGAGCAATGAAGCTCGTCCAATTTGGCCGACGTTGAGTCGCGTGCGCTCGGTGAAAGCCACCCACCACCTCGTCTTCGCCTTCCCTTTTGAGGTGACTGTCACGCCGAGAACTCTTTTCTCGCACATTTGTACGACGAGTACTTTGCACGATCTGATGACTCACCCTTGAGCTGTTTTTTTCTTCTTTCTCTCTCTCTCTCAGGCGAGCACCCGGAGAAACCCAGCTTGTAAATTGTCAGGAAGAAGGTGGACGGGGGCAGGTTAACCAATGCGGCGCTCGTGTCGTACGCACTGTTGAATGAACACCTGCAGAAAGCTGAGACCACGAGGAGCGCCGCCGCCACGGGAAGTCACACATGCACTCATGCTCCAAAATGCTTCATTCCTGAGCAAAAGCATATCATGCCGACTGGAAGGGGAGGAGGGAGTCGCCGGAGTGCAAAACTGACCTTTTAGAGAGCACAGACCGACTTGTTAGCTGTTCCTTCAAGCACCAAGAGATTTCTAAAGTAATGGTTACCCACAATTCATTACTCTTTCATCTTTAACCCCAGAACTCTAACGTGACTTTCACCCGAGCGATTGTCGTTACGTTATTTTCATTGTGTTGCTTTTGTCTGAGTTGCGTGTGTCTTTCTATAGATCCATGCTGTGAACAGGCGCTATTGAAGGGGGCGTGTCTTATTGAAGGTGGGCGTGTCTTATTGAAGGGGGCGTGTCTTCCTGCTCCAATCACGTTTTTTTGTGAGTGTGTGACTATTTTTTCTCCAGATGGGTTTTAACATTAAAGAGAGACTTTTCCTTGTCACAGGAACACGTGGACCAAATAACAAGTTTATAGCTACTTTTTTTTTTATCATTTATGTTTTTAATCAGTTTTTTATTGACAATTCCCTGATTTTTCACTGGATTTTGAGTCTTTTTTCTCCCCGTGATAACTCTTTTTCGTCTTATGAGAAGTTCTAGAGGGTAAAATAAAAGAAGAGTACTTCAACTCACCTTGTTTTATTGTATTTAAATATATTTCGATGAGAAATATATTTTGTCAGCACAATTTATTATTATATTGGGTGAAATTCCCCCAACGTTAGTGGTAGTGTGACTATTTTTAACGTTAGTGTTCTGGGGTTGAAGGCGTCATCCCTTCTGCCCGGCTCCTTTTTAAATAGTTAGACTGAAATAGAAACACAATGATTTGAGTGTTTATCACCAAAAGGTATCGCCAAAGGTAAAGATTCTGAGATCCAAGTTTGAGTGTTTAAAACGTGACTGAAGACCTTTCAGGGACGTCTTTGTTTTTTAAAAGACAGTTCAAATTGCTCCTATGAATTGTTACTCTGGAAGTGTTACAACGACTCCAAAAAGGTCACACAAAGGGAAAGGATGCGTCATGGAGACGCAGTTTGAGGCCTCCGAGTACCACAGTCATCATATATGCCCAATCTGGCACTTTAATCTACTGCGTAATAATTTATACCTTCCTCTGCAAGTGACCGCGCGAGCATGTTCTTCATTTCGTGGAGTGTGTGTGTGTGTGTGTGTGTGTGTGTGTGTGCGTGTGAGACCGAAAGACAGACAGAGAGAGAGCAAGGCCTGATGGGATGCCGTATACAGTGAACAACTGTGAGGCAAAGGGTCCAGTCATGCATACTGAGCGAGTCTCCTTCATTAACTATCCAACAGGCCTGTCGCGTTCCCTTTTGTACACAAAAACACACTCTGCACCATCACGTCTGCTGGCGGCGGACGTCACGACATCGTCATGTCAGTGAGCACAATAGAATAAAGTGCAGTCGTGATGACACTACATTGTCCTGTTCACTAAAGATGGCTGCACGGCGGCTCGAGCGAGCAGCCGAGTGTTCCCGTCAGTGGATTCATGATTTATTACTACCTGGGTCATATTTTCACAGTTTTCTGCGTTCCCGAAGGGGCGAGGATCAGACGAGCAAACTCTTGAGGGGAAACCGAAAGTGAGCACAGAGAAAATGTCGTTAATAATGAACGCAATATCAAGAGCACACACAACGAAGGAGTTTGAATATTCATTGTTTTTTTTTAAGAAGCATTACGTAATTTGCGCACGAGGACACGTGACGTTGTGTCCCAACTTGAGCTGACCTTTTGGCGGACGACCGCCGTCATTAAGGTTGTTCGTGAATTATTCATCGTTCGGCTTGAACGTTATATTTCATTTTCAACTAATCAGAGAGGTGAGTGTGACTCCTGCACCTCAACAAACAGCTGCTGCTGATGCTCTTTACTTCACAGTTAAATACGGCTCCAATATGTTTGAATGTGTGTGGTTTTACAATTCATATATATATATATATATATATATATATATATATATATATATATATATATATATAATTTTTTATATATATATTTATATATATATATATATATATATATATATATATATATATATATATATATATATATATATATATATATATATATAATACCAGGAAGCTGGTCTGTGGAAATGGTAACATTTGACTCATCGACATTAGTTAAGCCTCATAGGTTTGACGTTTACATCTGATCATCAGATCATTTGTGTTCTTTTTACCAAGACAAGACTTGTGTTGTAATAAACTTTAATTTCCCTTCACCAAGTTCCTTTACTATTCTGTCAGCACCAGCAGCCACTTCAGACGTTCCCCGCGTTCCTCAGATGAAGTGTGATCGTCTCATGAGCCAAGAAGAGTCATGAAGTCTTTGAGGGAACATTTGTGAGACATATTTCTATGCGTATTAGCCAACATTACCCACATTGCTACTGGTTGATGTGTGTCCGATGTGATGCTCATGTGGTTTATCATTGTTGTTTTAACCTTCTCGAAACCGTGCGCGAAAATCCTCCCGCGCCAATTTTAAGTCCCAGCATGCCCCATTCAGACAATCTTTTGATACTGTAATCATTTTTGAACTGAAAGACACAGTTTGTTTTAATGAAACTCCTTCGTAACAGGACAAGACTTTGTTTTATTGTTATTTTTATTGTTATAGAGTCCGATTCTTTAAGTCATAATCTTTCCAAAAAGGTGTTTTATTGATCGCTTTAGGAGGCATTTTTGTGGAATCTGGCTCACATCATGCTGGATGTTCATAGTTATTATCAGAATATCTTTTAAAAGTGATTTTTTTGCACATCTACATTTTTTTCCCAAGACTCTGCTGAACAAATACATACAATAAGTATTGGAATCAGTTTGGGGTTCATACGACAACTCAAACACAGGGGGAAGGAGGTCTAGAGACAAAATTGGTTCGACAATTGTCAGCGGGTTAAGGGGATACAAGGATTAAACAAAGAGTGTCATTAGCCATCGTGTGCTTGATTGACAGGTGTTTCAGCCACGGTGGTTGCTGCTTTTCTTTGTACCACTCAAGCTCCTCACAGGCGTTCTCCAATCGGACCACATTTTGGATTTTGTAGCTAAAGAAACTTCCAGCACCCACATGGAAAACTCAAAACTTCCCCTTCCCCGTAAATGTGCGGGCGATGTCTCAGGTCAATGTGCTGGAGAAACTACCCAAAGAGACCAAAGAGCACTGCCGGCGAGGAGCAAGTTACTGACGGCCGATCGATGCAAAGTGCAGTGCACGAACGCCGCAGTGAGGGACGCTTAGCAACCAATACACCACCCGATGTTGAGAAAAAAGAGGCAGACTCCTCACGTCACACCTCGAACAAGCAAAAGTGTTCATGTGAAAGTCTTCCTGGTACTCGCAGCACAGGCGGATGATTGGCGGGCAGATTAACGTGGCTGGCAGCAGCCACAAACATGCCCAGCGGCGTGCCGTCGGCGCCCACGCTCGGGCAGCCATTTGCCCTTCTCTCATCGCCGCCGTCAGGTCCGCCGCTGTTTACGCGTCAGCCTGCATTTACTCAGCGAGGCCGCGCCGTCTGCTTGCAGCGGGCGACCTCGCCGCCCGGCCTCCTCCAGCTGACTGTGATGCCACTGGGCTTCCTGCTGAGCGGCCGGGCCTCGTGCACCTGGAGCTCGTTGGACGAGAACAAAAAGTAAAAGGCGCTGAGGCGCATCACCACGTATCACCTCTGACAGCAGTGAAATAATAATAAAAAAGGCATTTAAAGGGGCATGCGCACGCGGGGCGGGTGTGTGAGCGACGCTCCGACTCCCACTCGTACTTCTTCGCTGGCACGCGAGGGGTTACTGAGCAATGCCGGTTCATGGTCGGGCAGGTTTCTGAAATCAATCAGTTTCACAGACCGGACGGATCTGAATGAAAGCAGGCCGTGGTGATGAGCGATGATGTTGCCATGACAACAGGCAGGCTGAGCGTGCAGCCTGGCTGCGGTGTCTTCAGGCGTGCGGCAGGCAGCACCCAGACGGTTTGGGTTTTTAACCTCCTAAGTGGAAGAAAGCAAGCTGCAGTCTCAGATGGGTTCATGGGAGGATGGGGGGATGCGTGGGTGAGTGATGGAGAGGTGTGTGTGAGGGGGGGGGGTGTGGGGGGGGAGGGGCTACAAAGTCAGGCATCGGTTAAACCTCTGCTTCAGCGCGCAGACATGGAATATGATGGAGGTGCTGTTGTTTTGTATGTTTTTTTGTTACCATCCCAATCCAGAAATGGCCAACTACAGAGATGTGAGAGGAACAAACAAACAGATTAACACATTGGAGAACACACACATCTACACACACACACACAGCCGTATAAACTGGGCCTGTCGTCTCACTCTTTTCATTGGAGGAAAAAAAGACAAAAAACACAATCATGGAAACAGGAAAATCAACCAGAAGCTCTTTCTATCTCACGCAGACGAGTGAACACACACACACACACACACACACACACACACACACACACACACACACCGACAGCCGCTGTTAAACACACACTGCATGCAGATTAAAGAGGCAGCACCGAGAGGGAGAGAGAACAGGAAGGCTACAACAATAGAAACAGCGTGGGGAGCGCGCTGGAAGAAGAAGAAGAAGAAGAAGAAGAAGAAGGAGAAGAAGAAGAAGAAGAAGAAGAAGAAGAAGAAGAGGAGAAGGAAAAAAAGAGCTGACTGCTGGCACATGAACACTGGAGAAGGAGCTCGTGAAAAAGGGGGCGTGGTCGCACTTTTGGGGGGTTTTCAGCTCACGTGGAGAAACACAGAGAAGTGGTCAGATGTCAGTTATTATGCTGTTAATGAATTGTTAGTTCAAACTTATTGTAATTATCGTGATCAAGTGAGACGTTGACAGACAGCGGTGGTTTTGTATTTATATTCCTGCATATCGTGGACGTCCCCTAAGAGAGCTGAACAGAGCTGGCCGACCTCATTTCAAGCTGATGCTGCGGTCTATAGGGACTCAGAGCCTTTCTGCTAATGGCGATCGATTGTCTGCTGTTAAAGAGCGCCATTACAGTTAATACGGTCTCGTCTGCGGGGTCAAAGGTCAAGTGTTTCAGAGCACTGAGCTCTTCCTGTGGCGCGAGGCTGACATCACGCCTTTCCTTCCCATGTTGGGATAATTAACTCTTCAGGAAAGCCTGATCGCACGCTCGCTGCCACTCGCTGCCACTCGCTGCCACACGGGTGCATCCTCTGAGGCCTGGCGTGAAGGCCGGTGCACCGCCATCGGCCGCGCGCGCAGGCGTCGGAGCTCTGCAGGCTTTTCCAGAAAGCAGGTGCCGTCGTCCGCGTGGTGTCAGCGGCGGCGGGGAACTGTGGCGTGACTTCATTTCTCTTGTGAGCGAGCCGGGCGGGCGACAGATGTATGCGCGTCGTAAACATGAGCGCTCTGCTCCAACCGCTCCCTCAGGCCAGTGAGGCGTCGCTGAAACTAACTCAATATTTACATCCGCGATTGCTCGTCCATCTGCAGGGCGGAAGAAACGCTGGACGAGGAATGACCAGTGGAGTTTGATGGAAGAGCGAGAGGGACCGCGGACTTCTCCAGTTTCCCTTGTCGAGCTGTGGCTGCAAAGCAAACCTCATGTAATGTTAACGTAACCTCAGATCTGGCTTTGTGGATGATAACTCGGTGTAATTGAAATATGACACTCTGAAGGCTCCTAGTCATAAAGCACACATCATGCTTCAGTTTTCCTTTCACCACGTGAAGACAAATCCCTCATCCTCCCTGAGCGTCTGCTGATGGGTTTCCAGAGGAAGACGAGCGATGCGGGGCGAGGTCAGTACCAGCCGGGCCCACAGCACACACTCCTCAGTCCAAGTCCCCCCCCCCCCTCTCTCTCGATGGCAGACAGACTATGGGATCGGACGACGGAGGAAACAATTACACTTTGATTGAATCAACAGGCCAAACTCATCACTGATTCCTGGGGATGCTGCAGGATAACGGCACATCTGTGTTTGTGGGTTCCTTATCTCTACTGCTGGACAAACACAAAATCTGACTTTTATCAGCACAGTTGGAGGGTCAATTCACTTGTATCAATGTATGAAAGGCGTACGTATACTTTTCCTTTCCCCCACCAACCTACAAAAACATAGTGAATGACGGGTGAGGCATCGTCTCTCCCTGCCTCAAACGTGAACTTCTCATATGAAAGTAAATGCACTACGATCAGTCAGCTGACCGTTGACCCGAGCAGACACGTTGCCCATGTTTTGATTGTGATGCCGGTTGCTTGGTGGCCGGTGGGTTGCCCTCTTGGAGCAACTTTTCATCGAGCAAGCAAGTGAATACCGTAAATGTCTTGCTCAAAACGTAGAACTATTCCTTTAAATGCTGTTCCGGAGGCTTCAGGAATGACTCATTATTAGAAATATTTGAAGCATGGCAAAGTAGACATGCTTTGCTTTTTGCCATGAACTCAAATTGAATATGTAGAGAATATTTCTGCACAATATCAGCCCCCAAAAATGGAGATGAAAATACAATTCTAATCCCTGTTGTTATATAATTGACCCTCAAAGGGGTAAAACTACTTGTGTTCAGCGTACAGCAGAGCGCTGCTGCAGCGCTGCCCTCTAGGGGCTGACATCTTCACCTCTGGCCACACCCCAATCTGTGATGTCACAGCAAGAACTTTGAGAGCACATGTACAACATTAGAGTGATTTCTTTCTCTAAGTGTTTTATTATTTTTGGAAAGCAGTCAAACTTCAACTATTTAAACGGTGCAAGATCTGAGATTGGGAGCGTTCCCTTTGCCTCTAAAGCTAACAATGCTAACAGTACATAGCCCACAGTGTTTGGGGGGGGCGGGGCCTGAGGGGGAACTGTCAGTCGGGACGTCGTTATTAGTTTAATCGTCAAATGAGAGCAATGCTAGCAGAGGAAATGATCCTTTATTAATCCCCCTGGGGAAATGATCCTCTGCAACTCATCCATACTGATTGAGGAGCAGCGTGCCGTGAGGCGCTCGGGGAGCAGCTGGGGGTTCAGTGTCTTGCTCAAGGACACTTCCACATGCCAACTACGGGGAGACCGGGAATCGAACCGGCTCTACCTGGTGGTTTCAGGACGACCACTCGCCCCCGAAGCTAAGAACAGCACGCGCCGCCATCCCTCCAGATGAATGCAGCAGGAGGTCTGCTGGGCGTCAGGTGGACGTGACGCCACTGTGTCTTCACAGCCGTCTGCTGCTACATTCAGGCTCCCGTTCATTTCAGCTTCAGCAGGAGAGCGTTAGCGTCACAATGGCATGCTGCCTGTGACGGCGTGGGGACGCGCGTGGCTGTTTTGCATTCATTTCCATTCACACAACATGACACCGCAGCCTGAAACACATCAGGGATTGATTTCGCCATCCATCACCCAGGATTCAGCAGCAGCCTGAGGCGAGCTTAGCGGAGCCGCTGTCCATCACTTCTTGTGGGGGGTCTCGGATGAAAAGGTGCTCGGTCTTTAGGGACAACTGTTGCAGATGATCTTTGATACGCTGACGTTAAGGCCATTCAACACTGATGACTTGATTTAGAATATCAGAGAATAACTCGTCTACTTGTGAGGTTGTTTTCAAACTGGTGTGTAATAAGTTTTGTCGAGTGGGATTGTTAAATATTAGTTGGCACTCCATCCAGATCAAACCTCAAAATAGACTAGATCATTGTGCCGGAGGGTTAAAAAAAAACAAATAACGATCAAAAAGGTGTGTCAGAAGTTGCCACATGTGCTTTATAGCTAACATCTCTGTCATTCCCCGAGTGATGCTGCTCTCTGTTTGGTGCCACACTCGTCTCTGTGTTGATCAGACATCAACATCTCTGAACGAGATCCACAGGAGGAAATCTAACACGGCCTGTGACGGTTAAAGTGACTGCAGCAGAGCTGGAGCCCCATAAACAAAACCACAGCAGAGTAACACGGATATAAGATGCACGACTAAAACAAACAGCATCACAGTGCAAGAAATGTGGCTCTGAACTCCATTGGGCACAAGCCTCCACACCTCAAATACACCGCAGCTATCAATGTCCGTCCCGACGCGTCAACACCTTGTTTGCTTATCACAAGCCGGAATATTTTTATTTTTTTTAAATAAGTGATAATTGCACGTGTTCCCAATCAGGCTGTAAACCAAGTGCGATCTAGAAAGCAGTCTAAAGAAGGCAGATTACTTCAGGAGACATGCTTTGTATCAGCATCAGTCATACAGCATGAATGGCTGGGAAGAGATGACCTCATATTGCAAGAACATCTTTTTTTTCCTTCTTTTTTTGAAGGAAAATAAGTTTCTGACACTTTATACCAAATTAGAAATAAGTTTCTTTCCCATCTTTGTGAGACTTGCGGTTAAACTGACGACGGGAGCGCGCCACTGCGTGAATGAACAGGTGTAAAGTGGGTCAGGTGCGCGCGCGGAGCCCCAGACGCCGCTGCGCTCTTACCCGCGCCGCTCTGGAGGAGTACGGGTCCTCGAATAGATTCCAGATCACCGGCTGCCACTTCCTCCACAGGCCGGCGCTGCCGTCGGCCGCCACGTCCTCGATGCCGAGCCTCTTGGCCACCTCGTCGTCATCCTCCCCGTTGTCCACGTTGAGCTCGAACACGTCCAGCGCCTCCTCCGCGTCCCGGTGCTGCCGGTAAGTCATCCAGCAGCAGGGCTCCACGTCCGTCTCATCGATGCCCCAGAAGGAGAGCTCCTCCTCGAACAGAGGTCCGCACACATCCGCCGGGCAGTGGAGCTTCCCGGTGCGGTAGTAGTTGAGCACGTAGGCGAAGACGCCCGGGTGGCGGTCGAAGAAGTACTCGTTGGTCCGCGCGTTGTACTCGATGAAGCCGGGCACTTGTTGCAGTTGATCCAGCACGGAGTCGATGTCCGAGTCGGAGGCGAGCAGGGCCAGGCGCGTCCCCGGCAGAGTCTTCAGGGTGCTTTTGTAGGTTTCGTGCCTGGTGCCCCCGACGTTGAGGATTATCCTCTCGTTGTCGTCAAACTTGCCCATCGCTCTGTATCAGACATGACTTGATGGAAAGCGGGGGAAGTTGGCGAGTGCAGTCCGGAGGCGACGGCGAGCCCGACGCGCGCGCGCGCGCACACCCACAGTCCTGTTTCAGAGAGGCTCCGGGATCTTGGCCGCGGTGCGCAGCATCCCAGCGATCTCACTCCTCCTCCGACGCTTTTTTTTGTGTGGCTATTTTGGGGGGCCGAGCAGGACGTCCATCGTCTGCGGAGGAGGGAAGGGTTTCAGGTAGAGGCGGGGGTCGTTGACGTTGGAGCCCCTCACACAAACACACACACACACACACACAGCCGGGGAGTCGGGAGTGTTGAGGGGTCTCAACCGATGGCTCCGACCAGACTGCGCCGCTGCGCCGCGTTGCGCGTCCCTGCCCCTCTCCAAGACGCACAGCCGCTCTCCGGCGCGTCGAGCGCGTTACTCAGCGAGCAGAGTAACGCGACGCCAGAGGAACAGGCTCCCCGTTACACGTGCTGTCGGGCTCTCAGCTGTTTCGGGTGTCTCTCTGCCGCGAGGGGAGGAGAAGTTGGCTTCGGGGGAAACGAATCAGAGCTCATCTCCTTGTCACAGAGCAGACGCAGCATCAGCACCGCGAGGAGAGGAAGGCTCTCCTCGCGCGAAGCCGATCAGCAAACTAACTTTGGCTGCTGAAGTCACATTGTTCTTTTTAAACTGAACACTTCTTTGTTAAAAAAAATAACAAACTGGGTTCACAGAGGAACTATTTTTGTTTTGCTTTTTTAATTCAAGCCTCATCCTTCAACAGGTCGTTTTATGACATCATTGCCTTCCTTTGTTTTCATGCTCAGACTGTTGCAGTGGGTTGTGATTACTTCATGGTAATCTATTACCTCTGCATTTATTCTCATCGAGGCTCATGGATGTCCAACACACACACACACACACACACACACACACACACAGGGGAACAGCCCTGCCTCGTGTTTCAGCGTTAACATCCTCTACATGTGTGCACAGATCCCCCTCATGCCTGCAGCATCATGGTACACGTGACCTGTGCTCCTCTGACTTCATCCGTCGCCAGTAGAGGTGAAGTATCTGAGTCGGTGTATTGATCCGGCAGCAGACAGAAAAGGATCCCGGCAATTGTTTTGATGATAAATGAATGAAGCGTCTCTCAACAACAACACAAACAGGAACAAATGCTGTGGCAGCACATGATGGAACACATGTAATACAAGTCAATCATTTCAGAAGTTGAGCAAAAATCGAGTAGGATGTCACAGGAATTCACAAATAAAAGTCAACTTATTTTCTACATCTCACGCGAGACAAAGACGCTCCGTTGTCTTCTGCAGCTCGCGTCTCGTGGCAGATCCACTCCGGTCTAACAGGTCGATCGGCACAGGTATGTTCACTCCCCTCATTTTACTTTTATGCGTCTCTCCGTGCCTCAAACCAGAACCTGCTTTACAAGAGGAGGAGACGTGGAGGAGACGTGGAGGAGACGTGGAGGCGACGTGGAGGAGACGTGGAGGAGACGTGGACGGAGCCGCTGCGCCTGCCGTCAAACGGCGCGTTGTCACGGAGGCTCCAGCGGCGCGCGAGCGAAACGTGTCAGGTTACAAAAGGTCACGCTGTGCACCTGCACGCATCTGCTCTCGTGATACGAGTCAGCTGGCAGCCAGCGCTCAGGGAGTGAGTCACTGATGGTGATGGAGGATGAAGCAGCTGCTGCCGGTGAGATGTCAGCGCTCTGAACCAACGCAATGCCCCATTAATACAATACTTATAGGAATCATCGTAGGGGAGGCCACGGCAGCACTACTGCGAATAGAGGCAGGCAGTGCCTTTGTTGCAGTAATAGCTTACGGAGGTTGTAGTAGAGTTATGACATCATTATGTAGCAGCTTCATTGAGTTGGTTTGGGCCCGCAGAAAAGTTGACATTTGACATTAAATCCAGATTTAGTTTTTATCCTGACATTTTAGTTGTTAACTGATGAAGTTAGACACCGAGGTTCTCAATCAGTCTGTTTGCAGGGTCACATGCTTACGTTACCGCTCTCTCTTTCCTCCCAACACAGATATAAGACTTAATGTCAGTTCACAAATGTGATAGAGAGAGAGAGAAATGCAACAAAAAACAACTCGATCTGGGCACTCTCCTCTGGCACCGGCCCGCCACTCAGTCTCTGCTCTCTGCAGTGAACGAGGAGGAAAGAGTGACATCGAAAGAAAATCTAAGCTCAATCCAGGAGGAGACGCAGCAGGCAGCTCGCCTGTAATTACATGCATCATTATTCCCACGATGTAAGGCCGCTTTGTAAAACCACGACCTCAATTACTCGTCTCGATCCAATCTGCCGGGGAATCTTTTATTTCTGGGTTTGAAGATGAATTTCAGTGAAGAAGAAAAAACAACATTTGGCCGGACTTGAGATGGACACTGCTGACATAGTTTGGTCCGAGTTATAATGGCTCTTTAAACTGGATTAATTGGGCCTTAACAAGACGAGGGATTCGGTCAAAAATGCCTGTCGGAAGAAAGTAATTGGTCAGAAAAGCAATTAGCCGACAGGCTCGCAGGTTATACGGAGCCTCGTCTGAGAGATTGTTTCAACATGTGGAGCTGCCAATACCTGCTTCTCTTGTGGTGAGCGTGTGACGCTCCTGCAGTTCAGCACTGAGACAGAGAGCTGCAGAGAGCTCACTCAGGTTTATATATATATATATATATATATATATATATATATATATATATATATATATATATATATATATATATATATATATAATAAAATAATAAAGAATAGAATGGGTACACCACCAGTATCTATAAAAACTGGCAAATGACTCATTAATTAATGAATGTACAAAATCAACATCAATGAATACCACTGTGAAATATCAACATGTCATATTTCCTCTGTGTGCAATAATGTGAACACAACCCTTTAGTTAAGTGGTATCTTATTTGTGTTGTTGTTGTGTTTTGGTTGATGTATTTATTATACCTGTACTGTTTGATTTATCCGGACGGCTCCTGCTGCTCGGTCCACTTTGCTGCTGTAATACTGCAAATGTACCCGCTGTGGGAATAATAAAGGATATTATTATCTTATTCAATATACAGTGCTGGGAGTTGCTGCAGTGTGTGTGTTGTTGACCCATTAGATGTAGTCATAGTTGCAGACTCTATACTTACATTGTCCAATCAATCAACATTATGTTCAGTATACTGAGTGACTGCAGTTATTTGGCTTAGAGTCTAGACTGTGGTCCACTAAGGCGTAGAGGAGTACGGTCAGCGATGCACCTGAGCCGACGAGTCCCTGACATCATTTATACTTTCAACTATACCATACTTTTGTTTCCGAACAGGGTCGAGCTCACAGGAAGCATCACGGCTCACCGGTCCATCTGGGTCAAACACAGGATGAGGAAACTTTCAAATTGGGAGTATTTGAATGTTCTGCTAACAGGTGGTGAAGCCTTGGGGACTATAGAGGGTCAAGGCGGCCCTGCCTATAAGCATCCATCCTTATGCTGACCAACACCAGAAGCGAATAGCCTTCATTCCCCTCCCTGTGGTCTCTTCACTAAAAATAGAGCCGCCATATTGTTGATCTTTGTCGGGAACTGGAGAGTGAAAAAAAAGGAAAGCCGTGGTCTTTGGCCAGTTCCTTTTTTCCCAAGTAGAGCCACAGGATCGCCCCAGAGGGGCTGCAGGCGGGATGGGCGGCCTTGGCTGGTTCAAATTCAGGTTCACACGTGCATCAATCACAAATGCAAGAATGGGGCATGATGGGATTGTGTCCAATGTTTCACAAGTTCAGGGTTTTATGAGGGAAAAAAGCATGTTGCAGTGTCTTGTTCTATTGTACAGCCACAAAATGCTCAACATAAATATCTGATCTCGTTCACAGTAAGGACGAGAAGCTGGAACTAAGAAAAAATTGGACAAAATGCCTTTTGGCCAAGATCTACCAGTTAATGATTGTATCCTAATTAATGAGACGATGATTAACACTCTTGAAATGCTTTTCCTTTGACAGTTCTTCAGCGCAGTGGCCGTGTCAGAGAGAGGCAGGGAGCGCTTCCTGCCCTTTCAGGCTGAACTTTCTGCACAGACTGTCTGCTGGGTTTATATCTGATGAAGCACAATACCTCCGCCTCCCTCCCAGAGCTCTGACAACACAATCCTGCTGACATGGAAGACATCCAGGGAGCAAAAGGACAGCTCACTGTCTGAAACTTAACATATATTTGAAATGCCGCTTCAAATAATGACAACGAAATTGGAAACGCTCACATGCTGAGATCTTATTTCTGTAACGGCAAGAAGGCGATGTGACGCCATGCGAAGGCCCTCTGTGCTGTTTGAAATACCTTCTAGGGAAGACTGACAGCCATCCTACAAATGAGTACAGAAAGATGGACGTCTCACTTCCAGTTATGATCCATGTCACATAACTACACATTTGTTGGAAAAGGGCACACGAGGAAGACTCACAAGAGATGGGTCAAATCAAAGAAAGGTCAAGGCAGCAGAGGTCCAGACATCCTGACTTGTAGTCGTTGGTATGAGGCACAACGCTCAACCCTACATTTACCACAATGCCCTGCAATGGACTCTTTTCTTTAGACTCACGCACACCAGAAGAGCGCCCGGCTTTAAGCTTTGACCCCAGATTTGTAACTCCAAGGTTTGATCACAAGGTGAAATTTGACAGAGTTGGACATTGACCCCAAAACAATTCCCCCCATAGACTTATATTGGAAAAACAGACATTTCATATATCAGCAGATTTTTTAAAATGTTTTTGGGGTTGAAACAACTTCAAAGTACAAACAGTAGAATAGCACTATATATAGACGCTGCACATATAAAATGTAAAATGTGATGTGAAATCATTGACGCATTGAGTTATCGTGTTCATACTCGAGATTGAAAGAAAGCGTGACGCGCTACGAGTGGGACAACACTGAGATCAGAGTTCCTCAAAGAACCAGCGCGGTTGCATGCATATAGTCTGACACATTTTTCATTTGTGTATATGGACAAAAAAAGGGAGAAATTTTTCTACGAAAACAGATCAAACCAGTTGGACGACTCTTCTCCAATTCACCCTGCTTCATTCTCTAACATTTAAATCTGATTTGATGTGATCGAGGCGACTTACCCATCAGTGTTTGGGGGATAACTTTGGGTTTGAGTCCATCGCATGAGCAATTACTGCAGTTAACAATTACAGCCGAGTCATCAGACTCATCAAAGAGCTCGTAATAGCTTGAATAAGCATATAGAGCTCTACTGAGCTCCCGTTAAACATGTCTGTCATTACACATAAAAACACCTTAACAACCCTTGAGAATGTTTTTTTTTTTTTTGTGGTGTTATTAGAAGTCCACTTTTGCCCCGTAGGGAGTGGTGGAGAGAATTGGGGTGTTTTTGTAGCTCTGCTGGCTCTGCTGCAAACACATTTAGCCCCAGTCCCAACCACGGTGTAGGAATTAAAAAAACACATTACCCTGCTAACCACAAGCCCTTGGATGGAATTAGGTAGACGTCCCAGTGGAAGACAATTGAACTGATTAAATGTTGCTTTTCTAATTGAGAGAGCCGAGCTAATTTGCGATAAATCCCAGATCGTTTCCACGGCTGCATGAGGGAAATGAATTAATAAACTATGTATGTCTAATTATAAGTTATGAGGAGTGATGGGGGGGGGGGGGGGGGTGTTACTTTAGAGAAGCTAGAAAATATTTACATTTTGTGGAATTAATTGGGAGGGGAAATTCACTGTTGATTGCGCGCCATTTTATGTTTTTCTCGTCCTAAATAAATCTATTTTTGTATTTCAACATAATGAATGAAAAGTGAGTGTGTATAAGTCGTGTCTTATGAATAATGTGCGTTAGCCAGCCAGTGCACATTGTTGGACCTCTCTTACCTCATTGCCTGGGCCTCAACTGTGTACCTGTGGCGCCACCTGCAGGACACAGAGGGGGCGGCAACACCTTCAGACTGAAACGTGTGCAGGATCAAACGCTGGAGCCGACCGGGAACCTGCAGATGCAAACAAGAGGTGTCAGTATCCAGATGGAAAATAATGACAGTAACTCTTAAGAATATTTAACAATGTTCTGAGAGAACATACACCTGGGGGCACATTGCCTCGGTGGAGCCCGTGAAGACTTTCACTACACGTCCTTCTGCAATAACGTGAGAAACATTGACCCGTAAGAGCGGGAACGCCACGTGCGGGATTGAGAACAATGGCTCAGTTCTGGTAACGTGACGATACGATTGTCCCTGTAAGCAAGCGCTCAACACCAGTCCTCTTGGTCGAATAGATTCAGCCACCATTAATGTTGCTACACCTGAGCTTTTGGTCTGTTTTGCGTACGTGACCGTGTTAAATAGGATTCAGCTGTCAATTATAATATAGATACATACACATACACAAACATATAGCTTATATAGTGTCGTGTTTGGTCGCAACAGGCTACCTAGCTGTCCAACAGACAGAAAAGAGAGGTTAGCAGCTAGCTTAGCTTGTGAATATTGGAGACTTGCGTGAGCTAGCTAAACCTCAGAAGTTTTTGGGGAGCTAATATAGCTAAAATAATATACTCTTATGGACTTACATTTATCAGGTGTCCAGGGACAGACCTCCAAATGAATGCTAATGCTGCTAAGTATCTGCTTGGTGTATAAATAAGCAACTGTCTTCTTCTTCTTGCCAGGAATGCTACATACACTATAATTATAATTAACATTGCCAAGTCTACATCTTGTGAGCAGCGTTACACACCTACAGGTTTCCAAACCTTCTGGTTTCCCTACTTGTATGTTGTGTTCACTCAACAGCTGCGGCGGTTGTCTGTGTCGGTCACCAGATTCGTTACACATGCTGGAGATCTTCAAGCCACATTTCATATCCTTTACGATGATTATAATTGTATAAGTGAGCGCTACATCACAACCACGTATGAAGAAATACATTTAAGAAAATATATATACAGGAAGTCTTATCCATGTTGTGATCTCAGGGTTATCTCAACGCAGCACCAACGCCAACCTGAACAGTGGTCTTATTAATTGAAAACACCAACAACAGTACCTTTATTTGTCATTTTATTTTCTTCCGAGTTCCCTTAATCAAGCCCCACATGAAACACACAACATTCAACAGAGAAATGTAACTAGAGGATGCATAAAAGGGGAGAGAGAGTGGTACAAAACATTTTACAAAATAAATTAAGGCAAATATTCGTGGATCCTAAGATGTGGCAAGATTTGAGAAATCAGGAAACCGGTGAGGATATGAAACCAACCACAACATCCTGAGGTCAAACACAGCATCCCTGATAAGGCAATGACCTGTGGGCTTCACAATACAAATTCATACTTGGCTCTTATATTATGAAACAATAACAGTGATACTTCATGGAGCATCTTATTTAGGAAAACATGACTAAACATTTATTCCATCAACATTTGGGCTACTACTATGTACGTCCTCTTCTGTAACAGACCGGGACATGTGATGCTAAAGCCAGACATACTGACATGGGCCATAATTCATTACTGGCTATAAAATGACCTCCGCACATTGACAACAAGGTTTCTTTTCATTTTCTTTTTTAAAATCAGGAACTAAATGTTTTCATTGCACTTGAATATTTAGAGAAGCACCCTGATACAACCGAAAAACAAACAAAACGAAAAAGCCTCCGCCCCCTTCACAGTGGCCTCTCACAATTAAGAAACAACTTCAATATAAGGCAAAGTGATAACCGATTGCTTTCTGCAACATTAGCGTCCAACAAACATCCCAAAACAAATGATTTTAAAAAGTAATATAACCGTAGAAAATGTTAGAGTTAAAGTCTCTCTGGTTGATAAAATGACCTTTGACCTCTTGAATAAATAAATACAAACCGCATGCAGTCTCAAAATGCAGACAATAAAAAATGATTTTCAAAAAACAAACAGAGCATGCAGTTATGTCTCGATGTATAGACGGCATGCCGCGAGCCAAACTTCTACAATGTACATTAGAATATTCTGCAGGTTAAGTCGGTCATCACATACAGCGATGACCCTCTACGATTAAAAACTAATTATGTATCAGTACGGATTAATAACATTATTTCAACATCCCCGCTAGAGGAGGCAGCGGCACAGGATGCTGCAGTTTGGATGCAACAAGCACAACGAAGAAGCCGAGTCTGTGGAGACTTCCATGCACACGTCCTGTGGCGTCGATCATGCTGGTTGCAGACGTTTTGTACCGATCGTGTTGGAAACGATGACCGACGACAGGAAAGCAAAGGAGATCCAGGCTCCATGTTCATGTCAGCACAAAGACTAAAACCTGTACAATGTGCGTTGCTGGGTTTGGCCAATCCTGACAGCCGGGGGATGATGTCCTAAAAGAAATCCACTACAAACTGCTATTTATAAACGCACAAAGTGTGGTGAGAAAGAGTTGCGTCAGACCGCGTGCACGTCTTTCTGTGAGGGTAATATGCATCCGTCATCTCTCACTGCTACAAATCAAGTTATTATCATGAGGATGAGTGACAACATTAAAAAAAGGAACAATTTAAATCAATGTGATGGGAAACATGACAAATACAGATGCATCTATACGGGGAACAAGAGCTCATGAAGTGTGAGGAGGAGGGATGCCATTCACCGTAGCATGGCGGGTTTGTGCAGGATGTCCCGCGGCGATTCTCTCAAACCAATCAGCGGCCTGCGGTGTTGTAGTGCGGTACCAGGCAGTGGAGATGCGGCTTGAGTGCACAGCCAGCGCATCCGAGTGAACGCTATCAACGCGGCTGCCGTTAAAGCCTCAGTGCTCCAACAAACCCATCACTCGTGGCCGTCGAGGGGAGATGTTGGCGCCGTGTGTTCCACACACACAAAGTCTGTGCTGGTTCCTCGGGGACAGGATAAGAGAACCGCATGTGTTTGCTGTTGGCGATCTTCCCTTGTGAGGTTATAAGGAAATCTTTATGTGTATATGATTTGTTGGGGTGACTATGCAGACGTCTTTTTGGAATGAAAGCCTTTCAGGTAATAAATATCAATAGTACTCTGTCACATGTCTGTACAGTGCAGAGTGACTTCAGTCAGGCCTGTTGCGTCGCCTGAGGCCGGACGCCAGCTGCTCCGCTCCAACCTCCTCAATGTTCGTCTCATACGAGTTCTCTAGCGAAGGCATGAGCTCAGAGCCCTCCAACCCTTCATCCCCCTCCACATTCCCATCTTCCTCCTCTTCCTCGTCTGACCCCTGTGGCACGAGCTCCTTCATCTCTTCTCCTTCTGCTGCGGCTTCATCTTCTGCTTCAGAGTGCTTCCGGTAGACTCTCTCAGCCTCCGCTGTCCCCGGAGAGGTCTGCTCGTCCGCCACAGAAGCTTCCGCGGCCGAGGCGTCGCCGGCTCCGAGCGACTCGATGAGGTCGTCCAGGTTGCGCTCGCAGGTTGCCTCTGAAAACACAAGCGACGCAACAGTGAAGACACAGCGCAGCTTTAAAGAGGAGCCGGACACAAACAAATTAAAAGGACGGTTCGGTTGAGAAGTGTGGTTCCTCTCCATGGTCAGGGTTTTACTCTACAAAAGACAGAGGCTCTTTATCAATGCCAAGTACAGACTTGTGTACTTAACCCTGCCCTTCTTCTAACTGAAACTCTGAGACCAAAGCTTGCTGATTAGATCCTCCCAAACCAAATGATATTTCATGCTTAACTGCTATGGAGACAGCTGATGATTTCAAAAGGTCCTGCCGAGATGAAGCTGTTGACGAGGCTTACAGCCCAGTTCAAATTCTGCTTATCAAAAACATATTGTGTCTGATGTTTTCATTGTATCTGCTTTACACATGCAGTCAGTCATCAGACACCGCTGTGAGGTTGTGTTCTGAACTTTTTCCAAATTAGACTGCCAGCAATTCAAATCACATGCAAAACACTTTCATTGTTATATATATATATGTTGCGTCTCAATGTGGCTTCTCGACTTTAATTTCAAATGCGTGGTTTGTCACTAACCCGGCGCGGCCGCAGCATGCAGCAGGGCTTTATCTTCTAGATCTTTTTTATCTAGCCTGAAGTTCGCCGTTCAGGTCTTCGTTGGGGGAAAAAACACACCCTCAGTTAGCACACTGCGTGTACACATGCTAACATTGGAGGTGTGTGATTTCTGAGCCAACAGGTAACAGTGTGAAAAGTAGTTCCTGAGAAAACAGGCAACAGGGCAGCCGGTCAGCCCACCGTTCAGGGGAGGACAGTCCATTCCCCTCTTCTTCATCAGGAACCGGATGGTCTGGAGTTGAGACATGATCTCGTTCTTTTGCTCCTGGGCCACCGACTTCACACTGATAAGAGAGAGAGGAGGAGAAAAAAAAGGGTGAAAACACATTCATCTCAAAGGAGCTCATCTGAGCATGAGGCAAACGCTGCTATTTAAGCGGAGGAGAAAAGCATCTGGAATAACTATTATGCTATTCATGGGGAAGGGGGGGGGGGACTGTGGAGAGGGTCTGGGGTTTTGATCCCTGGGATGGATGAATATATGGATATTTATTTTTTCCCCCTCATTGTGTTGACTTTTGCTGGACACCTCGAGCTTTGTGACTCAACCAGTGCAGTGCTTTACACTGGGGGGCAGCTAAAAGAAGAGAGGGACAGTTGAATTGGGACTCGTTTACACAAGGCGTGGCGGACACCACAGCACAGGAAAACCAACACGATCCCCACTCACCAGTTAGTGAGCGGGTCCAGCTGCGTGAGGATGGAATTGAGCATCCTCTCCGTCTGCGCCAGCCTTTGTTCCAGCTCGTTCAACTGGTTCTCTGCACGCAAAACACACACAGGGAACAGTAGAAATCCAATATGTGAATTGCTCACGATAACCAAATGTATATTTGCGTACGGATGGTTTCAGTTCTAGTCAAACAGAAACCACAGCTCATGCCATGCACACCTGCTTCCACAGACTTTTTGGCTCCCTTGGTAAATTTGTCTTTCTGTGCCTGGTCGTCTGCAGACTTGATCTGAGAGTCCGAAAAAAGAGAACAATGCGATGTGCATTTTGTCCCTCTTCAAAAAGTTGAAAATTATCTCAACGTACACGCCTTTACTTTACCTTTAAAAACTTGTAGGCTGCAAACACCCCGACTCCGATGGCGTAGAGCGGCATCAGCGTGAACACGTAGCCCTTGTTGCTGTTGGTCTTGTACTTGTCACTCTTCATCTCTTGCTCCATCAGCTTCTTCATCTGCTGCATGTTCTCGGCGGTCTGAGACGAGCCGGGCTCGTTCGGGTGGACGGGCTGACCCCTCACCGCGCCCGGGCCCGCCGCTACAAACACAACAAGGACTGTTATTAGCAATAGAAGATATGATAATGTTCCCCGTGATGTCTTTGACCTGTAGTAGCGCTATGGAGCTGTTTTGGGTCGTATAGACTGCGTGAAGGAGGTGGACGTAGTCACTGGGATGTCACCCACTGGTTGGTGGAATACTCGGCCTCCAGTTCTGCCTTTTGCCATGTTGTTTTTTTGCCACCGGAAGTGACATGAGAAGTTGGAGCTCAGTACAACCAAAAAAATCAAGAATATATTTTTAGGCAACCAAAATGTCACAAACAACACTGTAAAAGTGTGTGACGTCGTAGTTCGAAGACAAAAACACAACTCCCAGACCATACAACACTGTGGTAGCGACCTGCCAATCACACGATGAATCCCTGAAAGTGTGACACCTTGCGACAGACCCACACCTGGCAGAAAGGTAAATGCCATGCAAGATAAGAATATTCGAGATGGCTCTCTCTGTTTTAAAGAAAAGATACACCAGCTCTACTTCTTGAAGTAATTGTGCTGAGTTGCATGAAAGAGACAGACGGGAACCTTTGAAGACACCGACTCTGCTGCTACCCTGCATCACTTGCGCGGTGTTTTACGGTGCGCTGCGCCTTTAATGGATGCTCTTTAATGGCGCTGAACATACGCGCACAAACACACGTCGATGTGCGGCACATAAGCCCGGGCTGCAAACTGTGCATACGAGTCTTCTGTCGTGTTCTGAACTTGTTAGTCCACGCGACAGCTGGTGCAAAGCGGGGAGGGTAATGCGCTCGAGGCACACAAAAATGTCATGCACAGGGACCCGTACTGCCGTGTGTCCTCTCCCCTCTGCGACAAAAGTGAGCTTTCCTACCTTTTTTGGTGTAGCGGGGGTCAAATCTCGTTTCCTTCGCCCCCGTCCCGCCGCCGACGCCGAACATCCTGGGCAGCACGACGAAAGTGAAAAGCACGCCCGTGAACGCCAGGGCGACTTGTTGTGATGTTGACAAAACCATACTGTCGTGAGCGCAGCAAAGAGAAGAGAAACCGGCGCGAGACACTCGCCGAACAGGAGCAGCGCGAGGGCCGCCAACTACAAAGGGACGGAGGGGACAGCGCGCGCACACAGCGCAACAAAGTGACACCTGAGCCCGAAGTGGAGGCTGCTCTGCCAGAAACAGCTGCGCTCCCAGACTCTGCAATAACAGAGCCAGGATTTCCGGGAGAGGCCTTTTCAAAATAAATGCGTCCAAGTGTATATATGATATTGTGAAACTTTAAAATCTGTTTATTAACCGAGCTATTGACCACTTTAAACACTTGCATCCAAAAACAAAATAAACAGTGGTGACTCAATTGGATTATAGGATTTGCTATCCTCACACTTTAGGGTGTGTACAGGTACATACCCTGCATTTCTGTTTCGAGAGGGGGACTGATGTGGCCAGTTTTAAGTGACCTTAACTGAAACTAGAACATAGACCAAATGAGATCTTGTGTTATCATAATTATGCAGATGACACACACATCTACATAACTATATCACCAGGGGACTATAATCCCATACAAGGGTTTGCTAAATGCATTGAAGAAATCAACATCTGGATGTGCCAGAATTGTCTTCAATTAAATAAAGATAAAACAGAAGTTATTGTTTTTGGTCCCAAGGATGAACGATTGAAAGTGAGTCCTCAGCTTCAATCACTGATGTTAAAAACCTCAAACCAAGCCAGAAATCTAGGTGTAATTATGGATTCAGACCTCAACCTGAACAGGCACATCAAGACAATTACACTCCTGTTCTGAGGTCTTTGCACTGGCTTCCTGTCAAAAAAAGACTTTTCTGTTTGAAGTTGCCTTTAATTGAACCAGACTCTGCTGCACCTCACTAGTGCAAATAAACTTGCATTGCCTTGGTTAAACCTCATTAACCTCATGACCGGTGACAACACATACAAAACATACTCTTGTCGAGAATCATGCAAACATAATTGAGAGACACATAAAGCTATATTGAACACATCCATCCTTTTAATCCTCATTTGAATGGCAGATGTGACAGAGAGAAAAACTCTAGATACATAACTATAAAACTACTATACGTACATACTATAACTACTATACGTACAGACTATAATAACTACTATATGACTCCATCATGTCTTCATGTCTCCATATCTTCTTCATGTATCAGTGATCAAATAAGATCCGACACCGTATCACTCATGTCCTCATGTCCGCTGGAAAACAAGATGCTGTACAATTAGATTCAAGCATGTCATTTGTTTTATTTTAGCATGTCATTTGTTTTATTAAGCACGTCGTTTGTTTTGATGTTTCCTTGTCTTTTGTCTCGTTGGTAGTGTGCGTGCGTGCGCACCTGCTGTTGAACACTTCACTCTGCAGCTCAGAGACACGAAACAGCATCTTCTTACGTCTTCAGGTAAGATCTATATACCGGATGTTTGACTCCGCATTAAACGGACCTACATATTACAACACCAATAAACTACAATAGTTTATATAATAAACATATATGTATGTATGTTAACGTGCTGTTGCTCCAGACTGCTGTTATATTGTTTTAATAACATTACTTTAAAATACAAACGTGCAATACACTAGTTTTTAATTAATTCTTGAATTTGGCGCATAATGCGATTAATCGCAGAAAAATCATGCGATTAATCAGTTAATTTTTTTAAACCTTGCCCAGCCCTAAATAGTATGTATGTACTCCACCCATGCCAGCTCATAACTCTTTAATAACTGCACTTGGCGGCTTTAGGTCGGAGCGTCTCTGCTGAAGTTCTCGTGGGATAAAGTCGCATCTTCTGGTGAGTTTCACCTGATATTCTCTCTTCAGCCGCTCCGCAGCAGGTGTGAGGAGGCGTCGATATTACACACATATTAAATACATTTATTGTTCCAGGTGTGTATTTTAATTGTAAAAAATGGCTTCTTTGAAAAGATATGCCGTTACAAGTCAAATCCCTGCACCCGAAATTTTATTAAGAAACCTAAAATAAAGTATTAGCACAGAGTAAAGTATGAAAAGTAAACGTTCTCCTAATGCACCGGGGCTTTTAGTAGTATCATTTTATTGTAATTTACTGATTAATCAGAAAAGTGTGCTTTCATTTATAGCAACATCACAGGCAAACAGAGAAAACATCGTCTCACTGGTGCGTTTAGATATTTGGCTTCCATAAAAGTCTTAACGTGCTTTAAAAACTAGTAAAGTACACATCGAAAACACACATGACGGGTTTGTTAACTTTGTGTGTCTCCGCCCTTCTCCCAGGCTCAACGACCTTTAGAAACTCAGCTGCACATTTAACATTTCAGGATACTTTGTCACACGGAAACATTTGTCCAAACGCAAGTAACCACCTGTCATGTCCCATTCTTTGAAATGTCATTATTCTGTTTTCACCATCTCTCTCACCAGAAATCTTCACTTTAGTACTTACTTATTGTTTTTTCATACATCAATCAGATTCAGCCTACATTTTATTCCTCAGGGACAAGGTGAAAATATGAGTTTTAATGCTGTTGACAGTATTTTTATGGAGCAATAAAAAGAGATATCATAAAAAGTAAAACCCTTTAACTCTTATAATACGTAAACACAATGAGACAATGATTCTGAACCTAACTTTATTCAATAGATTTATGTTGTGGAAATGTGTGCAAATTACCAGACATCTAATAAGATGATGTCTCGTTGGCATATTTAAACAATCGATTTCATTAAACTTGCAATACAATAACATCACTGTCTTAATGTTAATATTTAACTCGCCAATCTCTTGTTTTCTGTCACCTGTGAGGTCTCCTCTTACAGTAAGCCATACCATAAGCTAACAGTTAATGTTTAAAGTGAATAACCTCGTAGCGTGGAACCACTTCCTGGTTCCTGCTGAAACAACGTGTTTCAAACAGGCAGCTGGATGAGACGGGTCGGCCTCGCTCAGCAGAACCAGCTCAACAAGAGCAGCGTCTCTCCTGAAGGCTCCTTCCCGTTGTCTCCACTCGCCTCAAAGGGCTTTTGGGGGAAGTTTTTCCTAAACCGATGTAAAAGGGGCAACAATCGGAGGATGTATTTGTACAGATTGTAAAGCCCTCTGACGAACGTTAGTCATGTGTGATTTGGGGTTTAATCAATCAATCCCTCTCTTGTTTTGTAGACTAGCCCAATCACAGTCACTGTGCTGGAGGGAGTGCAAGAGACAGAGCTCTTCTGATTGTGGCTAAAAGCCACAGTCAGTCTCTGGAGCGAATGCAAAACACACACATGCCGACGTGCATTTATTATCTCAATGTTGTTGCTAATGTGTTCCGAGGACACGTTTGCGTCTGATCAATATTTACATATCATTTCCATGGCACATGCACAGAGGGAGGAAGACGCTCCTCTCCTCTGAGCTCCGGGACTTTATCAGTGGACCTACTTCTCCAAACCAACATTGCGGTCATGCAGGATGTTCTGATCCAGACATCCTCTCGCATCCCGTGAAGCAACAAAACCGGTTATTACACAATAAAATGTCCATGCAAGACAGCTACACTGTTACAGTTGTCACATTACAGAACCGTTTGATAAAGCATTGCAAGAGCAGATCTCCCTTTTCCACACGGACACACGGCCCGCTCTCCCAGGAGGAAACATGCAGGCGACTGGCATCTTATTTCTTGGCTGATGAGCCGAAGCGATCACTCTCATCAGACATGACGACTGACAGAAAACACATTTGTTATTGAATGTTGAATGAACTGAAAAGATGATGTCATGTTTTGATAAGTTCAGTAGTTCAATCATGCTTTTAGACAAACCTGTTGAGCCCTATGGGCCCATTTTAGGGGGCCCGTTTATATCAGGTCACAAGGTACAAATCAAGAAAAAAAACATGGTATAGATTTATAAAATTAACAAAAAAAAATCGCCCAAATCAGTCCCTCAACAAAGTCAATCAGCTGCTCTCTGGTGAGCTTCTGTCCTGCTACCTGCCTCCTCCCCACCTTTAGGAGAAATGGCCTCTCAAAGAGCGACGGTGGCGCTGGCCCTGGACGCTGAAACAGTCGGCTCGCTCAAAGAGGGAGTCAACTTCAAGAAGAACCCGGAGGACGGCGCATGTTACATCATATTCAAGAGCGACAGCGGCCTTAAAGCGTGCAAGAACCAATGCAAACACCAGGGGGGCCTGTTCATCAGAGACATCGAAGACCTGGACGGCAGGTGAGCTCGTTCTGGCAGGATGAGCACACGGCGGGGGGGGGGGGGGGGGCGTTTACGGGAGCGTCTCCGTACACTGACGGGCCGCTTTGTCCCCACAGGACCGTGAAATGCACGAAGCACAACTGGAAGTTGAACGTGTCCACGATGAAATATGTGAATCCGCCAGACAGCTTCTTGCAGGACGAGCTCGGTGAGTGACGCTGACGTCATGTTTTGTGCGCGGGGTCATTAGTTCATGTTGAGGACCACAGATGATCTGTAAGGTGGAGTGGGGCCCTTCAGAGCATCCCTCACTCTCAGTGTGCAGATGGTATGTAAATCATGCTCTCCACGCTTATTTCCTTTTTCAAAGTCCGTGCATGCTGCATTGATTCTGCAGAATGTGAGTTTGAATATGTACAGCTCCACAAAGAGCGCAGCGTGGAGCAAAAGTAAAACACACTTGTTTTTGAATCTCTCAACTACCTGAGATTTTATAACTGCATGTAAATAACATGTCACTCCCAGAGGTGGAGCTGCTGGACGACGGGGGGCTTCAGTTGGTCGAGTTGAGCCCCTTTGACCCCTGGCTGGAGGACCCTCGGGAGCGTGTGGAGCTCCAGGAAGGAGAAGTGAAAGTACGTTTCCTGCCGTTCACACAGTCCACTTTTGCACCGTGACAACGAACGTTTACTCCACGTCCGTTCTCACACGAACGTCTCTGGATTTAAAAAGAGTTGGAATTTTGAGATGTATTGATTATGTCAGGAGCCACGCCAGTCAGACCAGGCGTGCAGCCAAGTGTACACAGAAAGTCACAGAAAAACCTTCCTGCATCCTTTGTTCTTTTTATGTCTGCCTGTGAAATACAATACTACTGGTTATGATGTGTGTTGTATAAATACAATTTTGTATTATCAACCATACAAAATATGTTTTTAGATTAAACCTGAGACTAATGGTCAACAATCTGGCGTTAAGTATTACAATTAGACTTAAAATAAGGATTTTCTACAACACGCGGTGTTTGCTGTCAGATGTAAGAGCCAATCAGCTCTCTGATGTGGCGACCGCCAGGCGTTTCCCATCATGCACTGGGCCAGGCAGTCGGTGGAGAGCTGCTGCGGCGCCTGGCTCTGAAGCCGACGGCCGCCTCGCTCTCGCGAAAGCACCGTTGACCACGCGTGCATGACGTCAGAACAAGCCGGGAGCAAGTCGAACACAAATCTACCCAGCATGCATTGCGCGCGGATCGCCGGCGATCGAATTCTGCGCAGAACTGGCTCATCTCGAACCAACCTCATGCGAAAGATTGTCGGTGTTAGGTTTGTCCATTCTGAGCTGCGGTAGAAACGAGGCAGTGCAACATGGACGGACTGCGTGAACGAAGACATGAAGAGCTCGTTCTGAGCCAACAGAAACACACCCAGTCTCGGTTTATGGTGATGATACACAAACTATAAACACAGTTATGAATATTACATCCTATTTCTGCAACACCCCGGGTTTAACTCTTTTTGCGAGTCCAGTGTCATCTTCAGTGAGCCAGTAGCACCAGAGGATCACTCTGGGACGAACTAAAGTTCATCCCAGCCTTGAGGGGATTACCTTGAAAACACTTTACCTCGGTTGCCACAACCACGCCCCAAATGTCCAACCCGCTGCAAACGCTGTGAATTTACTGGCTTGAGCGCAGCTGCCGTCCCTCCAGGGGATGCTCCTGGGAGGCCGCTCACTTGAGCTCACACACACAAACAGTTTCTTTCCACTGGCCGTCGCTCTGAAGAACAACTAATGAGACTCCACTCAGTTTAATGTCCTTTTTATATTGATCTTGTTTATTGTATATTGTGTATGTATATAAGAACGAAGAGCTACGTCAAACCTGTGTGTGTGTGTGTGTGTGTGTGTGTGTGTGTGTGTGTGTGTGTGTGTGTGTGTGTGCGTGTAAAGAACAAGTTCTGACAAATGACAAATCCTGTTAAGTTTTCTGATTGGTATTTGTTTTTTATAAATTCTTTATTGTTAAGATTTGTTGCACTGTGAATTTGTACTGTTAGTTCTGTTTTTGTAATAAAAGGTTGCAAATTAATGCTTTAAAATTATTTATTTTTTTATCCGATTAATCGAAAAAATAATCGACCGATTAATCGATTATTAAAATAATCGTTAGTTGCAGCCCTCGCGTGCACGTTATCTCGATAACTCCATAAATGGTGTAGTGGGTGCAGGAAAAGGGAAGAGACCACCTCATGTGACTCTCTGATGAGAACCCTGTAGGTATCCAAACACGGCTTCACGAGGTCCTGACTTCAGCCACGTCTCCTCAGTTTGTCAGGGCTCTCAGATTGCTCCTTTGTGACACGCGACACAACTGTGAACTTCCCACCCAGGTGACGTACTTGACCCACGCCTGCATGGAGCTGCAGCTGGGGCCGAGGCGCTTCATGTTCGACCCGTGGCTGAAGGGCCCTGCGTTCGCCAGAGGCTGGTGGCTTCTCCACGAGCCTCCAGCCGACTCTCTGGACCGACTGTGCGCAGCAGATCTCATCTACATCAGCCATATGCACTCTGACCACCTCAGGTACACGCTGCCTGGCTCTGTCTGTATCGTCTGCTACCTCACAGATTACTGAGATTTAGCAAAACCAGCCTTTGAGGGAGGGAGTGTGACAGCCCCTTCTTCTTTCTTTGTGTTGAAAATACAGACTTTTCTATTTTGGCATATTTCCTTTGAGCTCCAGATGGGTCTTTATGTAACACATGCTATTCTGGCCTTTCCAATTACAGCTTGAATGCAAACTTAATTGTGTCGTCTTTGCCGACATTGTTGTAGAAGTGCATTAGCTTGGTCCTATATGTTGATGGTAAGGCCTGCCTTGTGTGATGGAGTTGAGAGCAGGTTTGACTGCTTGCTTCTTAAGGGTGGATGACGTGAAGGTGATGTCATCAGCTCAGGTCATTAGGAGCATGGTCCCCTGGAGGTTTTGGGCAGTCTCTCAGGCATCCTTTCTTAGTGAATATCTTAAGGTGTCCTCTTCCCCCAGTCTTTTGGTCTTGTCTCTTATTCCCTGATTGGCCCAAAAAGAGGGTAAAGCTTCTCTATTGATCTTTGTGTATCGGCTTTCAAGGCTTCTTGTAGTTTTCGTTTGTTTATATTAGTTCCCTGACAGCCTGGACTCTGCATGGCAGGACTCAGCCATCATTCTGTCCTGGATGAGTCTGATGTTATATCTGAAGACTGAGACTGAGTCAAGAGGTTGTGGTCTGAAGCTTTGTCTGCTCCTCTTTTTCCTCTTTTTCCCCTCACGAAAAACCTGATTCTTGGACTAAAAATGCTTGAAAAGGGGTCAGTGCTTGTGTTTATTGTGATTATTAGTGGATGCTTTAGGTCTTAATCTTGTTAAAGAGGTGCTGTATTACTCTGTGGCATGATGGGAAGGCACCAAACAAACAATTTTAAAAAACTTGGGGAGCGATTGAGGAGTACATTTTTGATCAGAATCTTAACTTTTGATCAGATTTTTTAATGGCAAGAAGTTGCAGAGAGACAAAGGACAATCTGGTATTCCCATCAAGGTCATATGAGCTGCAGAAGACCTCGGGTACCCTATAAGGGGACCCATGGGTGGACGAGGCTAAAGGGTGTCGACTTACACACGGTTGTTGAAACAGAGTATATTTCACTGTGATTTTCACGTTTTGCATCTTTTCACTTCTTTAGTTACCCAACACTGAAAGTCTTGTCGGAGCGGAGGCCAGATATCCCGATTTATGTTGGTGACACATCGAGGCCTGTCTTTTGGTCAGTAAAGTGATGCAATCAGCATGTTGAACTCTTTGAATTGGTTTGAAATAACTCTCCCTCGGTCTTGATGCAACAGGTATTTGGAGCAAAGCCAAGTCAAGCTGACCAACATCAACGTCGTTCCCTTTGGCGTCTGGAAAAATGTAACTCACTGCTGCTCACATCGGCTCAAATTGCAACGGCCAAAAAAGTTATAAGAAAATAGAAATGAAAATACTCTGCAGTGAAACTCTCAACACTGTAATTACTCTCTTCTCGTGACTAATTGTGGTTTCCATTACCCTGACCCTCGGTCTCTATCAGATTGACGCAGACCTGAGGTTCATGGTCCTGATGGATGGAGTGCATCCGGAGATGGACACCTGCATCATTGTTGAATATAAAGGTGGATTGTCTTCAGCTCTTTTCATAGATGTAATACCGGTTGCCGGCTAAAGCATTCACATGATTAAATTGCCTAAATGTGTGTTGATTGCAGGTCACGTGATCCTGAACACGGTGGACTGCACCAGGCCCAACGGAGGCCGGTTACCACAGAACGTGGACCTGATGATGAGCGACTTCGCCGGGGGGGCATCCGGATTCCCCATGACCTTCTGCGGCGGGAAATACAGCGGTGAGGCTCACGTCAGCTCACCACACCTTTGATTTGAACTGACACAGAAGGTTCTAGCCCTCTGTCCCTTTGTCATGACATTCAGTTCAAACCTCAGTTTAAAGCCACATCTTTGTGACAAAGATGATGTTGAACACTTCTCATATCAGAAATGTTCTGTTCCTTTTGATTTCGGAAATTTGATCATGCTTATTCTGAACCCCATAGACACATATTTACTCCATGTTTTCATGTGTATACCTCCAGAGGTTTACATTGTACATGTGCGTTAAGCTTCGCTGTAGACAATTCAAGTTTGAACTGAAATACAAAGAAAAACAACGCGACTAATTCTCGTTGCTGTGGTGGCCGATCTACGTGTTGGCCACTCTGCTGGGTGCGGGGTTGGATCCTGTTTCTCACACACTGCTTCAGTAAAAGAGTCCAGCTGTTGGTATATCTTTGTGTTATTTTCCGTTTAATTATAAACTGACGGCAGTTACACGTTATTTTGTCTTCCTGATCTGTTTTACAAAGTACTTGTTTTAGCGGTAAAAACCGTCTGCTCTCCCCGTCACCCGTGCATCATCAATCCCTCTTGCTCGTACCGGCGCCCCGTATTTAAACTATCACAGTAAAACACACATTACCACAATAAAATACACACCCGTGACTAATGGCTCCTACAGTTACATTACACCCGAGCTCAGTATCTAGCACACGGCTGACACTAAGATAAGAATGCATCATCTTTATGTCCGTGTCCAGATTCCTGGAAGGCGAGCTTTATCAAGAACGAGCGAAAGAAGCTGCTGAATTACAAAGCTCTGCTGGTGAAGTCCCTCCAGCCGGCGATCTACTGCCCGTTCGCTGGCTATTTCGTGGAGGCTCGTCCATCAGACAGGTAGAGTTGGCCATGACAGTGGAAGGTAAAATGAACTGCAGCCAAAGAGAAATTGGTTTGAATAGCCTTCATATTTCCCCGAGGTGCAGCTGGGATGTTCAGCTCAATATCAGACTTGGTTAAGAGTTGATAAGCAAAGCAAATCTTGGAGAATAAACAACAACATGACGTGTGTCTATTACCGAACACTTTACAAAGTACACTGCAATACAGAGCACTAACATCTGTAGTGCTCTCCGTGCTCTCACAATACCAGCAAAACTAAATACAATGAAAAGCTGGCGAAAGGGCTCCTTCTCTTCCGCTACGTAGCCAAGATGGCCACCGTTTAGGGCGAGTAGTGTCCATCGTTTTACACTGCTTTTTTTTGACCGTTTGCAGTGCGGGTACTTTTAGTGCACTGAATTCTGCCCATTTCTTTTTTTTTTGATTGGCTGATGAGGCACCTCAGGGCAGAACTCCAGGGGATTTGGGGGAGACGTGCTTGATTCCTCCGTGGTGAGGGCAGCGACCAGCCCATGTTTGAGTAAACGTGAAGTGAAATCGTAACTGCTGAGCAGTAACTTCCTGATTGGTATTTTTGGGTCCCTGTACAGCTGTCTGTGTGTTGATGTCTGTACTGCGTTGTGTGTGTACAGATACATAAGGGAAACAAATGTGAAGAACAGTCCCGAGGACCTCAATGCGCTCATCAATGAGCTCTCGCCAGACATCAAGACATGGACGCCCAAGCCAGGCGCCGTGCTGGACCTCGGCCTGGCTCTAAGAGACCCCACTGACAGGTTGTCAACCGCTGAACATGCTGTTTACTCAGTCAGGACACGACACACACACACACATATCAGCAAAGGCAACACGTGATCGTTCCGTTTTGGCTATCATTTTTACTTGGTATCATATTCTATCTGTGTCAATTGATATGTGTCAACATGTTGGCATTGCCACGAGGAACAACATCAGACAAGCCCAAGTCCATCTAGAGCAGACTAAAGTAAACCACATCATGCAACACATCTGACGTGTGATTTACAGTCTTATATTGCAAATGAAAGCTGTCTGCGCACAGTGCAGCACAGCAAGTCGATGTGTTGAACCCGCTTAACTCCACAAGCCCACGTATTTACATCTTTTAAATATTCATATCGCCACAGAAAAACAAAGTAAAGTTATGTTTTCACAAGAGATATGAAGAATTTCCAAAATCGAGATTCAACTTTTCAGCTTTAGGGTCATGTTATGACTTTACACTTGTGCCTGATGACAATGGTGCCTCATTATATAGAGGCCTGAGATTGTTCTGCAGTTTTAGATGTCACCCATAAGTATATGTATATAGATCATGTGCAAGTGCCTTGAAAAGGTGAATTTAAGGAATTACTGTATGTAAAATCGAGAAAATGACCTCAGGATCCAGAAGGTTAGTGCTCCTATGAGTCTAAGGATTTGCAATGTTAAGAATGGTGCAATTTAGACCCATTAAATATTAATAAACTTGAATAAAGTGCTGTGTTAGGCCCCTGCAGACCGGGTCCAGCATGTGGTCTGCAGCGGTTACAGCAGTTCACTTCCGCTGCTGGATGTTGGACGTGCTAACGCTACAACCCAACTCTCCGTGGCGCTGTGAGCGGCCACGCCCCGAACAGCCACGCCCCGAAAAGCCACGCCCCGAACAGCCACGCCCCGAACAGCCACGCCCCGAACAGCTACTGCCCTAATCATTGGTTCACGTTACATTATTTTGCATTATTAATATCTGCCAGCCAGCATGAGAAGCTGTTTCAACCGTTACTCTGATTACTTTGAGAGGTGATTATAAATAAATAGTAAATAACTTGGTGAGTAACGAATAAGTTTCATCTCATTTTCATGTGAATTTCTCCTCGAATACATGACCAAACATAGTGCGGCCATCACCAACCCACCAGCCGGTGCAAACATCTACAAGGACACTTGGGATTTGGACTTGTACGTGGATGAACTGAACAGCGCCATCAGCTGTGAGATATTTAAACATCAAAGCTGGACCCAGTTGTATTACACCTGGGCAGGCTTCCAAAACTACGACCTCGTTGTGCGGGTAAACACACTTGATGAGCCAAATCTTCTCTGATCTTTTGAACTATCACGTTGACCTTTTGGCTCTTCTTTGGCGTGCACTTTCCTGAGCATTGCTGAGGCATGATAAAGTCTGACTATCCTGATTCTGGTGCTTTGTTCTACTTCAGAGGCGTGAAAGAGTCCCGGCCTGCTGTTACAGCCACGTCACAATTTCAATGTGCCGTAACTCTGATACGTCGCTCATTCTGGTCACATGACATCATTGCTTCCTCCTCTGTTGCTCTATGAACGTTTCTTCCCTTTTTTCCCTGTGAAAGGGTTTTACTATCTTTATTTGGGGAGTTTTTCCTTCTCTGATGTGAGGTCCTGGGTAAGATATGTTATGTGTACAGATTGTAAAGCCCTCTGAGGAACATTTGTATTTGAGATTTTGGGCTATACAAAAGAAAGTGAATGGAATGAAACTGAATTCCAGCGAGTGACTTTTGCACGCCATCCAATCTTTTTTGTTGCTTAGTACGTGTCACGCTCTACTTCCTTCTCTTGACCTCTGGCTTTGAGACATTTTCTCCAAGCAGAGTTATTCTTGAGTTTGTTTCTGTTCAAAATGAGGTTGGAGAGAACTGAGTCGCTTTGAATGGTTTAAAAAAACAACCTTCATCCAACTTCCGTGGCTTAATTTAAATAATATCGGTATTAAAGGAGCTACTGGCGTGGCCAGGGGTCAGCAACCCGCGACTCGTTCGCACCTTTGTTGCTCCCTGAGGCTTCGGAAGAGGAAAAGAATAATAACTTATTTGTCCCTTCAGCTCTGTAGCGCTTATTATGAGCTTATTATGAGTTTATAATGAGCTTATAATGAGCTTATTATGAGTTTATTATGAGCTTATTATGAGTTTATAATGAGCTTATTATGAGCTTAATATGATCTTATTATGAGTTTATAATGAGCTTATTATGATTTTATTATGTGTTTATACTGAGCTTATTAGCTTATTATGAGCTTATTATGAGTTTATAATGAGCTTATAATGAGCTTATTATGATCTTATTATAAGTTTATTATGAGCTTATTATGAGTTTATAATGATATTATTATTAGTTTACTATGAGCTTCTTATGATATTATAATGAGTTTATTATGTGTTTATTATGAATTTATTATGAGTTTATAATGAGCTTATTAGCTTATTATGAGATTATTATGAGCTTATTATGAGTTTATTAGCTTATTATGAGTTTATTATGAGCTTCTTATGATATTATAATGAGTTTATTATGATCTTATTATGTGTTTATTATGATCTTATAATGAACTTATAATGAGCTTATTATCAGCTTATGATGAGGTGAAATCTATATCCAAATGGCTGACGCTCCCTTGCTTTCTTTCTGTTTGATGAAATTCAATATGTACGTTCAAGATGATTGAGACCGATGACAACTTTCAGCCCCTTGCTGAGGGCTGCGACTACTTGGTGGACTTCTTGGATCTGTCGTTCCCCACAAGGAGACCCGACAGGGAGCACGCCTACCTGGAGGTGAGACTCCACAGAGGAGGAGCGACCGGGGTCCTGTTGTCACCGTGGTGTTGTCACAGAAACAGGAAATAAAGGGCGTGGCGCGCTGCCAGAAAACAGGCCCTTAGATTTGACATGGATGAAGAATAGTTTACATGCACACAAAAAGAGATATTCATGACTTCATTTTGTGGCTCTGTGGTTGCTGCTCCAGATCAATATTTCCTCATATCTTACTCATAAATACATTCTAGTCCTGTTCTTGATTCATTGGTTTTCAAAGGGAATCATTTAGTCATGACAAAGAACCAAGTATTGTTGAGAGCAGCTACCTGCAGGCCACCGTAGTTCTCCAACACGCTTGGAAAAGGAGCCGAGGGATATTTAGTTGGTTGCAATCTGCAACTCCCCACTAGGTGTCATGTAATCTGACACACTGCTCCTTTAAAGGGTGCATGGCATTCCTCTCCCCTCCAGCTGAATGGTCAAACATTTTCAGAAACATATATTCCCTTCTTTCAAAGAGTTGGATGAGAGGCTTCCTGCTCTGACGGCACTAACCCGGATGTTTCTTTTTACTTCCTTGCAGATTAAAAACAGGATTGGGGTGATGAGGCACGTGGTGCTGCACGGTCTTCTCTGGGATAATCTGTACATCGGCTTCCAGAACCGCATCAGCAGAGACCCGGATGTCTACCACCACAAGTACATTTACCTTTCATATCAAAAACATCAAGGTTCAGGAAAAAATCATTTAAAAAACGCAAACTGCTGCCTTCATCTCTTCCTCTTTAACTGACACTTCCACTGCTTTCATCCTCTTGAGGAATCTCCTGCTTTCTCCTCAGCTCACACTTCCGCACTTCAACAGTCTCAGTGCCTATCGGTGCTAAACTGCTGACTCTTTAACTCCTTTCAGCATTTTCACTTCAACTTCACTCAGCTCTTACGCTTCAATCATTACTTCAACTTTATTACGTGCTAAAACGTTGACGGGGACCCTCTTTGTCTTTCAAACGTCCATTTGAACTGCATTTTCAGCTTCTTTTGCTAACTGGATATTGAATGCCACTTCAACTTCTTTCGGTATTACAACTCCCTCAACAACACATTTCAGAGTGGAAGCTCGCTTGTGTTTCTTTACGTCATGTCACTTGAAACATTTTGAAATACATCATGAGCGTTCAATCTTCTGAGCCTTGTACCTCATAAAAGGGTTTCATGTCATGTGACTGGCTCCGTGGTAAATGACACGAACACGATGAGAACGCCGCGTCGCTCTTCCTTTGATTCACTGCGACGCCCATTTAATGTCAAAATGTTCTCCACTTGAATCTGCCGTGTCGGCCTCCAGGTTCTGGAACCACTTCCAGACGGAGCTGCCGGTGCGCCGGCCGGACTGGGACCGGCTGCGGCAGCAGGAGCCCGACGCCGACCTCGAGAGCCAGGGGCCGAAATGTGTCGTGTGTTGAGAGACAGACGAGTGCGTTTTGTCTTAATGCCCGCCTTCAAACATTTAATGCAGGGGTGTCGAACTCATTTTAGTGAAGGGCCACAAGCTGCCCATTTGGATCTCAAGTGGACCAGTGAAATCACAGCATAATAACTCATAATTAACGACAATGTTTCTCTATGTTTAAATCATTGGTGAAGGTTTTTAGATGATAAACTCTATTTTAAGGTCTTTCAACAATTAACTAGAAACATAAAGACCAAACATTCAGACATCAGCTCTCTGTGTATCTCCTGTGCAGATTCCCTCGCTTTGTGACGCGTTTGTGACGCCACTTTCATGACGTGATCCATGTTTAACGACTTGTAACACATTAATATCAGAGCTCACATCAGTTGTGACTGTGGATCAAAGGTTTGCATGTCTGTCTTATGAGCAGAGGATCAGAGGTTTGAATCCCAGCTCTGCTAATTCTGTACTTTAAATATATATATATATATATATATATATATATATATATATATATATATATATATATATATATATATATATATTTATATTCTTTTTTCTTTTTTGATGGAACACCCTGGCGGGCCGTATGTTTGACTCCCCTGATCTCATGTGTCTCGTTTGATCTTTTATTGTTAAAACACATCATCAAGTATCAATCTGTGTAAGAAATGACCTCATTTACAACCTAATTATTATTTTGATTGCTAATATTCTAAGCGGTTATACAATGCTACACCACTGGGATGGTGTGTGTGTGTGTGTGTGTGTGTGTGTGTGTGTGTGTGTGTGTGTGTGTGTGTGTGTGTGTGTGTGTGTACTAGTAGTGATTTTAGGGAGGGCGAGTGTGAAAGAGTCTGAAATCTTACAATTCTTTGGATGTTTTGTGTGTCTGTCTGTTACCTCACACAAAAAAGAAGATGATTGTTGCTTATTTTATATTTTTATAATCGGGAGGGATCCATTATTATCATGTGATTGTTATGACCATAAACACACTCGACCACAGCTTGAATGACCTTGAGTTGCCTTTAAAGTTTCAAAACACACATTGTGATTGTTTCTGATGCCACGTGGTTTTGTATCAATAAAACATCTGTGTTTAGTCAAACTAAATGTTTTTAATGTCTCTACACCTTATGCTTTTATTATATTTGTTATTTAATGTGTGTCCAGTTTCTATTCATAATCAATCATCAATCAATGTATTCATTAGTTTCACTCACTTTTATTTTCTTATGGATATGTTTATCAGCTCGAGCTACGATGGCAGAAAGTTTCCAATAAAAGGTTTGAAGAGATCGTCTGAGGTAAACCTGTCGCAGGTCAGTGAGTACAGAGGAAGGCTGAGTGACTCTGAGCAGGGTCATCGTTCCATCAAAGGATCGACGGTTCAATCCCCCGGCTCCGCTCCTCCATGGGACTCCCATCAGCGTGTGAATGATGCGTAACGCCCAGCGGCCATCGAGTAGACGTCTGGGGGCTTTTACTGTGAAAGGTGAGGATGGAATAAGTGGAGCCGACGGTGTTAAGATAAAGTTTGCCAGCTTTGCTCGGAGTGCAGAGGCTCCCACTTTCCAAAGACATGCAGCTCAGGTCCCCTTATCAGAGCCCAGGTCCCCTTATCAGAGCCCAGGTCCCCTTATCAGAGCCCAGGTCTCTCTTAACAGAGCCCAGGTCTCTCTTAACAGAGCCCAGGTCCCCTTAACAGAGCCCAGGTCTCTCTTAACAGAGCCCAGGTCTCTCTTAACAGAGCCCAGGTCTCTCTTAACAGAGTCCAGGTCTCTCTTAACAGAGGCTAGGTCTCTCTTAACAGAGCCCAGGTCCCCTTAACAGAGCCCAGGTCTCCCTTAACAGAGCCCAGGTCCCCTTAACAGAGCCCAGGACCCCTTAACAGAGCCCAGGTCTCCCTTAACAGAGCCCAGGTCCCCTTAACAGAGCCCAGGACCCCTTAACAGAGCCCAGGTCTCTCTTAACAGAGCCCAGGTCCCCTTAACAGAGCCCAGGTCCCCTTAACAGAGCCCAGGTCCCCTTAACAGAGCCCAGGTGCCCTTAACAGAGCACTGCCTTTGTCAAGGCGTGATAAAGTTTGCCAGCTTAACTCGGACTGCAGAGGCTCCCGTGGGCTTGTCTGTAGGTATGACTAGTTGTCTGTGTGGTGAACCCGAGCCCATTAGAGCAACACATGCATCCTGTTCCTCTTTTGTGCAGCTTCCTGTTCCAGTTTGACAGCTACAGAGTATTTGACGAACCTTTCGCCTCCGCCTTTAACTCTGTGGAGCATGAGCGCGGTGTGGACGCTGCTGTGGGCCTGGACGCTGCTGGACTCGGGGCATTGTTCAGCCTCACTGCCAGACATCTCCGATGGGGCGTTCATGAAGGAATGCGTGCAGGCGCACAACGGGGCGCGGTCGTCCGTCAGTCCTCCTGCAAGTAACATGCTGTACATGGTAAGGCACCGTGGTCACTTGTTTCTTCCTTCAATTTTCTCTCTATCGTCGCGATCGTAAGCCAAGGACAGAAGTAAATAATCAAGGCCAGCGTCTACTTTGAGGGGTGTAGGAAGTCACACATCACTCCGTTAACATTGACATGAATTTGCCACGTTGACTCATTGCAAAAGCATCTGGAGAACACAGCGGCGACGAAGAGAGAGAGTGAAATAGAGGAAGCTTGTCTTATTACAGTTCAACCCAACCCTCCTGTCCAGTGCACACAAAAGACGAAGGGTTTTAGACCTGGGGCAGGAGTCACTGTGCCCGCCTTTTAAAACAAGAGGGTTCTCCCAAAGAGCAGCCGCTTCATGTTCCTTCTCTCCGTTGGTTCAGACGTGGGACGAGGCCTTGGCCGTTACCGCCAGAGCGTGGGCAAGGCACTGTGTGTTTCAACACAACACACACCTCACAGACGTCGGCAGCGTGCACCCCAGCTTCTCCTCTGTGGGAGAAAACCTGTGGGCGGGATACCCGCCGTCATCTTTTAATGCGTCCAGAGCCATAGAGGCATGGGTGAAGGAAAAACAAGACTACGACTACGACAACAACGTCTGCAGCGACGTCTGTGGCCACTACACACAGGTGTGTGTCCACTTTAACTCTTCACCTGGTGCAATACTTTTATACACGTCTACTTATTGTGCAATACTTTTATACACGTCTACTTATTGTGCAGTACTTTTATACACATTTTTACTTAGTGTGCAATAATTTTATACACATTTTTACTTAGTGTGCAATACTTTAATACACACTTATTTTTTGTATTGCATCTGTATATTTAATATTCTTCTGTTTATTTTTGTTTTATTACTGTTTATTCATATTACTTTATCATTATTTACTGTGAGCGAGGCTCCTGTAATCCTGTAATTTCCCCACTGAGGGACTAATAAAGGATTATCTTATTTGATCCTTTCTCTGTAGAAGCTTACTGATACACTGTGTTTTATTGTGTGTGGTGTGAGTCTGCATTGCATCAGCTGACCGCGTCCTCGTCTCCAGGTCGTGTGGGCGAGCAGCTACAAGGTTGGCTGCGCCGCCCAGCTGTGCCCCGGTCAGGCCATCTTTGTGTGCAACTACGGCCCAGCGTGAGTGGAACCAACACTGACTTCAGAGTTTAACTGTTTATTCTTATGATATTGGGGGAGAAATGCTCCAAACATGTTGGAGGATTACAAAAACAGTGACCCGTCTTGTCAACATATTAGAAAAAAAGACCTTCGCTGACACTAAATGTCCTTCACACCCGCTGGCTTTTGTCTTCTGGTGACTGGATCTGATGAGGCCGACGTTCAGGTCGGTTTCCTGGAAACAGAAACCCCGGCTCATGCCATACACGCTACATCTCAAATACATAAGAACATGTACGACGTAAGGCATCTGTACATTAAAGTAAATATCTACAATAGAAAATTATTTTCTAAAAAAAAAAAGAAGTCTTTAAAATGACGCTCTGGGGAAACAACGTATTTGATTGGTTAAACCCTCGACTCCTCTCTCCTCGCCTCCTATGCCAGCTTCTCCCTTGGGTGGGACTAAGGCACAAGGAGAGGAGGCAAGGAAAGGAAAGGAGGATGTACAAACTGGGAACCAGACTTGTGTTTCCGTTGAAACAGAACAATCCTGGGTTTGACTTTCACTTTTTCGAGGCGTGGATACGGGCGACCACAATATTTGCACATGAACCTTTTTTTAGAAAAGCAATCCAATAAGAGGGCAGAAGGTTCAGAGACACATGTGCGGCCTCCAGTGTGTAACGTGATGGCTCCGTGTGCAGGGGCAACAGGAACAGGAGGGTCCCGTACCAACCAGGACCCGGCTGCTCCGGGTGTGACGGCCGCTGTGAGGAGAAGCTCTGCCGTGAGTATTTCCTGGTTTTGATGTTTAAGTCTCACAGATGACCAGTATTTGTGGCTACCCTGAGCACATTATATTTATTGGCTGTTTGTGCGACCCGAGATTGTTACGTTTTAAGTATGGAGACAAATTTAAGGCCACGCGACCCGACCCCAGATAAGCGGCTGAAAATGGATGGATGGACACTTAATGACGCAGATTAAAAACACACAAGCTTCTTCATGTTATCACGCTATTAATATTAATTATTAGTGAACGTCTGCTGAAGAGAGCGGTGTAGTTCAGCCGTGTGTCATCTTGTCTTTGCAGGTAGCCAAGAACGAGATTCACAGAAAAGTGAGTGACTGCATGAGGACACACACACACACACACACACACACACTCTCTCTCACACACACACAGGTTGGTAAAAACTGCGTCTGAAGAAGTGAACACATTCCACAAACACTGAAACCACTTCATTGGTGTTTCCAGGTTACAACTGGAGTCCGGACTGGGACCCCGTCCTGGAGCCCCGCTTCAGCTATCTGCCTATTCTGGTGTCCCGGCCCGTTGCCCTCATACTCACCTTCATTGCAGCGTATGCAGTGCGCTACTTTTATCCCGACGTCTTCTGCTACGAATAGACTGCCCGAGGCGACCCGGAGGACACTGGCGTTTTGTAGCGAGCCGTTAGCCGCTTTGTAGCGAGCCATTGGCTGTTTTGTAGCGAGCCGTTAGCCGCTTTGTAGCGAACCATTGGCTGTTTTGTAGCGAGCCGTTAGCCGCTTTGTAGCGAGCCGTTAGCCGCTTTGTAGCGAACCATTGGCTGTTTTGTAGCGAGCCGTTAGCCGCTTTGTAGCGAACCATTGGCTGTTTTGTAGCGAGCCGTTAGCCGCTTTGTAGCGAACCATTGGCTGTTTTGTAGCGAGCTGTTGCCCGCTTTGTAGCGAGCCATTGGCTGTTTTGTAGCGAGCCGTTAGCCGCTTTGTAGCGAGCCGCTGCCCGCTTTGTAGCGAACCATTGGCTGTTTTGTAGCGAGCCGTTAGCCGCTTTGTCTCGAGCCGCCAGCTGCTTTGTATGAAGCCACCAGCCTCTTTGTATCGATCTACTAGCCACTTTGTATGGAGCTGCTAGCTGCCTTGTATCGAGATACTAGGTGCTTTTAGCGAGCCGCGGCACACAATGGACCCAATAAAGTCTGTAATAGTCAAATATGTTGTATGTATTTTTATGTTTTTAATGTTTTTTAACTAGAAGAGACACTGGTAGGCTGGTGTGTATGTTACAACCTTCAGAGCTCAGACATTGAAATGTAAACATGCAGAAGTGGATCATGACATGAAGGCTGAATGTAGACCTGCGTTTGTTGGGTCCTCGTCTCATGAGATGCTAGAAGATGCGACTTGCTCTTCTTATTCCATATGTGGTCAAACCTACACAGTCTCTTTTACTCCTTTTGAGGTATGCAATCAGACCTTTATGCTTCTTCCCTGTTGTCATCTGAGGGGTGATGCCAGTGACACTTGAGGTTCTATAAATCATTGTGTGTAACTCTCAAACGATGAAGACTTTTTTACAGCTCTCTGAGATTCGTGTTGTGTGAAACTTTCATCCGCTAGCAAGCTAAATAAACGACTAGTGTCACCGTGACTCTGAACTCTGAATGAATTCATTTTCCACAACAAGTCCGTGAGGGGAAACTAAAAAGTCCAAACTGTGAACTAATCACTATGTTCATACTGTTGAATACAAAACAAGGTGCCCTGCAATGGACTTAATCCTGAATCCAAAGATGTTTTTTTTTATTCCTGTATCAAGTAGCCCACTCAGTTCTTTTACCATATGTTTGTTTGTCATGATTAACAGGAATTCAAGCAAAGCTAAGATCCAGGTTGATAAAAATCTGTCTTTAATTTCGCATTTCCATCTGATGGACGACAACATACTTTGAAAAACCTATAAACACGGCCCATTCAAAATCTGGACAACGGTTAGTGGGAGGGAAGAGAAGACAGACAAGAGGGCAATGTATGACATCACTCACTCGAGGCTCTATGAACAGGAAACCGTCCTCACAAAGTAGCTCATTAAAAACCTCCTTGACCGTTTGTGATGCCGCTCCTTTGATCCCAGCACACGGAGCGCGTGACGCTCCAGCTCCCCGTGTCCTGACAGTCCTTCATCTGTCCAACAGGACTGCCACTCAAATACCACGTCACATGGTACACAACCACCATGGCGCAAGTCTGTGTTTAGCCTCTTTTCTTCTTCTTTTTGCCCGTGGTGCTGCTGGCGGGTTGGGGAGGAAGTACGGGAGGAGCGCCCAGTCTCTTGGTCTTTGCTTTTTTCACTTTCTCCTTGATGGCGTCGATGTCCAGCTTGCTTTCTGCAGGAGCTGGGACACAAACAAAGGGGAAGGGTTAGCAGGTTCACACGTTTGCTGTGCTCCGGGTTCGGCTGTGTTGCCTTGAGTCTACCTTTGTTGGTTTTCTTCATTAGTGGCTTCTCTTTCGGAGGGATGAAAGCTTTGTTCCTCTCTTCCTGCTTCTTGGTCAGCGCTTCCGCTTGTTTCACCTGAGAAAGAGGAGCAGTGAGGGTCTCACACCAGAAGCAGGTCTCTAGAACACGAGGCAACTCTTTTTATTCAGACCCGTTTCGGACAAACTGAGACGCTGCACTCATTTGATCATGCTCGTCAAGCTGCTTTCCAACGAAACCGTCACGAAGCGACAGACAGAAAGAAGGCTTAAAAACCTGGCTGGATCTCATGAGTCAGACTCTGAAGGAGAGGAATCCACTCAGGGCTCACCTTGATCTCCTCCATCTTCTTCCTCTTTTTCACGCTTTCCCGCAGGAAGAACTCTCCCGTGGCCAGCTCCCTGTCCACCTAAAAGACATCCAAGATGGGAAACATGCAAGTTAGACTCAACGGCATGATTCAAACAAAAGGACAAGCGTTTGGTTGGCAGTCTATACTAGCGTCAATCATCTGAAGCGAGCCTCTGACCGTGCTCTCTGGCTGCGCAGGAGGGAACGGCGTGTACTCCTTCTTCGCGCTCTTCTTCTTGGGCTCCCTGCGCTTGGCCAGGTTCTTGTGGCGGAACGTGGGCAGGAAGCGCTCCCAGCTCTGCAGCCGCAGGTCGGGGTCTTTGGACAGCTCCTGTTTGATCATCAGGGTCTGACGCCAGGAGATGTGGAATGGGGTGGAGGAGAAGAAACATGGTGATGCCTCAGAGTCAAAGTGTAGTTTTTTTCCACTGCATACATTTATAGTCTATTTCGTTAGACCTCTAATTACGACAGTCGCAGTCTAACAACTGCTCCACGGCGTTGAGCCACATAGGAACGAGTCTGTGGCTCCTTCATGCCCTCAGCTCCAGGTTCAGCCAGCATTGGCGTACAAACCCAGAGGGATGTATTTTCAGTCAGGAGATCAAGAACAAGGATGGAAAAGATCTTCATCGGGCAGGAGAGCGGTCTGTCCAAACATTTCTATCCCGCCGGTAAAGCTGCTTGAACGCACCTTAATGTTGTAGATGGGATGGATGTTCCTCATCGTGTCCATCACCACTTTGCGAACCTCGTGAGACAGAAAGAGACATGAAAGATAAATTAAAAATGCTTCTACATCCGTGACACTAGCAGAGTATGTTAGCATGTCATTAACTGGCATTTAGACTTCTATGCTATGCTAGCTACTGAAGCTATGCTCAATGTATAAGCAGTGTTTGCTTTTAGATGATTGTAACTAAATAGAGACCGAGCCAAAGGGGAACGCTGTTGTTTCTTAATCTCATCGTCTTCTGTTCACCTTTACACTGATCTGTCGCTTCCATCTTCATTACAGTTTTTGACTTCTGTCTGTTGAATCCTACTTCAATGAGTGCATTGAGTGACAGGTGGGGCGGGGCTTAGCAAAGGGTCATTTAGCTTTCGTTTCAAACTGTGCATTGGGTTTACTCTGGTGGTTTTCGCCTCATGATCGCCTGCTGGAGGTCAGCATCTCCGCCCTTCATGTCAAGCGATAACAGACCGAGGCTCGGTGAACTTCTTACCTCCTTCAGGCCGTTAAAAGGCCCCAGGGCCGACACCGTGTTGCCCTGCACCATCACATAGCAGTTGGTCAACAACTCTAACGCCTGGAGAAAAGGGGACAGGAAAGCAAAGTAAGACATTTAACAGTAACAACCACAGTTGCTGCCACCTCGTGACATTCATCCGGTGTGTCTGCCGTGGGCGAAGCTTTTGACATCATTCCCCGTCTGTACTTTCTAGAGCCAACATGCTCAACGTGTAAGTCAGCAGAAAGTATCAGGTGGAGACATTTATTTAGATATTTATTAACTTTTACGAATGTTTTCCAGCATCACAGCCATTCCTCACTGTAAACCCATTAAAGGACATGCTGAGTGTAATACTTTGTCTTGGAAATGAACACGGGGTTGTTTTCTTTACTAATTATAATTGTTTTACAGATGCCTCATATCACAGAGTTTCTTTAGTCCAAGTCTGTTATAGACTCCACAGATGCTACGCAGTAAAGCAACATCCCAAAAGTGTGTGACCTGCATTAAACTGTGTTTTCACTGCTCATTGGAGGCCAAAGTCAGCCTAGTTGAGAAAGTACGTAACCAACAATGAGGAGAAAGCAGTATCTCTGAGATAAGAGCTGCTCTCCTCCCCCGCCAGGTGTGAGGTGAGTTTATGAAAGAGCGATATTGATGTGGGACTCACTTTTAGGGTGGAGCCCTTGGGACCAATCAGCCGCTGCCTTCGCTTCACAAACCGCTCTCGATTTCTCACTAGGGTCCCGATTTTGATGATGTCACACGCCATATCATCCTGTAATATCCGCACAGCCTGGAAGCGAGAAACGGAACAAACAGGGAAGAGAAACAACCTAATAAATTACCATTACATTTTTCTTTAAAAGCTCAAGGAACTACAGGTGTAACACGTCACAAGATGCATTACACGTGTGTACATGATCAACAGGCGACAACCCAACACGGCAGCTTGTCTTCAGATTGTTACCTGATCGAATGGGACGCTCCGAGCCAGCAGCTTGATGAGATCTCTGGCCCTCACGATGGCGTACGGGTCGAAGGTCTTCTTAGTGGTGCAAACTGTGACGCTTCCCTCGATCAGGTCCAGGGTAGCTTTGATGTGCTGAGAACAACACAAATCTACGTTAGGCAAGACCCAAACACCAGCAGGTGTCTAAACCCACATTAAACTGAAGAGAGCAGGGCTGCCACCTCGACAGACTCAAACTCTTTTCCACGTGCACACTGAGAACAGGCGTTGAAATATATATTACTTTATTTTGTTATCAATATGTATCCTACTTTGACAACACGCCTTCTTTCCTCAGGCATTTATCCTCCTGCAGCCACAATATCATCATTGCAAGAAGTATTCATTGATGAGAAAACTAACTCCATCATTGAAAAATAATCAAAAGAATAGTAGAATTAACAATAGTTGCAGCTCTAATTAGCACAACAGCACAGATGTCTTGCCATTTATTGTATGTCTATATGGATTCTGAGATCTACAATGGCCATATCATTACATAATCTGCCACCATCCCCTCCTGCGTAAGCAACCAACGAAATGTAATTATTTGTGCATGCAAGAACTTACTGCATCTCCTAAGGCCTTCTCCACGAGCGGCCAGCACTCCTTCAGGTAGGCTTCTCTGTATTTGGGGAAGAGGGTCGCGAAGCTGCTCTCCTCCGTCAGACCCCGGGGGTTGTCGTCTTTGGTGAAAGGCGCCTCTTTCCATCCGTCAGGAACAGTCAGGAGTTCAGATTCATCCACTGCACGAAACGCATAAACATATTTTAACCCCACAGACAACTCAACTATCATCTCCTCCGTATCAAAGGCCCTGAATCTGTCTGTACACCAATGTGCATATAACGCACCCTGTTGTGTTGTTCTTTCAGGCGTATAGCTGCCTTTGCTATAACACACTGTGTAATGCACTCCAGCTTTTCTGTCACAGATGTTCATCAGGAACATGACAAGATGAGGGGTTAAAAAGAAGAGCCGGACTGTACGGACCTTCATGAAACCGTCCAGATTATTGTATTGCATGCTTTGCAGGGAGAAAGGAGATGTTAGTGAGCAACAAATGGGCAACAACCCAGTTTAATGGACCCCAGCGAGAGGAGTGGACAGTTTCTCCGCGTTCAAGCAAAAAGCAAGAGGAGTTTTAAAGGCGGGTGGTGAGTTTGTACCAGTTATTTGGGGCATGATATAACTTGCAATCGTTATCTCAACAAATGTGTCCAACACGCGATGGCTCGCCTGCTAGCTTAAAGCTAATTCATGCGCGCCTCCAACACACGTGAAGAAAAGTCGCTAAAACGCAGCTCTTCCCCTCAGTGAACTCCTCCGGGTGTCAGACATTGGTGTTCAACTCTGCAGCATCCATAACTCACCTTGGGGTTTAGTCTTTTTCGATTTCTTCCCTGTTTGTGCTTCACTCACGCCGTCCCTCATCGTGGAGGACGCCATTGTTGTTGGCTTTTTCTTCTTCGTTGGGTTTTAACGGTAGCTTGCATCCTCAGTGTTGCATTACTGCCATCTAGTCGGGCGAGCGAAGTCCTGCAGCCTCAGCTGTCTTAACCTGCAGTTTGAAACCTTCCTCGGACCCACAGCAGAGCACAAGGAACCGGTTTAGCTTTGTTCCGATACCACTTGCTGCTGAATGCTGGGTTTCAGGTCACCTGCACGCAAGTCTGCCGTGCACCATCTACTGTGGGAGGTTTTCTGATCTCTCAGAACAGCTTTTAATGTCATAGGCCTAAACTTGTCAGGTGGTTGGAGTCAGAACATTCAATGGTCTGAGCTTAAAGTAGATATTTATTTTTTAAAAATCTAACTAACTCTTGTGTTTAGGTCAAATTTGGTTAATACATTAAATTATCAAACTGGGGAACATACAAACGTTTGAGCCTACAAGACAAAGTTGTGCACACCGTAGCATACAGAGCGAAACAGGGTTTTGTTACTCTCACATTCTCATCACATCTGTAACACTGGCGCTACAAATCAATACAAAGAACAATGCATCTGGAGGAATCGGTGTTAGGTGGAAAATGTCAGACCCGCTCAAGGCCAACGTTATCTTAATTACCTGCCTATCACCTATTACCTATCATTTTTAGGATAATAGTGCAGTAGAAGTGTGTAATGGAAGATTTTCTCAGACAATCTGCTAAGGAGTTATGGAATCTCTGAAGCAAAATTGTCTTTCGTCCGTTTATTCTTGCAAGAAGGAAAGCAGTCTGTGACACACAATTCAATGAACCAACAGTCACAGCTCTTTTATACACGATGAGGTTCACACCTTCAAACCACGTGGAACAAAGGGAACACTGGGTACCCGCCCATCTTAGACTGTTTGTCTCTTGGTCCTTGATTTCAAAGAAGTCACAATCTCCTTTGCCCTGGGAATTCAACACCCACCAGTTCACTTATTGTTTACGACCCCCCTCATATGCATACATAGGAAACAGTCCTTTGATTCACTTCCTCCATCACAATGCCTCCAACATTTAAATGAGAACATTTAAATCAGTTTAGAACATTACAATACTATATTTTCCCATTACAAGTGTGGGGTTGAGAGGAGAGGCATTGGGCGGTTCCTTCTACAACATGAAGAGTCTCCTCTATTTCCTCCTTTTTCAAAACCCCAAGTTGTGTAAAAACTTTCATGATTAGAGATAATTTCGGTCACATCTGTCTTCATGAATAATGTTCTGCATCATCATAATAAACCATCTTCATGATCAACACGACGCACTCAGATATTGTTCCAAACACTTTATTGCAGCTGTACACGCTCATAGTAAGTCACGATGGCCTTGGTGACGCTCATTGAGAGCACGGTTACTCCCAAAAAGCCGATCAGTCCGGCCACAGTAGCGATCACAGTCCCTGCAGAGAGGGACACTGTTCAGTAACGTCAGACTGCACCTGAACGCCTCACAGAACTGCGTTAGGGAACAAGACGTTTCAAACTAAAAGCTATGAGAGGTATTTCAGGGGTCATCAGTATATACATTAATTGCCAAAAAGATACATTAAAAAAAAAGAAGCATTATTTGTATTGTAAAAATTGTACCATACAAAACATTAAATAACAAAAGTATAGCTACAGAAGCAGGGTGATGCGATCATGTGACTGAGCGTGTGCTGTGTCCTCGACATGAACTCACAGTCAGACGGGGTCCCTCCAGACGTCCTCCTGCTGCTGAGGACCACCAGAGGTCCAGCAGACACAACAGCAGCTCGGCTCCCCTCTCTGCCCGGCCAGTTCACGGACCTCTTGCGGCGCCGCTGACTGCTGCAAGTCTAATGCAAAAGTAGTGCTCAGTTGGTGACTCTCACTCCTCAGCTCAACTGGTATCATTGTGAGGATATGATGCCCTGTCACAGTTACCCAACAGGTGGTTGAAGAGCTCCACCTTGACCAACAGTAAATTGTTTCTTACAAATGAATGCGCAAGTCAACTATCAAATAATGAACGATGTAACAGTACAGACGCAGTATCCGTCTTATGAGTATTTCTACCTGTTGTGCTGATGCTGCACATTTTGGGAACACGACTTCATACTTTCACTTCACATTGCAGTATTGGTACTTCCACCACTGATCAAAGCTTCAAGTCAGGGAAGAAAATAAACAGTCTGACTTGATTGGCTGCAGCCTTTAATTCTAACTGCTTTCAACCAGTGCGCATCTGTTCTGCTGGAAGGTCGCTTTAAAAAGACGCCTTTAAAGATAGCAGCGCCTGCATCAACGCCAAAGGGGAATCAGCATTTGGGCCGAGGAAGGTGACCATTAGATGGCAAAGACCATTAGCTAGACCGGACAAGTAACTGCAAGAGCTGAAACGGTGTCAACATGTAATTGGTCGTAAACATTCGCCGGTCGTCCTCGGCTCCTCCCCCTCACCTTGGTGCAGTCCTCGTCATGGCCACAGACGTTGGCCTGGCAGTGAATGTAGACGGGCAGCCCTTTGGGCATCGTGAACATCTGAAGGGAAAATCTGCTCATCTGTGCCCGGCCGTTAACGGAGAGCCAGTGGAACGTGTCGTCGACGGCGCAGCTGGGGACGAGAGGACGGCGTTCAGTATCGCGGTCACGCAACGCAGGTTCAGATGTATAAAAATATTAATAACTGCGTCAATAAAGAAAAGCAAGAACTCGTCTACGCACTGAACTGAGAGATATATCCTTTCTTATCTTAATAGACAACACTATGTAGCCTGTTTTCTGGTAATTAGAGAAATAGTCAATATGAAATATTAATGTTTTCCATTTAATAAAGAACTCCAGTGCAAAATAATCAGATCCTTTGGAGGAATTTCAAATAGTTTGTGGTCCCGTCTCCACCCACCCGTCCTGGAGAAGAACCCCCTGGACGGCGTCCTGTGGGTCGGCGCTCTCGGTGGCCCAGCAGGACTCCACCTGCAGCAGCACGTCGGAGGCGAAGGAGTTGTTGGTCTGCAGCGTCACCTGGAAGAACAGCGTGTCCTCCAGCTCCATGGTTACTGCACCCCTGTAGCTGGAGGCGAAGGACTCGTCGGTGTGCAGGGTCATGGTCAGGCCCAGCCGCAGTGAAGAGTTGAACTCCATCAGGGACATGGAGGAGAGCCTGCGGCGACAAGGAGAGACGCATTGCCGTGTTTCTGTCCCTCGGACACTCACAATGTCTTCTTTCACAACAGGAGGCGCTCGTCTCACCAGTCCGTGTCCACGCTGACTTGAGCGTTGCGAACATAATGCCGCGGGTAGACGCACCGCCAGACGAACTTCAGATCCGACCGGCTGATGATTCGCCCTCTGGTCAAGGTCACAGTCAGAGTGTTTTGCAGTTGGATGTGAGTTTTGTTCACCTGGACACGGACACACACGGACACACTGTTAAGGTTATAGACGGAGACAACTGGCCTCTGCTTCAGAAGTCTTTTACAGTTTCAGCACTTTGACCACCCAGATATGTTATGGGATGGCAAACTGCCTCAGATATGCATTCCTACCTCGAGAAAGGATTAGAGTTCTTCATACTGAACTTCAAAAGCATAACGTCTCCACCACAGAGAGCAATACTATAGGTCACATTTATTTATTTAATGGTTTCTATTGTTGGTGGTTAAAATAATAATTATAATTGATGCCGTGTCTAATTTTCTCTGGAGGCCCGACTCATTATCTGCAGATTATGAAACATGTAGTTTGCCCAAGGCCACTCCGTAACCATACCTGGTATGTGAGAATAAGCCTTTGTGGCTGTGCGGCTTCTCCATTACAGACGACTCAAGGTTCTTGTCATCGCTTTTTATTACTTCAAGTAGTCAGTGCTCCGCCAGTCACTCACCCGCCTCTGAGTTCCACATTCGGAGGCTTTTCGTGAGGTGTGGAAGTAGTAGAACATCTCGTTCTCCCGCACAGAGCACCGGCCGTCGTTCAGCCTCACGTCCACCTCTCCCCAGTCCACCTCTCCCCCGATGGAAGACGCCAGGTAGGGCTTTGCTATTCCACCGGTCACCACTTTACCCAGACACTGGCTGAAAAAGCCCTTTTCTGTCAGAGTCAAAGAAACACAGTTGTTGATGAGGATCATACAGAAGTTGAAATGTGTGTTGTGTTCACAAAGCAACAGCAGAACCGTATACTGTACTGCACAACAAAGCCGCAGGGGAAGCAGCTTAACGTGCAGTTCCTCTGGTGTCCACCAGGTGCTGGTTTATAGAGGACACTGTTTCTTGAGAGAGAAGTTGGGGCCTTCAAGTCACGTCTAAACAAAGTCAAATACTTCTTAGCATTTGAATAATCCTAATTCAATTACTGTTATGCATCTCTGTGGCGGTAGGGGCGCGTCAGGAGGATCAGAGCGGCCTGTTTAACATCCTGGTATTCATTACAAGTCGTCAGACATGGATTTCTTATCGGGCCTAACGGGAACAGGCCCGAAGGCCTTCACCTATAAAATGACCAGAACCAACGAAGAAGAGACCCAAAGTTACCACAATGAAACAAAAAACTACTAAAAGCCTATAAAAGAGACCACTCTAACAAGTTGTAGGGGCCTATTGTCTCATAACACTCCTGTGCATGTCGTTCCCTATCGCATCTTGTCATCTTCAGATTGTCACTAGCCAAGTAAAAAAAAAAAAAAAGACATAAAATGTCACCAGAATAACAGAATATTTCAGGGACAAATGGGAGTTATTTGTAGGACACCTAATAAATCCTTCCATTAAATTAATATAGATTGAACAGGATGTCGCCCGGCTAAAAAGGCTGCATGCGTTTCATTGGTTGAGAGGAGCAACATGAAAGCGTACGGATGCAGACTGGAGGGGCGGCGGTGGGAGTCTTGATGACGGCGCTCACGTCGTAGTAGCCGTGATGGCACACGCAGGCGAAGGAGCCCAGAGTGTTGATGCACAGAGCGTGAGCAGGACACGGCGTTCGCTCGGGGGAGGCACACAGGTCCGGACCTGCAAACAGTCGAGGCGCTTAGATGAAAGTAAAGCGTTTTAGTTTGAAAGACGATCACAGACTTGAACCAGTCGAGCCGGTTGTTGGCCGTCGCCTACCGTTCCAGCGAATGACCCCGTCTGTGACCGTTATCTTGTCCATGTCCAGGGAGTGAATGTAATCCAGCTGCTCCTCAATTGAAAGGGGCACGTCTGCTTCAGTTTGGGTTGCATCAAAAGACATAAACAGAACCTCTGTTTCATATGGCTCGCCTGCAGACTCAAAGGAGGCTAGCTCCACGCGGGCTGGCTGGTGGAAGCCTTTCAACAGCTCCTGCAGCTGTACAACAGACACACACTAATATTTTTGTTCTGTATATTATTTTTCTGTATAAAAAGGTCTTTACACACATGGGGCATAAAGAATAAACATGAAAATGCAAATAGTTGCTTGCGAATAATTCCTATTCATACTGCCGACGATGAAAATTAGCAGTTGCAGCACTTTTACATGAAAAGGTTTGAATAGATTTGTGCAGGCAGAGGATCAACACCCAGGATCCCACTGACCCGGAGCAGTGCTTCCTGTGAGCTTATTTATTGAGTTTCCTTTGAGAGCTATGCAGTGTATATGCCACAGGATTTTATTGTGAAAGGTCAGAACTAAAAAGGAGCTGATCTGGCCTGCGCTGCCTTTAGGAAGATTTTCAGGAGTAACAACATTTGAAGTCTAGGTTTGTACCTTACAGCCTTCATGTTGTGAGCCTCACACTGACTGCAGTGGATATTTTTGCCCGATGTGACTGGTTGATGCCTTTATTTAGGGTGAAAAAACTCTGAAAATGCATCTCGCCTGGATTTCTTTTGCCACATTTTAGTTGCATTCTGTGTAAAAGTATTCATGGCAAAAACAATAATAATACATATATATACACATTCATAAAACACACACACGCACGCACAAAATGAAAGCTCCTCGGTGTTAAAAGGCCTTTAAGAAAGGCTTCTTGTAGATCTGGAACGTTCTCTCACCTTATCCGTGTAAATCGTCTCTATTTTAGCTCTTAGTTCTGACGCGTCATCGTGTATCTCCTCAGGCAGGGACCAGGGCACGACCATGATGAGGCTGAGCAGAGAGAAATCAAACTGCGGCTCTACAGAACCACACATTTATAAACACACTGGGTTATGCTAATCACGAAAGATAGTTGACAATCATTAAAGTAAATCATAAATCAGTCAAACCACAACCACAGCAGTGGTGTTGGACCAGTGGGACCTCAGACTGACCTTCGTCCAGAGGATGTCCAGCAGCTCTCATACGGTACCCAGAGGAGGAATTGGCTCGCTCCAGCCACAAGCGGGAGCGCTCAGACTCCCAGTGTGCGCCACACTCCTCCCACACTTCGAGGACGTAGGGCTTCCCTTTCTCCAGCCTGGAGAGCCGCAGCTCCGGCTTGGTGGAGCGGCTGCTCAGCACGGTGGTGCCGTTCTCCAGAGACAGCGCGTAGAAAAAGGCCACCGCCGGCTGGTGAGTGGCGTGCGGCCTCCACTGGACGGTGGAGTCGTTGGAGCGATAACGGAGCTCAGACACACCGTGAGGTCCTGGATGCAGACAGTCAACCAAACATGAACAGAGAAAGATGGTGTGTTTATGTTCAACAAATGCGCACACGCACACACGGCACGCACGTGCGTACGCACACAAGCTAAAAAGTGACAAACATCACCTATTGCTAGCTCCTTTGCGAGCTTAAAACACTAAAAGAGTGTTCTAAGACGGAAACAAAGACAACTCCGAGACCGGACCACAACGTGGTAGTGACATGCCAATCATCTTGTAGCCCCGCCCTAAAGCATACCCCGCGTTATGGTCTAAATGACTCTAAATAACCAAACATTTACTAAATGAACATCGTGCTGTATTGAAGAAGACTTGGAACTAGAGATTGACACACACTTTCCGTCTTTCTCTGTGTGATATCGACACCGTGCACATCGTGGCGTCGTCATCAGACGTTACCCGTGTGTGCTGCGACCGCCTTGGTGCTCATGGACACGCCCTCTCCACACAGCGCCTCCACCCGGGCCTGGTACTGTTGGCATGGCAGCAGCCCCCCCACGGTGATGCTGGTGATGAGCGTGATGGCCTGCAGCGCCCCCTCGTGGTAGACTCTGAACATGGAGATGGAGGAGGTGTTCTTCACCTCCCAGCTCAGGGTGTAGTTGTCGGGGCCGAACGCTGTTTGACGCAAGGCCTGGATTCTGGAGTGAGCTGAGGATCAGAGAGGAGAGGGGATTACGTAAAGCACCATCGTTTCTTCTAAACATAAAATCATCTTTCATGGACCTCAGGAGCTGCTTATTGTTATACACCCTCTCAAACATACAGTTTACGATGCTATTCGTGTGCACAATTCAGTCTGTTCTTGCCGCTGCATTGACCAGTTTTCCTCAGGGTGAGTTCATCAACCCTGCGCAGGGCTTACCAGAGTTGCCATCGTTCAGGCGCATCCTGCTGGAGCGGGACTCGATCCCCGCCTGGCAAACCGTCTGCAGGCCAAACTTAACCCTGGTGCAGGGCTGCAGGTCAGACAAGACGAACGCAAAGTGATGCTCCTTTTGCGAAAAGACCACCTCCTCTGTGACGCGGTCGTCACCGTCCAGGTAGAAGACGGTGAGGAGGAAGGAGGAGAACTTGGCAGGGCAGTCCCAGGCCAACGATATGCTGTCGCTGTTCCACAACGTCACCTCAAAGTGCAGCGGCGTGTCTGGGTCTGGTGGGAGGGGCATGAACAATTGGCAAGGCGTTTGAAACCCGGAGCCAATCCCAGTGTCTCCGCTAAGGCCCCAAACCCTGAACCCTCAGGGACTCACTGACGTCATCTGGTAAGTGGTTGAGTGTGAGAGGCTGGAAATAGTTATTAATAATATAATAATATCTGGCTCTTTAGCTGCTTAATGCTCCACTGTGGTCATTATATTAATTGTCTGTCATTAGCTGCTCAAACTTGCTTTAGAACGTTGACCATTAGTAATATTTCATGAAAAATAACATGAATCGTTTGACTCCAGCGTCCACAATGTGAAGATTTCCCGTTTTTCTTGCTCATATATGATAATAAAATTAATATTTCTGTTTGCAACAAATAAATAATAAATAAATTAAATAACAAAAACAACATCTCGAGTTTGGGACACTTGTATCAGATGTTTTCAACTTATTTAAATAATAAATAATCATGAGAAGCAGCCTTATCTCAGTGTTATTGCATTCATAACAAGATTACGTCAATGGGACAAGATGTTGGTGTCACAGGGCATTTTGGTTCATGTTTGTAGTCAGCGTAGTATTGACCAATCACAGAGGAGCAGGCTTTGAGCGCCTGTAGGTAAACAGTCCATGTGGAGGGCATAAGACATGATGCTTTGGCGAGGCCTTACCGGTAATAGTGGAGATGCAGGTGAGGGAGCGAGTGCCTGCGATCTCCACACAGGGCACATAGGAGCTGCAGGCGGCCAGCGCTGTGAAGCGGTAGTGGTTGTTGGTGGTGGTGTCCGTGCTGAGAGTGTTAAAGGAGCCCAGCTCGGTGTAGTACAGGGTCACCTGGTGGCGGCTGCCGACCGCGAGGCCTCTCTCCGGCCAGGAGACCAGCAACATGGAGGGACTCCTGGACTCCAGCTTTAGAGGGAGACGCGAAGTGTGGCCTAGGATGAGCAAAACCAGACTTTCAGTCATACAAAGAAAAAAGACTATAAGGCATTAACTAATAAACAGAAACAATTAACACATTTACTAATGTGTAAGCAGTACAACACAGTTCATCTCACAATGGTCAATAGGTGCTCCTAATATCTTTTTCTAGATATGCTGACTAAACAGATCAACATACATCACCAGCCTTGAACCTGTTAGGCAACATAACCAGAAGGCAGGAGACACCCTACTGATGGCCTTTAATGACCCGTAAAGGAATAGTTTGACATGTTGGAAGTCCGCTTCTTTGCGAGGATCAATATCCGTCTCATGTCTGCCAGTTTAATATAAAACCTGCAGCCGTTAACTTAACATACACTAGGATTATGACTAGCATAAGCATAAACCAACAAAAAGAAAGATGGAAGGCAGATTTTTCTACCTGTGGATATAGCCAGGCCACCCGTTTCCCTACCATTCCCAGTCTATGCTAAACTAACGCTGTCTCCCCAGATTAACATTCCCTCTGATAAACGCAGATAAAAGCATAGTCAAGCCTCAGCCCAAACCAGATAGATTAGCTTCTCTAAAAGAAAAAGGAAAGCCAGGTCGATGTGCAGGTTACAGAACACGAAAACACTTCAAACTCGCACAAACGGATAATCTCACCAATGGCAAGGAAGAAGCTTTCATCCTGATGGAAGAATAATGTTCCATTTTCACACGCAAACACATCAGTGTGACTCATCAAGTCCAGGAAGCCCTGAAGAAAGAGAGAGGGAGCATCAAAGTAGGCCTGAGAGAGAGGCGCTGCATCTGTAGTTTGATCTGCTCCATCAGAATTACCTTCGTGGCACTTGTTGGTTGCTCGACGGGTTTCTGCCGGCCTCGGACTTCAGTGTGCTGAGTACCTTTGATGAACACATACAATCAAATACGTCATAACTACTGATTATTAATGGATACAAACAAATAAACCTAATGCCAAGTTAAAAGATGCTTACGCGGGGTAATTCTAAAAGTCCATGTCTGAACAGAGCCTCCATGCTCAAGGGTCAGCTTGTTTTCTACAGCTGGGGACACCGTCAGGGAGGTACCTTTGCCCACCTTCTTGATGGATATAAGTGCCGTATCGTTGAGCCATACATTTACCTTCTGCCTAAAGAGATAGGAAACAGTGAAGCCTTGGTACAATCCCATTGTCCCTCTCTGAAAAAAGGTCATTCCAAAATCCTATCTATGGATCTGTTCATCACCACATGGACACACCTTGTAAACATAGTTCTCCATCCCCTTACCAGCCACTGTTTTTTTTTTTATATCCATCTGATACATTAGGTCTGCTTGTTCAAGGTGCACCTTCTGGCCAAAAGTATGTGGACATACACCATACTGTGCTTTGGGTGTGAGGCTCAGCAGGGGTCCTTATTTCTCTTCTCTTAATGTAATAGCAAACAATGATACTCCAGACAATTGTTTGCTTCCACCTTTGTGGAAGTCCATTTGCAGTTTAAGCAGGACAAAGCTCTTAAGATGGAGACCCATAAAGAAATAGTGTGGAAGAACTTGACTTACACACACAACCCGTTCCCGGGCTCCAAAACCTGGCAGACAACCGTCCAAGAGGAGCCGAGACTGTTAAGGCTGAAAATTAGTTGATGGTTTTGGCATGTTCAACAGTTCAGGTGTCCACATACCTTTGGCCACCTCCAAACAAATATAAATAACAAATCCGTCTTAAATCTTCATCTAGTTCCATTACAGTTGCAAAACTTAACACTACATGTGTAAATATTGAGTTTATATTGAATTATTGTACGCCGAATTTACCAGGAATACATACCGATTCATAAAATATCTCAAGTAATGTTACATAACATGTCCAGACTCGCCAATTAGGAGAGAAACAAAACATCGTGTTTTTGTAAATGCAGTTTGGCGTGAGGTTATGTGAAGCGCTGAAGACTACACGTGTCCACAGCGCGCTTACCTTTCCAGAGCATCACCCTGACTCAACCAGCAGATGGAGAAGGAAATGTCGTCGCAACGTCCTGCAGGAAAAATACAGTCAAATATCTCCAAATGGAGCAGAGTCTGCTTCATGTAAAGTCAGCCGTTACTCACCAAACGAGATAGTATGAGGCACCAGGATGAAAATAATGAACCACAAGTGAAGGGAGTTCCTGAAAATATTGAAAGCTGGTTAATTAAGTTAACTCTCTGAATCCGAAGGACAAGTGATATCAAACTGAGTTTGGATATTAATTGTATTATATTATTTGTATTTGTCTTACATTGTCTTTGTATTTCCAACGAACGAAAGCTTGTGTTTACTAAAGTGAGCGCGAGCGCTTGGCAGGAAACGTCACAACTCCTAATGAGGGTCAGGTGTGCGCTGCGCTCGCGCACCTGCTCGGATCCGGTCCAGAGGACCTGCAGCCCTTTTGTGTCTTCACGCGCGTGCACGCTTAACTCCACCAGGCGTCTTCCGGTCAACCACTTCGCTGCAGTTTAACTACGACACAACGGAAGAAACTTGAATTATACGTTTTATTATTATTGGCAGACAATGTCCTTGTTAATAATGTTTATACCTGGATCTGCTATACCTGAACAAAAAACAACATCATTTTCAATTTCATTAAATATTCTACAAGAAAGAAAGATAATAAAACAGTATAACAGTGATTCAGACAACTTTATTGATTATAACACACTTCATTTGTTCTATTACTTACATTATGTACAATTACAAAACTAATGTTTTTTTAAACATTGCTGAAGCTATAATTATTTCAAATCCAAGCTAAAGGCTTCTCTTTTTGTCGCTGCCTTTATGAAATGCTATTTTGGAAATTATATTTTGGCTTGTTGCGCACATGGCCCTTTAAAGGACTAATTTTAACTGCATTCATATGTCTTTTTATGATATTTATTTTTCGCTTTGCTTTTATTGTTTTAATGTAAAGCTCTTTGAAATGCCTTGCAGATGTTTGCTATATAAATAAATGTGCCTTGCGTTGTAATTGCAGAATATGAACTCCTCCACAGGTTGTTAAATCTCAAACATTGTCCTTCAAGGCCTCATGAAAAGAAGAGAACTCTGGAGGGCAACGTGATTTAAAAAAATTTAAGTGGCTTATAAATGAATGAGGATCCTGCACAGTGCAAGGAGACTGCAAGCCCTAAAATGAAAGCTTGTTCTGTTGTCCTGTTTTAGTGTGGACATGAGTGAGCTGGTTGCTTGATTTACTTAAGGATTTCATACAGTATTATTATACGCAAGTGAATGTATTCAGTTTCATACGAAAACAGTAAAAAAATAAAACAAAAACAGAATTATGTGACATTATTGTGCTCCCTATCATGACTCCTCAATATTTTTTACTGATATTAATGACTATCAAGTCATGATCAAGTCTTGCATGGGGATACGTGGTTCATCAGGGTTCATCAGGGATCAGAGCTTAGTCCTCCTGTCCACCGCAACCTCCTCAGTATCCAGAAGACGCCCCAGCACGCTGCTGGCCTTCCTCACCAGTTTGTCCAGTCTCCTCCTGTCAGCCGCCGTGACGCTGCTGCTCCAGAAGACTACTCCATAGGAAATGGCTGATGCCACCACAGAGTCATAAAAGGTCTTCAGGAGGGCTCCCTGCACTCCAAAAGACCTTAGAGTCTTCAGCAGAAAGAGTCTGCTCTGTCCCTTTTTGTAGAGTGTGTGTGCGTGGTCAGTTCAGTCCAGTTTATTGTTCAAGTGAACACGCAGGTACTATAAGACTTCACAATCTCAATGTCTAGTCCCTGTATGCTTACCGGTGCCGGAGGAGGGCGTTTACCATGGCGGGAGTCCACCACCAGCTTGTTGGTCTTGCTGGAGTTTATTTTTTCCTTGTACTCCCTGCCATCATCTGCGGAGATGAGGCCGGCGATTGCAGAGTCGTCAGAGAACGTCTGCAGGTGGAAGTCAGCAGAGTTATGTTTGAAGTCTGAAGTTTATATGGAGAAGAGGAATGGAGCTGAAGGTCCTGGAGAAGTCAAAAAACACGACTCTCACAGTGCTTCCAGCCTTTTCCAGATGAGAGAGGCATCTCTGCAGCAGGAAGAAGACGACGTCATCCACCCTGATGCCGGACTGATAGGCAAACTGAAGTGGGTCCTGGGATGAGCTCATCAGCGGGCGACGGTGGCCAAGGACCAGCCTCTCTGGGGTCTTTATCAGCTGGGATGTCAATGCCACCAGCCTGTGACTGTTGAGGTCCTTGCGGTGTGGGGTCTTTGGTACCGGTACCATACAGGATGTCTTATATAGCTGTGGTACTTTCCCCAGCCTCAAGCTCAAGTTGAAGATGTGCGCCGCTATCCCGCACAGCTGGTCTGCACAGGATTTGAGGAGCCTTGAGCTGATGCCAACTGGACCTGTGGCCTTCCTCACGTTGATCCTCCTCAGTTCCTTCCTCACCTGGTTAAGGGACACGCTGGCGGGTGGGGTGCTGTGAGGTGTTGGAGTGGGGGTGGGTTGCTGGTCATAGATGTGCATGAGAGGTGTGAAGGGGAACTGAGTGCTGTAGAAAGGAGGGGTGGGGGATCCACAGGGGGTGCAGATGACGGGGGTTGCAGCAGCAGGGAGGTATCGGTGGGGGGAGGGGTGGGTGGGTGTGACTCTGTGATTACATTAAGCAAAGGGAAGACCACTTGTCCTTTATTAGTGGTCCCGCATCGCAGCATCTGTGTCTACTGGACGTCACTCGGCAATCAGACAGCGCAGCCTTTGTCTGATAGGTCTGATAAAAACAAGCAACCACAGCTAAATTGGAGTCACAAGTATGCACAGTATTTGGAGAGTTTCAGGCTGCCAGACTGTGAGGGAGAAGGGGAGGAGGGAAGCGACTGTTTCTCCCTCTGCTGGACCACAAGTCAAGTCAAGTCATGATCTGAGCAGCAGGTTCTGGGAAAGTTTAAGAGTCATCCAACGCAATATGGAGAGCTGGCAACGTTTGCTGCTGTTGTTAAGTTTGGCGCTGGCCTCCGGAGAGGCGACGAAAGATAATGATGACATCGACCTTGTCAGCTTCTTGAGAACTATCTACCCCGGGCTGCTGGTGAGAAACGAGCCGGTTATTGTCAACAAAGGCAGCGAGATAAACTCCCTCAAGCAGCTGAGGCGCCCTGCGGTCTGCTCAATAACAGAGCGAAGCAAGGTCAAGCCACTCGATCAGGAAACAAACGTGACCCCTGGACCGGTGGTGGTGACCAAAGACGGCCTGATCAAGGGGATTACGGTGGACAGGGCCTATATATTCTATGGGATACCGTATGCAGACCCACCCATCGGGGCTTACCGCTGGAAGCCTCCCAGACCTGTGGGTCCTCGGCCGGGGGTTTACGACGCCTCCTTCCCCAGGGCGTCATGCATGCAGGCCTGCAGCGGACCCTTCTCTGGGGAGTGTCCTTGGATAGTAAGGAACACTAATACTTTTCACTCGTTTGCATGCTGCCATACTATTTCACCTGAGCATGATAAAATGGTCGCATTTGTGTAAAAGGGGACAGTTGTACAAAGGGGACATAAAAGGCCCCTCACGCTCTAAAAACAGATTCAGGTTTCGGAGATATATCAAAGATATTGTGTACATTGTAAATCTGGTTGATGGTGGATAGAACTAAAGAGCCACCAATGTTTTTGAGAGTATGAGCTAAATTATGATGTCATATTAAGACTAAATTCACTTCCAAGATGGCACAAATTCATTCCCATCAAAGTTGCACAAACAGTTTATGACGCAATAGTGTTTCTCTTTCTTCTGTTGTCTGATTTGCTTCCACATTGCACAGGTCACATGCACGGTTACATCATCAATAATGTCTAAAATCATTAGTATTTGCATTAAGGATGATATTGTAGGAGAAATACTGAATCTTTCAATTATTATTGGTTGGCCTAAAAGTAGTCAAATTTAAACATAATCTAAAAAATACTCAACTCAGTGATTAATATATTTACAATGTCTTCCTTTGTAAAAGTTACTCACCATTGATTAGGATGATTTAAAAGGAGCTGTACACTGTTTGTATCTGGTCTTACTTATTAACAAACTGCTATGAAATAGCTAATTTAGGCTTTAATTTATTTAAATGGTGTGATTACAAGGCTAGCAGTGTGGAAGTGGAGGGTCGGGCGGGGTGGGGGGGACATGTTGGAATAATGTCAGAATAGATTTTTTGCTCCATATAACTAACTAAAAATCCTAACTTTCAAAGAAGGATTTTTTTGTCAGATTGTCACACCACAACTATAAAGTGCATTACTAATCATTCATTTCATATTGTTGGGTTAGCAGGCTAGCTTAAAAGCTAGCTAAAAAGCTAACAAGCCAGTTATCTATGTGGAGTTTGAATGGGAAAGCTGAATTGTGTATTCTCAGCTGGTGACTAAATGCTAGACTTCATATTAGTCATCTCACCGACCACTTCACCCAGCTTCTGCCAAATGCTACTGAGCCAAATATCTACTGACTTCTGGTGCTTGGAGCATGTCTATTGCCTCCACACGGCTCTCAACATGGCGACGACTGAGCCAGCGACTTGCAGCTAACAGTGCAAACAAAGGCACTGGCGCTGACAGCCCTCAGTGTCCTCCTGAGGTTTGCTGGAGGATGAGTGCTACGCTTCCCTGACCGACCACCAGCGTTATCAGCTGCAACTGCCTTATGACAGCAGTGCAGGGCGGCGGCCATGAGCTAGCAAGTGACATGCACTGACAGTAACGCACGGCTAGCTTAGCTATGTAAACACAGCAAAAAGTGGTTTGCTGCCAGGTTAATGCGCTGGAAGTCCTTCCAAGAACCAGTCATTTGAAAATTGACATCATAATCAAGGAATATAATTAAAGCCTTCCAGAACAGCAAGTTATGGCTAGCGCTAAATACAATGTTGAAAATAATATTTTCTCTAATGTCCCAAAAAGGTCAGCGAGGACTGCCTCTACCTCAACGTCTTCGTCCCTCTGGACGTGGACTTCAGCTCCTCGCTGGGGGCCCTGCTGCCCGTCATGGTGTGGATCCATGGTGGGGATTTCATCGCCGGCTCTGCTTCCAAGCCGCTGTACGACGGACGCTTCATCAGTAACTCCACCCGCACCGTGGTCGTGAGCCTGGAGTACCGACTGGGTATGAAAGTGTGCTGCTATTTCACATTTATTTGACCTATTCCACTGTAACACATGTGTTAGCGTAGGGGAAAACATTGTTACATAGTCACTTAACAATGGCATTACTGTCACATTTCAATATGTACAGGCATCTAAGTAAAGTCTATGTATAATACACAAAAAATGTTGGTATCTGTGTATTTCTGTACTTTTCTAAATTGTACTGTATTGCAGGGATACAGGAGGGATGACCTGAAGCTGTGGCCTAATAAAGGCAACCAGCAGGCATCTCGTGGTAGACATCAGTTAAAATTAGGGAGTGCTTTGTGGAGAGCATGTGTTTGTGTGTGTGTCTGTGTGCATGTTATCTTATATGAGCAAGACTGTTGCCGAAAACAAGAGCAGACACACGTGGACGGTGACTCGGATCTCAGAGAAAATGAACATCTTGCTGGATTCAATTATGTCTGATCATGTGATTTGACTTTGAAAGGGGCTTTTGGGTTCCTCGTGTCGGGCAAAGACCCCCACTCCTCAGCCGCAGGGAATTATGGGATCTTGGATCAGCAGGCGGCTCTTCTTTGGGTCCAGCAGAACATTGCAGTGTTTGGCGGTGATCCCAGCAAGGCAAGCAAGCTAGAACACACTCACACTCACACACACACACACACACACACACACACAAACACACACTTTCTAGTCATTATACAACGGGGTTGCTCGATGGAATGTGAACTGTGAACTGAGTCCTGTTTTGTGACACAACAGAACACAAAAACACACAAAAACTAAAAGCGTATCGTATGTGGCGGCTGGAGGGTGACTTAAGGAGTCTCACAGTCAGATGAAAGAAGCTGTTCTGAAGTCTGCTGCCACGGCAGATGGTACTTCTGTCAGCCTCTGATGATCAGCTCTAATTATCCTAAGAACCTTAAACCCGAAATCATGTTTCTTCCGTGTTTCTTTTCCATTCATAATCTGCCTTCAAACATTAATTTAAATGTGTGGATTTAGTTTTCATTTTAAAGGGCTACTTTGGCATTTTTCCACCTGGACCCTATTTCAAAATGCTTATGTGTCCAAGTGACTGATGGGGACAACAATTTTTTAAACTGGTCCAGTACTGAGGGAGACGAGGGAGACGGCTGCAGCTGGCAGACGCTTAAGGGGCTGTAAAGTAATCATATCGGAGAAATCTGGCTCCATCAATCTAAATCAATCCAACGTACGTCCACTCAAAGTGCTTGTTGTTGCCACTGGCATGCGCCAATTATTATTCTGAGTGACTGACAACATCTTGGAAAGAATCTCGCCCAAGGGCGCAACAGGTAGAGGAGGGGGAACCGGCTGACCCCGATGAAGCCCACACATGCTGTGATGAGCGGGACGTACGCTGCTGCCCGACATTCTGATTTCAGACTTCTCCTTGGGTGGGACGTGGTTAGACAACAACAGACAAGACGAGCGCAGTGTGAGGAAAAGTGTTTTATTTCTCTGTGGGGTTCTTCTCCACAATGTTGTCAGACACTGATAATACCAATCGGAGCCCGTCAGGAGCCAAAGGCACTTTTAATGGACGTGACCCTTGGACACCTTACCCTTTAACAGTGAGAGCTACTTCTTGTTGTGAACATACAAATCTGCTTCTATTCTGTGTTCTGTCAGGTGACAATATTTGGGGAGAGTGCAGGTGCTCAGTCCGTGAGTCTTCACCTGATGACGCAGAGCAGCAAGCCCCTGTTCAAGCAGGCCGTCCTGCAGAGCCTGCCCTTCTCCATCCCCCTGAAGAGCAGGTGAGGAACCGGCGGCTGACAGCTGACTCTGCTTGCTGACGAGAGCCCGGGCTGAGCCTATTTCTCCGTGTGATTTGTATTTGTCCGCGTCTCTCTCTCTCCTAGACACGACGCCCTGAAGCTGGGGAAAGAGTTCGCCAAACAGACCAACTGCTCCGTGAGCGACCTCGTCTGCCTGCTGTCTCTCGCTCCGCAGGTCGTCCTGGCCGCCCAGATGAAAACAAGTAGGGCGCCGCGAACACCGGCCTACACTCGCTAGATTTAGAGAGCGACGCGCTCGGGCTGCCCACGCAGTTACATAAGACGGCAGGATGTGGAGTGTGGTTTATCTGAGAGAGATGATGAAAAAACATTTTTTTTATCCTGAGCGGAAGCATATTGGAAAACAGAAGCCTAAAAAACGGAGGAGTAGTGGGCCTCTGAAGGGGCAATTAGAGGGACTTTACCGCCTCGCAGCACCAAATGACTGTAATATGTCTGCGGGGCTGTCAGGGTTATTGATCAGCATCACTGACTGTGTGATTAGGTCATCAGCTGCTATTTTCTGCCTCTCTGAACTCACTTCCAGGCCCAGATATCTGGAACAAAAACACATCTGTTACATGACAGCTATGATTTTTTTTTCTAGTCATCCTTTATCGAGCCAGGGAAAAAGATAAAAGATACGAGACTGGAAGCAGAAGCAGTTTTACACAAAAACAATTTCACATGTAAGAACACATGGAAGCCCAATCTGGCACAAAAAACACTTTTATCTCATAATTTCGACTTTTTATCTCATATATATGACTTTCTATCTCATAGTAATGACTTTTCATTTCATAATTATGACTTTTTTATCTCATAATTATGACTTTTCCCAGAATCCCATTAGTAGATGTAGTGCTACATCGCTGTAAGTAGGTCGTTGCTGAACAATGTCTCAGCAACAAGTGTGTTTTCCTGCATGAGTGAGACCACGAGCAGAATCCAGGCACCGGGGTGCATGCATGTAAATCATGGTGTCTTAGGATCATTACTGCTGTTGTTGACAAACCTCGGGGCGGACGGTGTGTGCTTTTGATCTCAGGTTCAAAGGTCGTGAACCCGTTCAGGTTCCTGGAGGTCTTTGAGACGTGGGGTCCGTTTATCGACGGGGAGCTGATAAAAGAGCAAGCTGTCACCGCCTTCCAGAAGGGCCACTGGCAGAAAGAGAAGCCGGTGCTGCTGGGTAAAAGACACACACACACACACACACGCACACACACACACGCACACACACAAATATACAGTACCGTTTGTCCCCAGTGAAACAGAAATATTATATCAATATTTCCCCAGTGAAGCAGAATATTCGAGCTGTGCTCTAAATTTTAGAGGCGGTACGTTTACATTTGCACCGTGATCTTTTCTACGGCTGCTTAGACCGTGAACAGAAACTAATATTTAGCTGTTTCTGCCTGTTTAAACTTTACTTAGTTATAGATGTTCACACAACAGTGTGTTATTATAAGTGGGCAATGCACTGTATTAGAGGTCAGAGTAATTTAACTAATTTAAATTAGGGGGCAGCAGATACAGAAATACTTTGTGTACTAAGTTGGCTCTTACTTTGATACAAATGTATTTCCATTTACTATTTACTTTTTGGAAAGCTCTACAGTTATAAACCTTTATCCTCTCTCTCATCCTCATCCAAATTCCCATGAACATCAGGGTTCATGCTGGCAGCACTGTGGACTACCTTTGGGTCTCATTAACACACTTTTCCTCAAGATAACAGCAAACACAACCAACCTGAAGGCAAAGTGCTGCTTTAGAGGGAACCAACTAGTGTGAATCAACATTTCTTGTTGCTGTCAAGCCGCCCACAGTCTTCACGCCGTATGACTGTCAGACCACAGAAAGATGTCGACCAATGACGAAAAGGCCACGGCAACATGGAGGTCTGCCTGTTAGTGCTGACTGACGCTCTGCTCCCCGTCCTACAGGTACGACCTCAGAGGAGGGGGTGATCTTTGTGTACGGCGTCTTCAAGAAGCCGGTCTCCGCCTTGGAGAGCGCCGTGTACGTCGCCGCCATCTTTAAGCAACACGCGCTGCGCATCCTGCACAGGTACCTGCCCCTGTACCGGGACGCCGACCGCAGGGACATGCTCGCTCAGGTAAGAGGAGTCTTCTCATCTTCAGCACTGTTGCTGACATTTGTGATGTATAGTCCCGACACGTTGTCACTCCCAACTCGCCACTTGTTCAGTGGCCACACCCCTCAGACCATGTTACATGGTGTGACATGCGCAGTGTCTTTTCAAAATAAACCTTTGTGTTCAACTTAGTTACCTTTCAATACATACAGAGTCTTTTCAAAATATAATTCCAGCTTAGGTTTCTTAGTGTTTAGGTTACTTTGGTCAGGTTGAGGCAACACAACTACGTGGTTAGGCTTCGGAAGAGTTCAAATAAGTACGCTTGTTATATAACTTGCATATATTGAGAGTGCAATAGTTAAGTATTGAAGTTAGCTCACGTTACAAAAGTAAGGTAAAATGAGTCAAAACCTTTGATTCCACACGGGCCACAAACAGCCTCCTGGGTGAAAGTCCTGTTTGCGTGAGTCTTGCCATTGTTAGTCAGAGAAACTGATGCAGTGAACATCAGTTTCTCTAACAA